>NW_016107453.1:990016-1092110 GCF_001604975.1 Cebus imitator | reverse complement strand
ATAGGCAAACAATTGGAGAGGGGCATGGGGCTCTTCCTAACAGAAGAATGTCAAAGAATAAATATAGAAGGGAGTTTAGAATTGAAAAAAATTATCATTTTAAATCCATCATAAAGGAAGAGTTAGTCGAAAACCATCAACAGATGCTAAATCTAGAGGAGAATGTGCTAAAAAGGATACTTGCAGGTCTTAAAGTGTCCACCAGATTTCTTGTCAATTATCAGGGGAAAAATCGTAACTTTCTGGTTACTAAAGTACAGATCAAGATATGCACCTTTGAGTGTGTTACTCTGATAACAACACAATTTCACATATGTGGGTTCTACCTAAAAGATCACAGCCCGAATTTCAGCATGAGAAAATAGCTGACAAACGCAAGCTGAGGCACATTCAAAAAAACAACTGGCCTGTAGTCTTTCAAGTGTCTTGGAGATACTTCATTAAGCAATAAATACCCCATTTGCATCCCTGAATTCACAAATGACAGAAATCTTCTTAGTATGTGTACTGACATGAGAAGATTTTTGATTGCTCATCAAACCTTTTTAGAGATCACAAACTCATGTTCATACTAAAGAAGACTTCTGTGTGTGTATTGAATGTTAAAAACAACCTTCATCTGATGTGTAACTTCCTCACACATCAAAAATTCATACTTGAAAGATTCTCTACAATAATATTGTGACTACGAAAATGGCTTCACCTTGAAGACACTGGAAGAAAACAAAATGAATACAATTAATGTGGTCAAGTCTTCACTCAGGCAAACGTGCAAATGTCTTTAGTACAAATCAGAGAATTCAAAAATGAAATGAGAAAACCTTCTTCGATGTCCTAGTAACTATAGTTGCAGAATTAACGCTGCAGACAAAATTTATGAGAATGTTATATGATGAAGTAGAGCTAGCAAGTACAAAATTTTGAAGAATTTTGCTATAAAATGGGTAGAGAAAACTGAGACATGAAGTCAACAGGTTTCTTTTTTTTCTTTTCTTATTAAGGAAGCTAGGTGGTGGTGCCTTGTATTTTGCTATTACACCGATGGTAAAAATAAAGGGGGAAACCGATGAATATGGAAGATAGAAGGGATTGTTGAAAATCGGTGTCCTTAAGTCTAAGGAAGAAAGGAATTCGGTACACAAATAGAGGGGCTAGCTTTTGATGGGATCAGAGACAATTCATTTTGTACAACACGATCAGAGACGATTTATTATGTACTGCATATGTAAGGCACTAAGTACATACACACAGTTTCAATGAGTTGTAGACTTGGTGGTCTAAGTATGAGGATGTTCCCTTTTGCTCCTGCCAATTTACTCAGTGAAATAAGAAGCAAGTCTTCTGCTGAGAGTGAAGAAAACTGAGCAGGTATTTGAAGTTAAGAAGAAAAAAGAAAGCATAAAATGGGAATCTCAGAAAATGAAGAGTATGAAATGCCTAAAGAAATGTGTAATTTCCGAACAAGGTCAAAGGCCGCCACACTTATGAAAATGGTCATTTACTTAAAATGAATCATTCAGCATGATTGTGCATTTTTCTCTAGTCACATTAAGCTCTAGATATTGATCCAGGATAACCAAAGTGTTGGGTTTAATAAGGGTTGGGGTTCTGCCAGGCAATGGAGAAAGAGATTAGAACACTGACAATAGGTGCAAAAGAGTAATTTTAGTGATGACCCATAAATCAAATCTGAATAAAGAAGGACACCCTGACAGGAAAGAGGTGACATCAGTTTGAATTCCTTTAAAATTGCCATTAGTAAATTGGAAATCCAGATGAGATCCAAGATGCAATAGAATGAGTATTCTAGAAAGAGGCGGTGGTCAGATTTATAAATTAAGATTTACAAAATAGTACTGCTATTACCAACAACAAGGGTGAAGAGACTTTTGAAGGAAAAATAGTGAAGAGACTTGAGAGGCAGGGTTAGGTGGATGTTGAAATCACAAGAATGATAAGAGAAGTTGTGGAGGAAAGAGAGACCATGGGCCAGATGTTAACTCTTCAGTGAATGAAGGTTTGGGGTAGGGCAGACCACAGATATTGATAACAAGGATGGGCTAGGCGTGGTGGCTCACGCCTGTAATCCCAGCACTTTGGGAGGCCGAGGTGGGTGGATCATAAGGTCAGGAGTTCAAGACCAGCCTGGCCAACATGATGAAAACCCATCTCTACTAAAGATACAAAGAATTAGCTGGGCATGGTGGTGGACACCTGTAATACCAGCTACCTGTGTGGCTGAGGCAGGAGAATTGCTTGAATCCAGGAAGCAAAGGTTGCAGTGAGCCGAGATCACACCATTGCACTCCAGCCTGGGTGACAGGGCAAGACTCTGTCTCAAAAAAAAAAAAAAAAAGGAAGGAAGGAAGTAGTATAAGATCACCCCAGCTACTACAGAGGCTAAGGCAGGAAGACCGCAAGTTCAATCCTGGCCAGGGCAAAATAGCAAAGCACTTACTCCATCAAAAAAAAGGGGGGCGGAGCATGGCATATGCTTCTTTTTTTATGGCATATGTGCTACCAAAGGTTTTAAAGAGGAAGAATAGATAATAGTTTGAAAAGTGGCTGTGAAGATTATAAACAACCTTAGCACCTCCTGGCCCTATAGGTGGGCGGCTGTGGAAGAAGAATAGCTCTGCTTTGGTAGTGCTACTGAGGAAGCCATCCTATCCTGGAAAATCAGATTTTAATTAGAGTAAAAAGGTGATGTGAATGTTCCCTTCCACTCCCTGAGTTAACCATCTCGTGCATTCTTCCTTCATCTCAAAACTCAGAAATCCGTTCAGCCTTCTCACTGTCAGCAGATGACTTCTCAACAGATCTCATTTCTCAAGAAAACAGGATCAGAAGAGAACTTCATTCTGCAAGCAGGAGTCACATGGTGGAGGCAGGGAGAGAGGATGAGGTGACAGATTGTGATCCACTGAGCACAGTGAAAGGGGTGGGGAAAGCTTGGAAAATTAGTACGAATCAATGTGCAAAGCTTTCCAGCATTAAGTTCTACAATAAGGAAGCCTGTCTTTCTCATGGTGACAGAGGGTTGTCAGGCTTGATGGAATTTGTCTTGATGCTATCTGAGGGGAAGGGGAACAATAGGCTCTACTCTACCGCATATTAGGCCATAGTAGAGGATAAATGGGCAGTACTGAATTTATGTGGCTGGGGATGAAGGTAATGGAGGTCTTGCAGGAGCTGTGTGGGTCTTTATTGAAACCCTCTCTTCTGGGTGGGGTTCAGGCAAATTGTGAGTAGTGGGGTTTGGGGGAGAGTAGATGAGAAGGTTTGCAATAAGAAATTGTTATTAAATATGAGGCATGAGAGTCATCAGTTCTACCAGGTATTAAAACTACTTAAAATCAGTAATAATAAAATTGAGATCTGGTACAAAAAGATATACCTTAGTCATTTGAACAGAATGGGTAGATTAGAATTTTATATACAATAAAGGAGACATAGCAAAAGGATGTAAAACATAAGGATTATTTAGTAAGCCACATTTAGATAATTTGGCTTAACCAAAATTTAAAATTTAGAAAACATAAACTTTGATGCAAAAAATATACCAAATAAAATAACAGATGTAGAGAAGCATTAAATATATAAATTTGAATGGGTAAACTCAGAAATAGGTTAGTTATGTATCAACTATCTGTAAAAGAAGACTAATTTTTAGACTGAGAAACAGCACAGAAGAGATTTTTAAATGAATAATCGTATATTTTGTTATGCATAGGTTTTAAACTTGAGTATGTCAGTAAGGTAAAAATTATATAATACACCATTTTGACAAAGAGTTTTTCTTAAAAGATGTATAATTTTGCGTACTTTTTATATTTTATCTTCATTGAAATTAAGATCCTCATTTAGAAACTATCACCAGTCCAAAACAACAAAAAATTCACTCAATATGAATAACAGCAGACAAGATGTAAAACAGTATCAAACCTAGCTGTTATCAAAGAAATGATCAAGTAAAATAAATACCTACATTTTTCACTTAATTTACTAAAATATTAAATGATAATGTACTTATATACCCTTACAAGACGGAACAGTTCTTTTTAAAAGTAGTTTTATAATGTGTTCTAAGCAAAAAAATGTATGTGTTATTTCAACAAGCTAATTAATTCCTGGAATTTTATTTTAAAAATATAATCAAAATAATTTTTAAAAGTTTATGTGATTATAAAAATATAATCAAAATAATTTAAAAGTCTAATAAAAAAGAAGATATTCATCACTACATTAATTATAATAAAAAATTAACCTCAAAATAGCGAACGGTGGATGGAATAATTGTTAAATTGGGGTGACAAATTATGGATGATTTTCTTCTGTTTCCAAATTTTCTGAAATAATTGTGAAGAGTTTGGGAAAGACCCTGCATCTTCCCACCACATTAGCTTTAGAAATATTGGCCTGAGCAGGTAGAAAACATTACATTCCTTCTCTGAATTTCATGGCATTGCTAAATGTTTTAATATTGTAGACAGCTATATCAAACATTGAAGATAAATGGCCTATTTACCCTACTTAAATAGGAGATTTGAATATTAATTATGAAAGGATTTCAAAGACACCATGTCTCCAGCTGCATCCATGCAACTTTTAAGTGTGATCTGATCTATAAAAAAAGAACAGAATCTCTTATGATTAATCGGAAATTCTAAAATTGATACTTTGAAAAGTTTACTTCCAGTGAAACTTTATTACGTGCAAGAAAGAAAGATAATACGGCCCACAATTGTACAAATATTATTTCAAATGTCTTCCAGAGGCTGATATTATTTATAAAAGATATACTATTTCATCTCTTGATGGGTTGTCCTCAAACTATCACTCTTTAACATTACATTAGAACTTTATTGAAGTTCAAAGGTTATATGAATAAAAGACCACTGTCATTTTCATGTTCAACATACAGCTGCATAAACCATAGGGATTCTTGCTGAAATGTCCTCCAGCAGTCTTTATGCAGATGGCAGAATATAAACGCTTTATTACAGACACATAAACACACGCCATGGCTTCATGGCAGAGAATAATGCAGGGTCAGACTGCAGAATCTGTTGGTGTGTGCCCCTCAAGTAGGAGGCAGGGAAAAGCTTTGGCAGAAAAACAACATTGAACCACATGCTTATAAGAAACAGTTCAATGGGTTTCCTGCTGCAACTTCCTATTTTCCATGGAGGCTGCAGTGTTTCATTCTTGGCTTGGATGAAGTTTATTATAAATCTCTTTGTCTCAGTGCTCCTAGATGTAATGAAGTTGAGGAGTGGGTGTAATGCAGAGGGAATGTGTGTTTAGACTCCACAGGAGTTACTCTATTTTGTTGCAAGAAACAGAGCTTGAAGTAGCCCAACCTCCAAAGGTCGGATGGAGCACCAGGGAAACTGCGTGCATCCTCCTTGATTTATTTACAGAGCTGTGTTCTCGGCTGAATGCCCTCAGCCTGCCCAGCCCACTAGAGACTTGCAAAGCTTTTGCTCCACAAAGGAGTTCTCAGGGGACATCCTATTCCATTCTGTGGCTCAGTCTTCCTCTTCTCTGCAGTGGCTCAATTCTGCTTCCTCACATCGTCCAAGTACAGGGCAATCACTAAATTGTTCAAATCATCAATCTCCTGGTAAAGATAGGCAAACTAAAAGGATCTAGAAGAAAATTGCCTTAGTCTGTTCTCACACTGCTATAAAGACATACCTGAGTCTGGGTAACTTATGGAGAAAAGACGTTTAACTGACTCACACTACCACTGACTGTACAGGAAGCATGGCTGGGGAGGCCTCAGGAAGCTTACAATCATGGCAGAAGGTAAAGGGAAAGTAAGCACATCTTCACATGGCCAGCAGAAGAGAGAAAGAAGCGGAAAATGCTGCACACATTGAAACAACCATATCTCTTAATAAAAACTCACTCACTATCATGAGAACAGCAAGGGGGAAATCTACCTCCATGATCCAGTCACCTCCCACCAAGTCCCTCCTCCAACACTGGGAATTACAATTTGACATGACATTTGGGTGAGGACACAGAGCCAAACCATATCAAAAGCATAGTTTTTATCTGCATGTCGGTGGAAGCCCTATGTTTGTATATGTCTGTTAGAAAACTGTCCAATTCTTATTGGAAAAAGTACAAATTAAGGTTGCTACAAATTGCAAAAACTGCAATTACTTTAATGGCAAAAACTGCAATTACTTTTGCATCAACCTAATAGAAGACGTTTAGAAAAGTTTGTTGAAATGTTGCGTGTTCTTTTCTGCCATTCTAATATTAAAAGCTTGCCCAATTATTTGCATTATGACACTAGTCTTGTGATTTACGTTACATTCACAGTAGGCAACTAAGGCATGTCAGTTTCCAAGCAGAATCAGGATCCTGATGATGATTCAACTACTGGCAAATCATCAGATTGGTTGCTGAGGCGGTTGCTCAGATGTTGCAAAATGATTCATTTCTTGGAAACATGGATAAATTTCAGCTCCAGGAGTAATTCTCTTTCAACACTAGAGATGGGGAAGATACCACTGCAAAATAGACATTTATACATAGTCATCATGAAGCGTATTAAGAAGTAGAACAGAGGATATTAGAGGCTGGGAAGGGTAGGGAAAAGGGATGGATAGGGAGAAATTTGTTAAAGAATATAAAATTACAGCTGGATAGGAGAAATAAATTCCAGTGTTCTACATCACTGCAGGATGACTACAGTCAGAAATAATATATAGCTTCAAATAGGTAGAAGGAGGATACTAAATGTTCCCAGCATAAAGAAATGATAAATGTTTGAGACGATGGGTATAACAGTTACCCTGATCTGATCAGTACATATAATATGTGTCAAAACATCACTATGTACCCCATGAATATGTACAATTATTATTTGTCAATTAAAAATAAATTTAAAATTTAAAAATTTTTTGAAACAGTGACATATGGTACAGTAAAAAATTAAGAAACATTTTCAAATAAGATTCAGAAAAGTAAGTTCTTCATCTTCATTCCCTGACTTATTTGTCCTCCTTTTTTGTCTTCTTCTTCATATTTCTATAAGGGTTCCACCACCCTCCAATTATAGGAGTCCTATACTGGGTAACCAATTCCTCAGCCCCTTCTTTCACTTTCTTCCCTCTTTCTCCACACACCCAGTCATCACCTAAAGACTTGGCTGCTAAAAGACTGTTAAGATGTCTTTCCCTTCACTTTCATGAGTCCCTTATAATCCCTCACATATGCCATTACCTCGTACCTTTTCTTTGATCTACCTCTGCCTCTGTCGACTGCTGAGAGTGGTCTTCCCAAAGCATATTCACTACCATGTTCAAAGAACCCCTGATAACTCCGTGTTATATACTATACAACGCATTCAGAGCCCACCGTGGTGATACACCCAGATTCCTCATTGTCTTTTCCCATTCTTCCTTTTATGTACATATTGCTTGAGGTGAAGGGCTCTCCTGCTTCAATGCTTTTGCTCAACCTGAATTGTCCCTCTGCTTCTCTCTCTACCCCTTCAGCATCATATTTCCAAGAAACTTTCTCTAAACAACCAATTCTAAACACTTTAATCCATGATACCACATTTTAGAGCACTTACCCTTTCATACCTATGTGGTCTCAACCTAATAAAACTAAGTTTTTGGCAGCCACAGCTTATGTCCCCTCCCAAAGTATCTAGCCTAGTGACTTCAACACAGTAGAAATGCAAATATTTGCTAACTGCCTGATGCTCTCTTCCCCTTCTTTTTCAGCAGTACCACCTCCCTATAGTTACGACCACGAGATGGAATACTGCGCAGACTTGCCTCCTCCATACTCTCCCACCCCACAGGGCTCAGCGCAGCGTTCTCCACCTCCTCCTTACCCCGGAAACCCAAGGAAATAATCTATCTCCCAGAAGAGAATATGTGCCAATCGGTGATCTTGCCTGGAATAAAATGCCTCTACTCAGAAACAAGCAGGAAAGAATTGCTCCAAGGAATACTTTTTGGGGTCAGATAATATGTCAGGTAGAATATCCCTGCGAGGAGATACAGGGTTCACGCCCTGCTCAAACCTGACCCCATCTGGAGTATTAATGTTTGGTTCCATGGAACCACATTTTCAGAGGTCTTCTGATCCACCTAAGCACATTCAGAGAACAGTAATGTGATTGACAAAATATCTAATAATCATGTTTAAGGGCTAGGTGAAGGAAGCTTCAGTATTGATCCTGGAAAAAAGAAGATCTAAGTAGGATGGGAGAATGGTTTGGCCTACACAAGAAAGCAACTTTATTATATGTAGCTTTGAGAGTCAGAATTGGAATTGTTCATTCTTTCATTCATCAATAAATGTATTTTGAGTGCCTAAGAACCAACTATGTGCCTAGCGCTGTTTGAGGTCCCAATGGAAGTTACAGGAAGAGTACTCTGGTTTTTGTATAAGAAAGAGCCATGACTAGATTGCTTTGTGAAGCTCCCTGTAGAGACCTGCTCTAGAAGGGACAATGAAATCAAATAGTAGATGGGTCCATTGGGCCTCAGAAGTTCTCCTCATCTTTTAGGTAAGTGTGAAGTGAATTTCTATTGTGTCTACGAGTGAATACAACAGAAAGATTTAAATCTTACTTGTATAATTAGGGAGTTAAAACAAGACCAAAAACAACTCAATAGCTGCTTGAAGCCCAGAACGCTTCAACACCAGCTACTACCACCTAAAAATCATCTGGTTTTATAGTGGATCAAAATAAAGGTTATTCCAACCACTGGGAGAAAAAAATCTGTAGCAAATTCCATAGACAGCAGATACTTCGCTTCCTGTAAAAGATGAGAAACCAAATATTTCCAAAGACTTTAGGTCAGGGAGCAAAAATCTCAGACCTTGACCATGAAGATACACAACAGGCTTGCAGAAAGAAGTAAGAGAGAGAAATGAAGTTCAGATTTTCTTCCGTGGAATTCTTAAACACTATTATTTTTCTCTCCTTTGTAAAATTTTGGTAATCTATTCTCTTTAAAAAGTTAATGACAAAATTAAGATACTGACATCAAATTGTTGCATCTTAACAAGATGCAAATTTTATGAAGTGCCTACCTTTAGATGTATAAACATCTAATAAGTAATTCTAATGTAACATATTTTGCTGCAAGTGACCTTAACGTTTATATTTTTATATGAGTTGTTTCATATATTTATAAAAAGTGCATAATGAACACTGGAAATAGATGATTGGATTTTTGTGTCATTTTACAACTAAATCTAAAATGTTTAATCTAATATCATCATCAAAATTCTGTGAAATCCCAAAACAGTGCCCAGGATTTTGCTACATGAAACAAAGGAAGTGTCTTAAGGTTTAAATTATAGTACCTGTACTTGCAGATAAGAAACTACATCATTATTATAAGTAGCATATTTTACTTTCAAATACCTATATTATAATAAAGATATTGATCTGACTGAAATATAGTCTACCTGCCAGTAAGGTCTAAAGGCTGAATTTGTTTTGAATGATTTCCTTGATTTTTAAGCACTGATGATTTTCTTACACATGAGGACTCAAAGCATTCAAGAGTTTCAGCCTGTTCTAGTGAGGGGCTTCCTGACTTACATAAAGTTTTCAGCATAATTTCAATAGTACCTATGGTTTAATTTATTTTTCTTCTGCATGTAATCAGACCCAATTATACTGCAGCTACGACTTTCTAAGTGCCAGGGTCTCTGTGATGATTCTGAGGAAGTTGAACACAAATATACCATATATTCTTTAAGAAAAATCTAAAGGAAAGACCAGCAGAAATAGTTTTATCATCACTATCAATAAACATTTATTGCATACCTCCTATGTTCAGCAAATTTTCCCCAAATAGAAGCCATTTCGGTCCACACCATCTCTCTTCTTTGAGTCGTTCATGGCCTCCCTTAAGGCATTTTACAAACCCATAAGCCTACAATAGATGAGTATTTTTACTATTTGTATTAACTATCGCAATAGCATAAATGTACACATTACCAGTGTAGACTTTTGGAGTTCACTGATTGTTTTCATAGATGATGCTTCTTGGGGAAAAATAGTATAGGATGTGAAAGCTTTGAATTATGGTTATTTAAAAACTAACATTTGCTGTGGCCAATGTGTTTATAATAAGCAATAAAATGAAAGAACCTATTATAACACAGATTGTATTTTCATTGTCTTGTGTCCATTTTTTCACTCTATTCCTGCTGACTTTGCCTCATTCTTCTGTACAGAAAACAAAGGGCTGGAGCCAGGAAGGCTTTATTTTGAATACTGTTTCCTGCCTGTGTGATTTGAAGCAGGTCGCTTCATCTCTGAGATTCAACTTTCTGCTCTAGAAAATGTAAATAATATTATAAGTCTCATCATGTTCTACAAAAATTGGATGAATATATGCAAAATTCTAAGAATAGTGCCTGGAACATAGAAAATGTCCAATAAATATTAGCCAAAAATAAATTAACAAAAGAACAAAATAATGAGAACAACCTCTAGAACTGTGTGATCCAACACAGTAGTCATCAGCTACATATGGTCATTTAAGTTTAAATTAATTGAAATGAAATTAAATGAAAACTTTACTTCATCTGTCTCACCCCGTTGCAAATGCTGCATAGCCTCATGTGGCTAGGGGCTATCTACATTATTGGGCAGTGCTGCTCAAGAGAAATCTATGCAAAAACACAGTGAGATAGCAGGAAGGCATTGAAAAAGAAACTACTCCAATCACCCCCTCCAGGAGAAACTATGGACTTTGTCAGCTAATTGTGATGTCTTTAACTTATATGTGTTGAGAGGCCATTCCCATGGAAGCCAGGCTGTAAGTTGTATGAGAACCCATGAGCAATGAGAGGGTTATCTGGCCCTCTCCAGAGCCATAGGCAGGAAAACTGTTACAAGAGGTGAAGGGCTGATGATAGGAGAGAGACTTTAGACCTGATGTTAGAGCTGCTGAGACAGCCACAGCCCATTCTTAAGTCTAATCAATTCTGTAGTTGCCTACCCAGCTCCAGAAGCCACTACAGGAGCATCTGGGGATACCTGCATCTTTCTAGGTGCAGGGCTATAGGGGTAGCCTTCTGTTTTTTCATCATCTTTTCCCACCACCAAATGAAGGCAGCACTCATCATATATCCACTCTACTTCCAACTCGTCCTTGTTTAACCAAACTCATTTTGCCAGCCTTTGGCTGTAGGTGAGGTAGGGCCTGGCACACAACAAGCTATATATTAAGCTCATCAAATAGTGGAACTCTGGGTACTATTGTTTGATTTTTTTCACTTCTTTAAAACTACCTAACCCCAGAATGCCAAAGTCACATGGTCACCTTGTTAATCACCACAGAAGCATCTAAGGACTACCATATTCTCAATCAAAACCTATCTGAAATGCATAGTTTTTGTTCTCTGATTTGGGGCCCAAGCTGCATGGGATATGGCTGAACTTTGGCAAGTGCAAAACTCTTCTGGTACAACTATACTGTGTAATATGGTTCAGTTTAAACAATGTCAGGACCTCTAGTAACAGAAAGTGACATGATTAACTATAAAACAACCCACAGGCTGGGCACAGTGGCTCACACCTATAATTCCAGCACTTTGGGAGGCCAAGGCAGGCAGATAACAAGGTCAGGAGATCAAGACCATCCTGGCCAACGTGGTGAAACCTCGACTCTACTAAAAATACAAAACAATTAGCCGGGTGTGGTGGCACGTGCCTTCCCAGCTACTCAGGAGGCTGAGACAGGAGAATCGCTTGAACTCAGGAGGTGGAGGTTGCAGTGAGCCGAGATTGCACCACTGCACTCTGGCCTGGGTCACAGAGCAAGACTTCGTCTCAGAAAAACAAAACAAAACAAACAACAAACAAAAAACCCACAGATGATTCTGATTTTCAGCCTATTCATCCCTGCTCAGGCATCTAACACCTGTCTAATGCAGAGCAAAGAACCAAAGCTTCAGAGTAATGGAGGCTTTGTTTTCTCCCTCATCTCTGTCATCTAACTACATGTTCTGAGCCAAATAACGAAATTTCTGTAACTTCAGTTTCATCCAAAATATATGAATAACACCATCCTTGCCAGGTGGTTGCAATGAATATAAAGAGTATACATAGAACATCTGTCACCAAGATTTTATCTGAGTTGGTGACTTGACAGACACAAATGTATATACATATTCTCTTTCCTTTATGCCCCACTCCCAAGCCGTACCACTTCTATAAACAGGTGCATTCATCATCCTTTGCTATGGAACAAATTAACTCAAAACTTAATGGCTTCAAACATTCATTATCTCCGTTTCTACGGATCAGGAATCTGAGGGTGGCTTAGCTGGGTTTTGTGGCTCAGGGACTGTCACAAACTGCTGTCATCTCAATGTTCAACTAAGGAAGAATCTGCTTCCAAGCTCACTCCCATGCATGGTCATTGATGGGTCAGTCCCTCGAAGGCTTTTGGACTAGGGACTTCATTTTCTCACTAGCTATTGGCCAGAAGCCACCCTCAATTCCTTGGCATATGGGGCTCTCCATAGGGCAACTTTAAAGGTGTCAGCTTGCTTCCCCAGAGCAAGCAATCAAGCAAGAAGAGCCATGGAGCGGAAGACAGTGCTAGCAAGACAGAAGTCACAGACTTTTGAAATCTAATATTGGAAGTGATATTCCATCACTTTTGCCATAATCTGTTCTTTAGAATCAGGATGCTAAGTTCATCTCACATAAAAGAGGAGGGAATTACACAAGAACACAGAAACCGAGAGGCAGAGAGCTTTGAGGGCCATCTTAGTAGTCGGTATAACATAGCAAAGATACTTTGTCTTATTCTCCTTAAGTTGATTATTTAGAGTTTAGGCAATGTAGAAAATAATACCTTCCCTCTAATGAGAATGTACCAACTCAACAGCTGAAAGAATCCCAGGCCATGCTTGGCTATGATCAAATTTCTTTTATTGAACCAAGAGCAGAATGGAGCTGGAAACATTCAAGGGCCACATTAACTAGATAAGTGCTACATTCCTAAGAAATATTGAAAAGATACACACAAGGCTTGTGTTTCTCATGAACTTCATTTATGAGCTGTACTAAGGCCCATCGTATTAGGCAGGGAATGAAGTACAGCACATACAACATAGCTTTATGGACGAGTCTTAAAATAGTCTCAGTTCTAACCTTTGTTTCAACTCTGTTCCAAGATATTTAATCTTCATCAAGAAAATAATTCAAGACAAGTTTCCAGATGAATGTTCAATGGATCAAGTTGCTATCTAACCTAATCCTGAATGCCTTCACTAAAAATAAACATCCAACCCAAAGAAATATTTGGAACTGTGGGAACATGTGTTACGCATATTTGCCTTCTCTGGATGCATGAAAGAGAAATCCGATTTTTAAAAATTTAGACTTTGATTCCTACTTCTACTTTGTTCTACTTTTTTTTTTTCTTTCTTTTCTTTTCTTTCTACAGAGTTTTACTCTTGTTTCCCAGGCCGGAGTGTGGCGGTGCAATCTCGGCTCACTGCAACCTCCACCTCCCAGGTTCTCCCACCCCAGCATCCCGAGTAGCTGAGATTACAGGTGCGAGCCACCACACCAGGCTAGGCTAATTTTTGTATTTTTAGTAGAGACAGGTTTTCACTATCTTAGCCAGACTGGTCTCAAACTCCTGACCCTCAAGTAATCCAACTGCCTCAGCCTCCCAAAGTGCTGGGATTACAGGTGTGAGCCACCACACCCGGACTCTGTTCTCCTTTTTCTAACTCAGTCATGAATAGCTTTTGAGTGTGCACCACCTGCCATTTCTTTTTTTATTGTTGTTTGTTTTTTTCTTTGGAGACAGGGTTTCATTCTGTCACCCAGGTGGGAGTGCAGGGGAATGATCATGGCGCGCTGCAGCATCGACTCCTGGGCTCAAATGACCTCCCACCTCAGTCACCCATGTAGTTGGGAATACAGGTGCACACCACAAAATCTAGCTAATTTTTTAGTTTTTAATTTTTTTTTTTTGTAAAGACAGTTTCTTGCTATGTTGCTCAGGCTGATCTCAAACTCCTGGCTTCAAGCAATATTCCTGCCTTGGCCTCCCAAAGTGCTGAAATTATGGGTGTAAGCCACCACACCTAGCCCATACCTGCCATTTCTAAGTGTGAGGAAGAAGCAAGAGAATGATTTTCTGAATCTTGTTTGGTCATGGCTGACAAATGAATAAGATGTCTTGCATTGTTTTCATGGCCTGCAAGATGTATAATTTTTCCTGACTAAAATTCAAAGATATCCAAGAGATCTAATTCCCCAGTTTTGTATCTTATTGTGAATGCCTTGGTTATCACACATGTGTATCATCTTCCCTATTGACTAGAAAGCCATCCAATAGGTAAAGCATTCAGAGTTCAACTCCTGCTTTACCTGTGAAAATGAAATTTGGAGGTAAAATGCATCCCTTGCCAACACCTGAACACACAGTACTAATTCCCTTACCTTCTTGCCTGAGAATAGATAAACCCTCACTTATGCTGCAGAAACCCTCCTCATCTTTCCAGATCTAGGAAAAGAGCTGATATCTGGAGAAGAGGACCCTGGTAATTTTTCCAATCAGAATTAATTGTTTCCCACCTCCACCCGTTTTGGTACCTAATCCAATACCCCTCTTGTAGCCTTGTAATAGATTTGGGTAAGTGGCTGTCTCCTCCATAAGATTCTAGGCTCTTTGAGAGTCCAGAATGTTCCTTGGATATTTGTAGTCCTCAGGGAGTACCTACATGACATTTGAGACGTGATAAAAATGATCGAATAGGCTGAGAGTGGTGACTCATGCCTGTAATCTCAGCACTTTGAGAGGCCGAGGCGGGTGGCTTACCTGAAGTTGGGAGTTTGAGACCAGTCTGACCAACATGGAGAAAACCTGTCTCTACTAAAAATGAAAAATTAGCTGGGTGTGGTGGCACATGCCTGTAATCCCAGCTACTCGAGAGGCTGAAGCAGAAGAATTGCTTGAATCCAGGAGGCAGTAGTTGGGGTGAGCCAAGATGGCACCACTTCACTCCAGCCTGGGCAACAAGAGTGAAACTCCATCTCAAAAAAAAAGATTGAATATATTAAGTAAGCAACTAATATTTGAGTTGAAGGAACATTAAAACAACTAAGAATTAGAGGAAGTAAGTTTCCAGTGAGTAACATATTCTAAGTGTAGTTCATAAACTAAAGTATGGGTCAGACAACTGAAGAAAGGCCATAGTCTCATAGTTTTGAACTGATGATACATGGTTAATCTAGACAGAGTTAGATATGCCTTTAAGCGCAGTATTAACACATGCGCTTTCATGAGAAGGAATGTGCTCATCTTGCATGACTCACTTAGTGGGAACAGGGCAAATGCCAGTTTGGGAGAGGCGCTTTTATAATTCTTAAAATTAAACTTCCCGTTTCTTACATAAAAAGAGTACCAGTCAAATATCAGAAAATAATTGCTTCATGAATTATATTTCCATAGAACAGACTCGAATGTAATTTGGACTTCAGGAGCAATGTCCAAAGGATACACTAAAGATATTTTACTAAAATAAGATGCTATAGTTTTCACATTACCATTTCTCCAGGGTATGTTGAGAAACAACTGAATATTTTGAAAAGAAACAAAACCACTAAAATTGGCTGAAAATGGGTTATAAAATTGCAACCATCTTTTGTGCTATTATTATTTAATATGTATGGAGAGAGATAGTGCATTTATCCATGTTCTGAAAAGCAGTAATACCACTGTAAAAACACTGATTCTCAATGGAATCATCCCTAGAAATGTGTTACCTTAAATAATGACAAGTGTGTGTGTGCGCACGCACAAGCACTGTTCTAAGCAATTTACATGGGATTTACATTTAATCCTCTCAAACGCATGGCACAGGTATTATTATTACCCCATTTTGCAGTTTTGTATGCTGTCAATGTGTTAATTCATAATCTTTGGGCAAATTCTAGTGATAGTCATTGTGCTTTTATTATATTAAAACAATTACATCCCCCTATGAAAACTGGGATATTTTTATGGGAATGTAATTCTAACTCTTTCTTCCCTTAGGATGAGCCTTGCCCAAGAAACTTCTTAACTCTCTCATGCAAAGGAAATCTTGGTGTAGCTGCTCCCCCAGCTCAGTCCTTCAAATGCTAAGACTGAGCAGTTAGGCTCTGCCTGGGCTCCTGTCTTCTGTACTACATGCAGAATACAGTGATTTCAATGACTAACCCTTTTCTCCCAGTACAGCATAAGTAGCCATAAAGTAATACTTTCCTGAAATGATTGTTCTGTCAAACTCAAATGAATTAACAGAATAATTATATCAATTTAGATGAACTCATTATTTCATTTTTATGTGAACTGACCATCATATTGTGCCACCCTGAATTTTTCTAAAGATTTTGCTTCCTCAGGTACCCCACTATCAACCCCAAAGAAAAAAAATAACCTATAATTACAGAAATATAAATACTTCTAAAATATGTCAAATATTTAATGACCCTAACATGCTATTAGCAATGAATCGCTTAGCTGACTGTGCTGATCTGAGGAACAAGTGGGTTTAAGAAATGTTCTATTTCTAGTCTCTTCTTCAACCTTTAGAGACTGGTGTTTAGATAGCAAGAATATTTCAAGTTGCACTTTGACCTCTCCTGCCGAAATCCTGTTTAGGCAGTTCTGTTTCACCCAAGTAATGCTCATGTGTCCACGCCCCCCAGGGATGGATGCACATATCCATTGTTCAAGTCAGAATATATTTTTCCCTGACAGCAACCTGCAATCTGTTCAGAGAAAAGATGCAATTTATTGTTGGTCAAGAGGTTGAGCTGTAACTTGTGAATGCATAAGTTGCTGGAGTATGAATAATTGATACTAGACATAAGTCCTTTTTATGGTCTCCATTCGTTAGGGGGAAAATCCAATCAGGCAGTACTGTTTTCATGTCACCAGGTTTGAAGCATGTCTTTGGAAATAAAAACATTGGCTTTTTACATGTGCTGAGCATGGAATTAAGTGAATTAGACCCTGTAACTGTAAGATACCATTAACATTAAAATATTAAAGGCAACATTTCTATCTAAAAAGAATGAAACAGAAAATTACTAAAATGGGCCAGTTGATATAATGACATCTCAAAGCCCAAGTTTAAAAATAAGATTTGTAGATTTCATAGAAAGGAGATGATAACCTCTTCCCACAAGTTATCAAAAAGTAAGCTTGGGATATTTGTGGGCACCCTTTTTAGAATCACTTTCATTCATTTATTTCGTTCATGCAGACATTTATTCAATCAACAGATTTTTATTGGGAACTTACTATGTCAGACACTAAATGCTGGGGGTATAGCAATGAAGAAAATTGGCATGATCCTTTAACTCATAGAGAATACAGTAATCTCCACGTACTGTACATGAAAAAAATTACTACAAAATTAATTCATCAAATTCAATTGTATAAGTGCTGTGACGACAGATTAGTACAAGATGCAACCTTAGAGGTCATTAAACTTGACCCTGTGATCTCAAAGATGAGAATACTGAAATTGTGGGAAGTTAAATGCCTTAGCTGATTGTAGACAGAGAATACAGTAGGCCCAGGGGTCACATTAGTCAACATAGATGAAGTAGATGGGATCGTCTATAGACATCAAGCTGATGAGACCATTAAAAGGCAAAATTCAGCCAGGCACAGTGGCTTATGCCTGTAATCCCAGCACTTTGGGAGGCCAAGGCAGGTAGAACATGAGGTCAGGCATTCGAGACCAGCCTGGCCAACATAGTGAATGAAACCCCATCTCTGCTAAAAACACAAAAAATTAACCAGGCGTGGTGGCGGGGGCCTATAATCCCAGCTACTCAGGAGGCTGAGGCAGGAGAATGCTTGAACCTGGGAGGTGGAGGTTGCAGTGAGCCGAGATCACGCCACTGCCTTCCAGCCCAGGAGACAGTGCAAGACTCCATCTCAAATAAATAAACGGCAAAATTATTTGCACATATGCTTTGGCTAAAGTCAGGATCATAGCTAATGTCATCTAAATGTTTTTCCTTAAGAACACGTATCTTCAAAATCTGAGAATCTGAGAGGCTTTTTTTTTTTACTGTTTTAATGTAACCATTAATGATTGTTTTCATTTGGTCTTGTTTATTAAACCTATCAGTTACATATCTATACTTTACTTACTTGTCTATTGCTTAGTTGGTTGGTTGTAGCAAGGTTCAACCATTTCACAGCTGTAAAAGTCCTTTATAAAGACACAGATCATCAATTCAGTAAACAAGGAGATGAGTTGTGCTACATAGGCCTAACTTTGTTAATATTCTTTCATTCATTCAACAAATACTGACTGAGCACATTACTATGTGTCAGTCGTGGTCCTAGAAGCTGGAGATTTTCAGGGAACAAGAAACTCCCTGGAGTTTCATTCTAATGGAGGAGAACAGAACACAAACAAATACTAATGCATCAGTTGTGAAAAGGCTCCGAGGACAAAAAGCAAGCTCATAGGAAAGAGAATAGCGGGATTGGGAAACAAAAAGGCTGGGTTTTTGATAGGAGGATCACGGAACTGTTGATACAGTACCATTTAAGCAGTGAACTTAAAGAAGTAAGAGAATGAGACTCGCCAGTACCTAGGGCAAAGCTGTGCCAGGAAGAGGAAACAGCAAAAGCTAATCCTCTGAGGTGGGGGAACACTCAGCCTATTTGAGGAAGAGCAAGGAGCCCATTGTGGCTGAAGCATCATGAGTGAAAGGCAGAGAAGATGAAAACAAAGTCATGTAAGTATCAGAACACAGGTCATGTAAAGCCTTTTAAGCCATGGTAAGGAGTTTGGATTTTATTGTGAATGAATTGGGAAGTCAGTGGAAGATACTGAAGCGAAAGGGTGATATATATATACACACATACACAAACACACACGTGAATACATAGTACATACTTATAGATGCTTATCAACTTATGATACTAGCTACATAAGTTAGTATCCAGATAAACCCACTGTAAATTGAAAATATTGTTAAGTTGAAAATGCAGAGCTTAAAACCTAGATGGCGGGTTGATAGGTGTAGCAAACCACCATGGCACAAGGATACCTATGTAACAAACCTGCACTTTCTGCACATGTTTCCCAGAACTTAAAGTAAAATAAAAATTCTTTTCAAAAGAAAATGCATTTAATACACCTAACCTACAAAACCTCATAGCTTGGCCTAGCCTACCTTAAACACATTACATTTTATATATATGTATATATATATATATGTGTGTGTGTGTGTGTGTGTGTGTGTGTGTGTGTGTATTCAGAGTTAGTATAATGTGTGTTTGTTTCAAATGAAAAAATTGTGTAAGATATATCCCTTTCCTACAATATATAATACTTGTATTAATATTTTGCTCTTAAGATTCCAAAATGTTTTGATTTCTATAACTGCATTTTTATCGTCCTGTTATAGATGCTTGATGGTGGCATATGAGAGAGAGAGCTGTGAAAATGAAGATATAGGGTTAATGCAAATATGCAAATACACATTCTGATACCATTTCAAATTAAGCCACGGTTATCTGTCCCATCACAGCATTCATCAACTTCCTAGCTGAGTGCTTCCTCTAGCATATCTCTAATTGACATGTGTAGACGATAAACAAAGAAAATCTTGGGAATTGGGTCACTGCCATGGATCTTAAAGGAGTTGGAGGTGTAGCTGGGTTGTTGAGTAGAACTGGGAATGGCTGCTAGAGAGGTGGTACTGGAATAAAATTAGGCATAATTCAAAATAGGGTGTTGTGGTTTCCTGGAGATTTTTTTTTCACTTTAAAATGTTTCCTTGTGCCTGGAGAATGCTAGCAAAACTCTAACCAGCCCTCCTTAGCCTGTCCACCAGAAGTACACGCAGAAATAAAACTTCCCAGCACAAGACGAGGTCTCAAAAATTTATTTTCATTTTTAAAAGTCCTTAGGTCTTCCCTTTGGAATTTTCTACTAGTCTGTTTGCAGTTTCCTGGACTGGAGCATCGGGTTCTTCATATGGTTCTGTTTACTCTTCTGGATGTTTATGATCTATATGATACCACACAAAGATTCACTGCTGATTTCATTCATTGTATGGAGAGTACGTAGGGATAAGAAGGGTTGTGTCAGATAACATAAAAGTAAGGGCTAATAAGGCCTTAGTTTTTACAACTGTTCTTATGGAATATTTTATTAGTTTTCTGCCAGAACTAGGATGTCCCATAGCACATGAGGCCTTCCACCTCCTAAAGGTATTGCAATTTGTGGGATATTTAATATCTTTTGGAAGTAACTTTGAGCAAATCTAAAGGAAAAATGGGAAATATTTTTCTGTGTGAAGCAGGCTCACTGTACAAAGCTTACCATTTTCTGAGTCCAGTGAGACAGAACACACTCATATAGAACAAGTCACGTGAAGCAGATTTACTACTTAAATAGGCAGCAAAGGACAGCAAAAGCCTAGGATTCATTGCAAGACAGTTCCCCAAGTCTCAGGAGAGTTGCTTGTTACGAATGGAGTCTTGACTGTGCTGTGTGACTCTCCACTTGCGCTGCAGCTGAGGGACCCTGAAAAGCAGGTTGCCCTGAGTTTATACCCTAGTGTCATGTGAATCACTGGACTAAAGCATTGGAAGCCATGCTGCTTCTAGTGGGGATAGAACCCAGGCCATCTCAGCCAGTCCCTCCCTATCCCAGGACATTACAGTTCCAGCACATTCAACAGTTATTATTAAGAATTACTTTAACGCAAGTCTGTCTGAGTGTCAAAAATTTCTTTTTGATAGAAAAAAAGGAACTACCAGTGAGAAGGTGGGGAGAACTGGGTCACTCTGTCCCGCATGTGATTCTTCCCCTTTAAAATGAATTTAAGGCATGTCTATGCTTCCAAAGTTGGAAATGTTTCGTCTATTACCATGAAAGTCCAATTATCCCTACATTTCCCATGACCAGTAATTAGCTGTGTGTCTGATGCTTATTTAAGCATTCATAAATAGGAGATGGATGTGGAGATGGTAACAAAATATAGAGAATCCATTTTAAATTTATGAATGTAAAATCATTGCTCATTCCCAAATTAGTCAATTACAAAATTAAATTTACAAGCCAATCAAATGTCCATGTCAGTTGCCAGATTTTAATCTCTTATCCCCATATAACAATCAATGAGAGTCTCAAATCTAAAAATAGCAATATTTTCATTGTAAAATTAGTGTTTTCCTTGAGTCAATAGTTCATGGCATTTTTTAGCTTTCTCTAAAAACTACTCCTGTAAGATGAGTCAAAGTAAAAGAAGATAAACATGGACATTTTACAGAAAACTGCTATCTTTATAATCAAGCTTTTTTTTTTCCTGAAATAACAATGTTGCTTTCTAACTCTGAGCCAAAACAAGACGAGTCAGGGGTTCAATGAGTATGTTCTAATGAAGTCTTGCTATTTTGATCCTGCCTTAAAAAATTCCTATTTTATATTGCTGAGTGACATAAAAAAATACACAGTCTTCAATAGATACAGAACAAAAATTAATTGATCCCAATATTTAAATCACGAAACCATCCTGTTTTCTAAGATATAGCCAATGAAAAACAAAATATTCTAATTTCCCTGAAAAAAGGGGAGGGGAAGGAGAAAGGAGCTTATAAAACTCTACATGCTTGAGAAGGACGTGGACCACTGCCTCCAAACGTGGATTTGGAATAGCTAAACAAATTGACATGGTTAATAATTTTTCTCTTCAGCTCTGTGCACATGATTCAGTCTCAACTACTGATCCCTAAACAATTTTTATTTGTCTAAAAGCAGTGGAATTTTTTTAAAAAGATCTGGCTTAAACAAAATTTTGAAGTTTGGGTTTATCTGTGACAGCTGCCTTTCTTCTGGCTTAACTTCCCCCAACCCTATTGTGCATATCTGCTTTCAATACCAACGATAATGAAAAATGGTCTTGGTTATTTTTCCTCTTCTATGACATAAATTTTTCCAGGAATTGGTCTAGAAAGGATATGAGATGTGTGTGTGTGTGTGTGTGTGTGTGTGAGAGAGAGAGAGAGAGAGAGAGAGAGAGAGAGAGGCAGGAAAGAAAGAAAAAGAAAGAAAGAAAGAAAGAAAGAAAGAAAGAAAGAAAGAAAGAAAGAAAGAAAGAAAGAAAGAAAGAAAGAGAGAGAGAGAGTGTGTGTGTGTGTGTGTGTGTGTGCACGCGCACAGTGGCTGCATGTGCACTTTGAAGTTAGAGTTGGATTTGAATCTCAGCTCAACGACTTACAAGACCTTGTTGAAGTTACATAATTTCTCTGAGCCCTAACCTCCTCACTTGCAAATTGTAAGTCACTTAGTATGATCTGGTGCTTTAATTGTGCTTCCAAGAGCTGTCTGTGATGGCTAACTCTATGTGTCAACTCGGCGAGACTATGGTGCCCGATTGTTTGGTCAAACACTAGGCTTTATGTTGCTGTGAATTTGTAGACGTGATTCACATTTACAATCAGTTGACTTTAAATAGAGATCATCTTCCATAGTGTCAGTAGGCCTCATCTAATCATTTGAAGGTCTTAAGAAGAAAGACTGAGGATTCCTAAGGAAGAAGCAATTCTGCCTGAAGACTCCAACATAGAAACTCCACCCGAGTTTTCAGACTACTGATCTGCCTTACAGAATAGGGACTTGTCAAGCCCCAAATTCACATAAGCTAATTCCTTAAAAATTAATATCTCAGCTGGGCAAGGTGGCTCACACCTGTAATCTCAAATTACACCTGTAATTTGGGAGGCTGAGGCAGGTGGATCACGAGGTCAAGAAATCGAGAGCATCCCAGCCAACATTATGAAACCCTGTCTCTACTAAAAATACAAAAATTAGCTTGGTGTGGTGGCTCATGCCTGTAATCCCAGCTACTCTGGAGGCTGAGGCAGGAGAATAGTTTGAACCCAGGAGGCAGAGGTTGCAGTGAGCCGAGATCGTGCCACTGCACTCCAGCCTGGCAACAGTGCAAGACTCCATCTCAAAAAAAGAGAAAAGAATATCTCACTGTATACACACACCCCATACCCTATTGGATACATTTTCTGAAGAACTTTGACCCCCAGTACACTAACTCACGCAGTTGTTACGATGACGAGAGGTTAAGTTCTGTGTCGTGCTAGATAGTAAGTATGCAATAAATGCTGGTTTCTTACTCCTTTACCACCTCCTCCCAAAATGATAAAGACAGTTCACTCATAAGCCTAGCTCTAAAAGCAAATTGGCCTTATTCTTTGATGTCTCAGAAGAGTCAGGGAAAGGAGCAAAAGAGAATCACAAGGGACAGATGCTCCCAAGAAGACATAGCTATAGGTGTTGATCTGTCTTTTGCTATAATTTACTCAGAAAAGCTGGCTTGGACAGAAAAACGTTTAAGTCCAGTGTGTCATTTAGCCCAGGCCGGATTTCGCTCCACCAGAGAAGGCCAGATGCTGTCTGGAGTCTCTATATTTTAAATGAAAGCTATCAGCCTAGTTTTTGGACACCATCTCACATCAAACTCAGGACCAAACTGTGCTTCACGTGGGATCTGGCATCTAAAAAGTAAGTGGAGAAAAAGGATTTAAAAATAACCTCATCAGGAAAAACATCGCAAAGTGAGGCTAAGGTTCTTTTCTGTTGCTAAATGTGATAAAAATAATGCAATACATTGAACACCATCACCACTCTTTATTCAAATTTCTAAGGGAGAAACTTAAACCAAAGTCAGTTCAGTTACAGTGCTGATGCTATTCTCATAAGACAAATGGATACTCTACTTTCTCAATAACTAGACAAATAATTCATTCATCTCTATCCAGACTCTCTGACAACTTTCTATAATGAGTTAAACCAATCTCTACTGGGAAAATAGTTAATGTTGTGATCATTGCTTCAGAAAACACAATCATGAACTTCTACAATCCAACTAAATCAATTTAAGACTTCAAAATATTGTCAGCCTTCTTTATTGAAAACCCATGTTAAAATATATGTGTCTGGTGAAAACATGAGGATCAGGTGCACTCAGGCCATAGTAGAATATAAATTGGGCAGCTCTTCCTGGAGAGCAGTTTGGTAACATATACCAAATTGCAAGATGGGTGGAATCTTTTAACTCCATGCTTCCACTTTGAGGAAATTGTCTAAAAGAAATAATGGTACACATATGCAAAGATGTGTGCATGGGAATCGTAATGGCCATGTTAAATATGACAGAAGACAAAAATCAACATAATCATGCATCAAAAAGGCTCAATTCATGATGCTCATGCATTCAGTGAAATATGACACAGCTACCACAAGTGAATCACACAAAACTATGTTATGTCCACATTATATAAAGCACAAAAAAAAGAGAACTTATAGTGTGTTCCCAATATGCATTTAATGATCCTATCTGTATATAAAATCCAGAATACTTTCATCTCTGTGATGTCAAATGAATGGATACTATTGTCTGTAATACAATTTTTATTACTTTGAATAAACAGTCCATTAAATTTTATAATCAGAAATCAAGAATTATTTAAAATTCTAACTGAAGATAAATTAATATAAAATATTTATTTTCACATATTTTAAGGGGAAATTTTGATTTGAGGAGTTTCAGAAAATTAATTGATAATTCTTAATGAGAGGTATAAGCAGAGGAGGATTTTTTTCACATTGAAACAAAACAGAATTATGTGAAATCCAGGGAACCCACAAGAAAATATTTAAGTGCTCATAATCCTACAAATAATGATTTAGGCTGAGATCCATAGTACTATGCAGTACATTCCCCAGTATCTCTAAATCTGTGGAGGGGCATGAACAGCCTGCCAATGAATGCCTTAAGTATCCTGAGGACCAGTTCCAAGCACTGTCTGCCTATCACTGACTCTATTATGTACAATTTGACAAAGCTTTTGTTATCATCTCTGCTGGAGCTATTTTTACATTGTAAGTTTGTGTAGTAATTTCTCTCTGGGTATTTTTCCATTGATTCTCACAACAAGAGAATTTCCTTCTAAAAAGGAAACTCAAGCCAGATATGTTTCAACATGTGTTCAGTGGTAAGAAATGCTCAGTCATTTTAGAAGCAGGAAGATGTTTGGAACAGGGAAACACCTCTCATTTGTCTATTAAGACAATAAACTAAAAGGGAGTAATCTGACTTTCTGCTCAAGGACTCAACTGTGAATAGAGAGGCACAATAAATACGGCTTCTTCTAGCTTGTCTGAAAAGGTGATAGTAAAATGAAATTAATATAAATAAACAAATTATCAGAGAATAAGATGATAAGATGTAATAGATAATTTAGGAGATCCTGGAGGCCCCTTGCTGCATCAGTCTTAGTCCTCGAATTTCTGCATAGTTGGGGAGGTGGAAAATGGTCCCCGGGGAGGAACCAGGGCAGAGTGGGAGAAGAATCTGGAGGACTGAGTATATTGCTTATCTGGTAAGTGGTATGCAGTATTTTCATATTTTAGCAGTGGTATCACCCCTCATTCCCAGGGTAGATCATTGTTTTTTTCCAGCTGATATTGAGACTAGAAAGCGTGCCTTAAGTCAATGTTTCTCAATGTATATTCCTTCAAGTTGGTGATTCTAAAATATGTGTGTTTTGCTTTCCAAAGGACATTTGGCAATGTCCAAGGACATTTTTGGTTGTCACAACTTGGGGAGAAAATACCAGCATCTAGCAGGCAGACATGAGAATTCTGCTAAAGATCCTACAGCTCCCACAATAAAAAATAATCTGGTTCAAAATGTCAATAGGGTCAAATTGAGAAACAGTGCCTTAAGCATTATGCATAAAAGTTATAATAAATTCTTCTAATCATTTTTCTTAAATGAATTGATATTTCAATGACCAGAAAAAAAGATTTTAATCCAACAGGATATAATGCAAAACATCTTGGACATTGCTAATATCTATGCTTGTCATAATGTAAACTATATTTTTCTTGCTCTTGATAAAACACAGGAAACCTCAGACTAACATCCTCAGATTAGTTCAGACTTGCCAATGAAGAATCATGTTCTATTAGCAAAGTCAAAATGCCATGCACAGATTCTTTTAGAAAGTCTTCATGTTCACAAAACATAGTAGTAAGTTATTACCTGCAGAGATCTCAGAAGATTAGACTACTAACATGAATGTGTGAAATGAGTAAATGTTGTCACATGTAAAATTCCTGAGACATGATGCTTTAGAAACCTCGACCTACAGGCCACTGGTTCTTTGAATCCACTTCAGCAACTTGAGAGAGAGAGAGAGAGAGAGAGAGAGTGTGTGTGTGTGTGTACCAAGAATCCCAGATGTGACATTGCTGAAACATGAGTTTGCAAATGTGCAATGTGGCACCATTAGAGAGAAGCTTCCAACTATACTAAAAAGAGGAAGGCTCAAATGCTTCTTGAGAGGAAATGTTTTACAGTCCTATAATTCATTATTCTAGTATTAATATTCATTAGAAATAGCTGATTATTAAAAACTGTATTTTTTCAGGGCATATTTTAAGGAACAGTGAATTTTAAAAAGACAAACAATGCCTATATGAGCCAATGTACAAACTCAGTGAAAGGTCCAAAGATACATTTTTTTCCTAAGGATTATGTCAAAAGACCTGTTGTGTTTCTATCAATTGTAATTAATTTGTCATTGGTACAATCTGAAGTTGGAGAGTACTTTGTAAACAGCTTATCCAAGGCTAGCTCTATTGTGGATCAACTCGTCATTCTTCTGGCTTAGGAGAAAGACCTTTACACAACTTGGTTTTGTTCAAGTTATTGACATTTCCAACAATGCATGTCCAAATACTTCAAAAATTGGCACTTCTTTAAATAATAAATAAGAAAAAATTGTCATTTTAAATTATTTTTGCTCCTGGAACTTTTTAGCTATTTCCACAGTTGTAGGATTCCAGACATAATATCCATCTTTAATTTTCATGACAAGTCCTCAGCAGAAAAAGAAGTTTACAAAAAGAAATCGAAATCATACATTTTTTGATATATCAGGATCTAAGTAAAAAAAATATAAAGTATAAACCAGCAATTTACAACATGAGCAAAATTTGAAAAGCTCTACCACAATTTTCTCCTACAAAAGCCCACTAATTTGCACAACGTGAATGTACTTAAATGCTACTGAGTTTGTACACTTCAACATGATTAAAATGGTACATTTTTGTTATACATATTTTATCACAGTAAAAGAAATCCCATTAGAAACTACAAGGAAAAGTCAGTCCATGGAGTAAAAATTTTCGAAATGAGTCTCTTTCTAGAATCATAGAAATGTATTGAAAATTTGAATCCGTGCTAGAATTTCAGTATCAACAATAGTTTCTTACTCCCTCTTTAACTTTCATGGTGCTGTGCATACTCATACCAAAATGGTCCATGTGTTGAATGTATCTTGTGCCTTTTCTCAGGTTCTTTTGGCTCAAAGTTTTTCACTGCAACTGTCACTCAACAACCACCTCATTATCACAGGTGTGGCCTCACAGCACCTTTCCTCAGGTGCATCACTCAGCTGTCATTCCTGCTCTAGGGCTTCCCCTCTTCTACTGCCTGGTAGACCTGTGGAAAATGCCCGGCCATTCTGATAGGTGTGTAGCACCTGAGGCATGAGAGAGTTAACACCGCATGGAAAAACAAGCAACTCTAAGACACATTCTACAAAGTTTATCAGAGGGGTCCCTTCAGATCTCACAAGGCTGAAATAAAGATGTTGACCATGCTTGACTCGAATTTGGAGGCTTTGAAGGAGAATCCATTTACTCTGGAGGTTGAAGAGTTAGGGGAAGCAGCAAAGGAGAAAGGACTTACAGAGTGTCCACATAAATTAGTTATGAGTAACATATAAATTGGGAACAACAAATTGCTGCAGCAAACTGCAGGAGGCCTCTGAGGAGGCAAACTTCTCCATGCCTCATGTTCCGGTGCAGGGTGACCTAGGCTCTGTTACCATAAACATTGTACTCAAGGACGTAAAACCTCTTCATAGCACTATGACGTAACCAAACATGTAGGCTCCCTGTGAGGCCCGCATTCCACCAGCTGCACACATAGTAGGCTTAAGATAACCACATGTTCTTGTTCTGTGAAACTCCCAAACTGCCATTGTTATCAATCTTTAGAATGACACACCAGTATTGGCTCACTGATTGATTCACTCCACCATCATGTCACCGTCTCCCCACCATCACTCCACTCCTACCCTATAGATCAAAATAATCGTAACCAATAAATAGTGTGGATGATCAGAGTTTGGGGCCTTCACTGTCTCCTCCAGTAATAAGTGATGGCCCATTGCTTTCTCTCTTAATCTGTCTTTTTCTCATTCCTTTGTCACCACCAAACTCAGGGTAAACTCGGGGTACCCATGAGTGTGATGTGGGGCTGGTTCCCTACATTCTGGTGCCCAGTGTGTGGGGCTCATTAATTCCTATATGAAGAAATCCAGTTCTATGGTAGCCACAGGGTGGAGGTATCATTTCCTTGCTGTCAGCCAGTGATCACTCTCAGCACTTAGAGGTTGCTCTCTGTTCCTTGCATGTGGCCCCCTTTGTTGAGATTCAGTCAGGCTGGTGGGAGAAATTTTAGTTATGGAGAATATACACAAACCCTTTTGGAAGGCCTAAGGGTTTTTATTATAGTTCTTGGCTGAAGGCAGCCTTGTCCCCTTAGTTAAATAAATTAGAGTAGAAACAAAGGAATGTGGGGAGTTTATCTAACTAATTTGTTAACTCATGTGGTCCTATAAACTAACCCTTACTCATTCCAGATGGCTCTTTCAGGTGGGAGGTAGACTAGGGATATTACTCACTAATGGTGTTTGCTTTAGGCCTTAGAACCTGGCCTTTAATCTCTGTCCTCTATTGGTGTTGACTCAACGCCTTTGTCATTTAATATGTGTGGAATAAAGACCAGTGAGGCCAACGTTTAGGGGCCCATGGCTGCTATCTCTTTACAGCACTCTCCTCAAGTGTCTGTGAGTGGCCCAGATACCCCAGCCCACTCATTCACTGAATATTGTGTGAGTGAATTTATTCATCTGTTGTTGAGTCAAAGTCTGCAGGACAGACCTCCGCAGGGTCTGCAGGACCCTGACACCCCTCCATCTTCAAAGACAGCACATTGAATCCTTCTTACACTTCACATCCCTATTACATTTCATTCTGCCACCAGCCAGAGTATATCTATCTATATAGATACATAGATTTCTGTATAAGTAGCATAGACTCATGCTGGAAAGACACCCTAGGAATAATTGGCACTGTGCTTTCCAGGAAATGAACCCCAGTGGCTGAAAGATAAGGTTAAAGGGAGAATTTTCTGTGAATACTCTTTTATGACTTTTAAATTTTAAACCATGTGAATATATTGCCTATTTAAAAATTAAATAAGTTAAAATTAAAAAGAAATGCAATTATCTTTTATTGATGTTATAACATCTTATTGATATGAGAAGAGCTAAATATTGAAGCTGATTCCAGTCATACAATTTGATTTTTTAAAAACACATATGGCAGAGTTGTCATCTGAGAAATTACCTAAGAAATTCAAGCTTGTTGTAGATTATCTCCCCATAAAAAGTGCTTTTTATAGAGAAAATAGTATTTCAGAAAGCAATCATCATGTTATCTGGTTACATGTTAGATGGTATCTGTTGAAAATATTGAAATATAAAACTATTGGTTAGAAGCTATTTCTGGTGCCCTCTAATTGATTATAGCTCAAAAGTGGTGGAAAAGTGTGTGCCATGCATCAGACTATGAAACTAACAATCAAAGGCATTTCCCTTTTCTGTGAAATGTTACGCAGAAGCCTTGGTCCAGAAGAACATTCCAGGAAGACTTGTATGGTTGTTTCAGGGAAGAATTCCTTGATTTTGGTAGGCCTCTCTTTAAAATAGTCCCATGTTCTTCTAGTGTCATATTGGACTCTGACATATTAGTCAGCCATTGGCAAGATTTGTATTGCCTGAAATTATTTTTTACTTTGAGCTTATCTCTTTTTCCCTCTTGTGGAATTTCAGCAATTTACAGATAGCAAACTTACAAGAGCAGTTGTTACAATCCCTTAAAAGCAAAGAGATAGCTGAAGAGCATCAGTCAGTCTCTAAAGATGACCAAACAGGAAAACTTGAAGAACTGGGCCACCAAAACTAGCTATATTTTTCATTCTTGCACATGTATATTCCGTGAACAGGAATTAAAGTCAGTCCTGCTGAACTGTTACTGAAGCAATAACACAAAACTTTCAGGTCTCCATTCAGTCCAGACTAGAAATTCCAATCATTGATTTTTGTTTTCAAGAAGATATAAAGCTGAAATAAGATGACTTTCTAACATTTTCTTAAAGTTCTAGGTTTCTGTCAAGTCCTTTGTCCAACACAGTATTGCCCATTTAAAGAATTGGATCTACCCCCATTGAATTAGTTTTTATGCTATGTAACAAATTATCACAGATTTAACAGCTTAAAACTATATCCACTTCCTAGCTCACAGAACTATAGATCAGAAGTCCAGGTGGGTGCAACTAGGTTCTCTGCTTCAGAACTCACAAGGTGGAAATCAAAATGTTGACCATGCTTGACTCTTGTTTGGAGGCTCTGAAGGAGAATCCAATTGTTCCAGTGATTGAAGGAATCCAGTTCTATGGCAGCCACAGGGTGGATGTCTCATTTCAATGCTGGCTGTCAGCCAGTGATCACTCTCAGTACTTAGAGGTTGCTCTCTGGTCCCTGAACATGAACCCCTCCATCTTCAAAGACAGCACATTGAATCCTTTTTTTTTTTTCTTTTGAGATGGAGTCTCACTCTGTTGCCCAGACTGGAGTACAGTGGCTATCTCAGCTCACTGCAGCCTCTGCCTCCACCTCCTGAGTAGCTGGGATTACAGGAACCCTCCAAAATGCCAGGATACTTTTTGTATTTTTAGTAGAAACAAAGTTTTGCCATCTTGACCAGGCTAGTCTTGAACTCCTGACCTCATGATCCACCTGCCTCAGCCTCCCAAAGTTCTGGGATTATAGGCATGAGACACCACACCTAGCCAGAATCCTTCCTACACTTCACATCCCTCTTACATTTCCTTCTGCTACCGGCCAGAGAAATTTCTGGCTTTCAATAACCCATGATTAGATTAGGCTCACCCTAATAATCTCCATTTTTCCACACAAAATACCACAATCATTGGAGTGATACCAGAGGCAAAGATCATGACGACCATTTTTAAATTCTGCCCCCATACCTGCTAATGTCCGTTTCTGCATTCACCATAGAGTGAGCATACAGATTGTGATTTCAGTAAACATGGTCTTTAGGACTCCCCATTTATGTCTAATTACCAAATTCACAAAAACAATTCTGCCTATCAACAGGTTTGCATCAAGTCAACTCTTTGCAAGTTCTATGAGATACCAATGCCATATTCTGTTCATTCATACGAGTTAGCGTATAGTTTTAGGTACAATAATCAATAGTAGACAAAGGTCAATTGTCTTTCTCCTCACCCACATATATATGCCACATTGGGGGTTTTGTTTTGTTGTGGAATAGCATATTCATTTAATCACAGTCTAAAATTTTTCCTGAAAATATGGTGATAAAAGTGTACCAGGATTATGAATACTACAATATTCTAGCAATCTACAGGGCATAACATGGTGTATACTGGTAAGTTCTCTGTGAATCAGGATAGCTGAACTATCTGTGGTCAAAAACAAAACACATCTCTGCCAAGACTAGATCACCAGTCGGAATGACTAACTCCAAATGCAGAGCTTGGACTTGACTAAGAAGTGGAAGCTTACTAATTTAAGGGGCAAGTCTCCTCTCAATCTCCAGCCTCATGTTTAACTGGAGGACTGTGTTCATTCAAGATGCAGAACAACTTGAAGGGGAATATGTGGAAACTGTATCCTCTCATCAGTTCTATTCTAAATATAGTGGCTTCCTTTTCTGATGGCCTCTGCTATGCTTTAAGCAAGCATGAGATGTGAAAGTCTGTTTTGTAGGAAGATTAATCAATGAAATTTCAAATAACCAGTTCACTTAATGAATTTAATTTTCTGCTCACACAATCTAGATTTACAACAGAAACTTTCAAGAATCTTTTTGTGCATAAACATGGCTATAATATTTTATATTACATTACAGGATTTTATTGCTTATTTTGCAGCATCCTTCTAAAAGTAGTATTATGTACATTTTTTTTCCATTTTACACGTGGGAAAGCTGAGATTACAAGGTGGCTTGGATCTGCCTGACTCACATGGTGTGACAGTACAAGAAAATAAGATTTTCAACCACTGTGCCCACAAAAAGAAGGTGGTTTATTTGCAAGTGACAAAACTATAGGATATTTCTTTTTTACTTTGTGTTTTATCGATTAGATAGGAATTTAGTCGTAATAGAATTACAAAATCTAATGTGAGTTGTATTAAATTGAAGAAAAGGACAAAACTAGGTGTTTTTAGGTATAACGGAAAAGCAAAGAACCACCATGCAATGCACCTACCCTAAAAATTGCACTGTTGGTTGCTCTCACAAGTGTTTGGTCACAGTATTTCAAAGGATATATCATCACATGCTAGAAGAAAGCATAATTAAGATTGTCTGCTGGCATTACCCTACCATAATATAATCAGTTTATTCAGAAGCCCCACTTTGTCTTCCGAAGGTTGATTCAGGAGCTTCTTAATCTGACAAGATATGTTTTATTATGTTTTCATTCATAATGAATATTGGAATAGTTAATGTAGAATCTTATCCTTTATTGAAAACAATATATTATAGAGAAAAACTCTTACTCCATTCTAAAAAGCAATCTTCCAGTTCCCAATAATGGATTTATTAACCATCTAAATTTGATTTTTTCATGAAGCTAATTTTTAATTGTGTTCAACAAGTACCTGAAAGGTCTTTTATACCAGAAAAAAAAAATGGTGACTATTTTAGGCTAAACACTCATTAAGTAACAAAAGCAATGAACTTCACTTAGTTTGCATTTAATAAACCTTATATTTATTGAAGCTTGAAACTCTTGGTTATTACCACTTATATAACATTGATTTCATGCTTATATAAAAGCATGATCCAGGTGACATTATCCAAATTAAAAAGAGAAAATTCCCCATAGGGATTATCTACTGCTCATAAAGGGACACTTTAGAACTACCTGCAGATTTGCTATATCAAAGTAAGCTTCAGGAGTGGTTGATAAAAATATTCTCTGGACTCCTAGAAATAAACTATCAAATTTTGAAACATTAATTTCCCTTCCTTTGACCCAATTCTAGCAAGTGAGAATATATTTTTAGTCCCAGATATGTGGTTTCAGGCCCCTGGTAACAACTCTTGCCCTTCTTTGCCGTTCCAAAAATCCATAGCTCTCCTGGGAACGATAGGAGTTTTTTAAAAATAATAATATTTATTCAATTCCAAAATAGTCAAGGCCTTGTGTTGGACAGAGAAATCAGCCCCCATTCACAAAATCATTGCTGATAACATTTAATTATTTAAGCTGCCATTTGGTAATTGTATAAGTTCAAGAGCCAAAATATAAACTTATATTTTCTATTTGGAGTCTGCATCAAGTTTATCCTCAAGCCAATCTTGAAGGGGGACAGATGACATACCAAGGACCTATCACAAGCACCGTCTTCTAGCATTAATTTGAAAGAGTGAAGAATCTGGATTGTTTTTTCCCTAGTTCTCACCAGAAGCACCTTCAAAGCATGAGCACATCTTATTCATGGACTTTTTCTATTAGAAATTTCTAATAGAAATATCCTTCTTCTATTTGTGAGTCTCAGCAGCAGACAATCCCCAGGGAGCTACTCTGGGTGTGCTAGACATCATGGACATGGCAATACACAAAATGAGAAATGACAAGCTGATACTCCACTTGAAATTGATCTTTTCCTTTACACTTTGAAGCTTAAAGACTTATTTGTCATTTTTACTCACTCTGTAGATATGGAATTCTCTTGTAACAGTTTTTGGGGTTGAAGTTGCGTCACTATGCAGTATTTTACTACTTCAGGGATGCATGACCTGAGTATGATTTATAGCCCAGCCAGTAAGCAAAATGACAACATGTAGGAAAGAGTAAATTTACTGACTCCAGAGCTAAGTATCCATCTCAAAGATTTACAGTAGGAATGATGAAGAGACATCAGTAGCCAAGAAGTACTGCTAGACTCCTTGAATTCATGGTGTTTTTTATTTCCACCTACCTAAGAAATGGGGTTGAAACAAACATTGTCTGATAATACTGGTATACTATAGTAATGGTGGTAATGCCAGTGATGTTGAGAGAGGAGAAAGAAAAAAAAAAAAAATGGTAAGGCAGGCAGTTAGGGTGGGTCCTTGGTTGAATTCTTTCAAACAAAATAACAGCCTGTAGGCACAGTTAAGGAAACTTGCACAAGACATACACTTGCCTAAGACATGCCCACAGCTGCACAGATAAGAAAAGCTACCCAGGTGACTTGCCCAGACAAGGCCAAAATGGAAAATTCTGTTTTCTAACATATGTCCAGTAAGGGAAACAAAGCAATATGGAATAAGTAACTCAAGCTAAGGGCCCACATATGCACTAGGAGGATGGGGTGGAGCTATCAGAAATGTATGCCTTATGCAAATAAGATGTCCAGCCTTCATTGGTTTCTTATGAAAGCCTTTGTATCAACTGTAAAAACAGCAACCCTCTTCCAGGTCCAGTCTCTACAGCAGAGAGCTTTATTTTTTCATGTATTAAACTTTCACTCCAACCTCACCCTTTGTGTCCATGCTCCTTAATTCTCTTGTTTTTGAGACAAAGAACTCCAGGTGATAACTCACAAGGAGAGACTGCTACACTGGTGTGTTGGCAAGATTGCAACAATGTTATTAGTGGTAATAGTAATAATTGTTGTAGAAGCATTACAATTTGCTATCCTTATAGTTCTAGAGTAGATTTTACTATAACCTTCTGAAGCGGGCTTACTGAGTCTAACTGAGAAAATAACTAGCATGTATGTGGCAAGAGGAATGAAGAAGAATCTTCAGGTGATACAGAAAAAACTCCATGAGGACAAGCAAAGAATGTGGACTCAGAAAATGTATGCCCATAATTAGCTAATCCAACTTTAGTGTGTATTGAATCTCCCTGACTCTCAACATTATCATTGTCACAATGAGAGATTAAATAATATCCAACTTTCTTCTCAATTCAGAAATTTTAAGATTCGATCATTGAATATGTATCTGTACAATAAGAATTGAATAGTCATTTCTCACCAAGATTACTACCAACTCTACATTTCACATTTTTGATCAACATAAACAGTTTTTGTTTGTTTGTTTTTCTTGTTTAACCTTAAGCAACACTTGCCTAGGCATTTGATCAAGACTATAAAATACCTTTCATCACAGGCTGACCAACACATTGTGGTTTTCCCAAGACTGTCCCAGTTTTAAAACTCCCAGTCCTTTGTCCCAGGAACCCCCTCAGTCCAGTCAAACCAAGGCAGCTGATCACCCTTCTCACCACAGTATTAGACCAGTCCTCCCTTCATATCTCCCTTCTCCTGCAGGCATTAGTTCCTTCAATGAAAAAATTCAGTTCCATCCATTTACTGATTCAATTTCAACCAAGATAGACCTTCTATAAGGAACTGTAACAACTACCTTCTAATGGGCCTGGAGAGCTTTGGCCAGCTACTTGCTCACTGAGAATTTATTCCTGTATTAGGTGTGAAATCCTGCTATAACCCTCTGACCTCTTAGCAATGGGCTTGACAAAACTTTCCCTACTCTCAGATGGGTGTTGTAAACTGTCTTTGTATTCCTTGATGAGGGTCAAAAATTCCCTTCGAACAGCTGAATTTCTCACCTGATAGAGAGTTCTACTACTCTCTCAACTTCCATGAAACATCTCTTAGACTGGGCTTTCTTTACCTGTCACAAACCCTCCACCCACTCCTGAGGGGGAATCTAGGTTACCCCAGATCAAGCTCAGATGGCCATATACCTCTGAGCACCATGATTTGTTCTAACAGCCACCCTTGCCACCATCCCTGGTTCCTCTCAATCTTGGCTTCCCAATTCTCCCACTAGCTTGCATTATTGAAGTTTCCAACATGAGCTATGAGCTTCCAGCTCAAACTATGGCCATCCCTACTAATATTAGGATATGACCCTGTCATCCTAAACATGGCATTTCTCATCTTGGATTCCCTTAGCTTTGATTTGTTGCTGAAACCTGTTGTGGAGCAAGCGGTACTAATGCAGTAGCTCAGGTTCTCTCCCCACGTTGGTATCAGCTATGCTGCAATGTGGCTGGAGAAAGGATTAAGTCAGAAAGAGAATGAGATTGCTAACACTCTAAATCTCTTCAAATACTTAATGACCAAACTAGACTTTCATGCAATTTTTGACATATATGGATTATATAATTTTAGCATGAAAAAAAGCATTCACAGAAAAAAAACAGGATCTTCCACTGCACATGATGTCTTCAGAGGATGTGGGGTAAGAATTGGATCTCCTGTCAGCTGCCAATCAATAGATAAACCAAGAATATTGTTTGAATTGAATTCATGCTTTCTATTGGAGCTCAGCAATCCTTAGTAGCAAGCTAAGGAATAATAAACACAAGCTCTATGAGGAGATAAGACCCTCCCTTCCTGGCAGAAGGTTAAAAGTAGTCATGCTGCAACCTTCACGAAAGTAAGATCCTCATTCTACGCCAAGACATAGACCTCACAAAAGGCATAGCCAAGTGTGGGGAGGTGAGGAACAGTCCAATAGCAAGTATTGTCCAGTGGCTGTTTCCCCAAGAGCAGTATCAGAGGAGAGGATTCAAGTGTTTCAAAAACTGGGCAAATCTTAAATCTAAAAGAGCATAAAGACCCCTGCTCACCACATGCTGAATAGGGAACATCACACAGATTGGGAAATTTGGAGTAGAACAGAGAACAGGAAGAGAGGCAAATTAAGTAGCGGCAACAAAGAGGAGAGCAGTCATGGGGCAAGAAGCCAAGAGCTGCTGGAGCTAGAAACTGCTGAAGAGGCAGGATTGGTGGCTACTGTGGACCAGGACAGCAGAGCAGAAGGGCAAGACAAAGGGAACCATCCATGTCACAGTGGCAGCCTGCTGAGTCAGGGCAAAAACTGAGCTCTATCTGGACAAGAAAAGGTCACACTGGGACCTAAAGAGGTGTCATGAAGGTGACACACCAGTGCTAAGGTAGGAAACCATGGAAAGGGGGACCTACTCTCTCTGCTTTTCCATTAAGACCTCATTCTTAAAACTTCTGACAAAAAGCACACATTGCTAAATTCTTGTTCCTGCATTCATTGCCAAGTGCCAGAAGAATCAGGTATGTGAAATTACCCAGAGACCAACCAGACATTTAAATAGTAAACTCATACGCATCTAAGACTTATCCAATAAGGAACAATAGAGAAACCTACTAAAAATTTTTGCAGAGTCTGAGGGTGATGGAATTTGGCCAAAGTCACTTTGAATAATAGTGCTTGCTACTGTCATTAAATTCCAGATGTGTGAGACAGAGTACAGGAGAGGCAACTATCTTGGAAAAGAACAGTCTTTCTATAAATCGTCCAACGATTCCCACCACCTCACCCTTCTGAAACACACATTGGAATAAGAATCCTTCAACAAAGAGTTAAGAAACCAAAAGTCAAGATACAGATGAGCCACTTATAGATTATAAAATCTTAGACATTATGTAAATGTTCAGGCTTAATTTTTTTATCTGCAAAAATGAGGGTAATAATGTTGCCTTTCAGTCTTATCACAAATATAAAATAAAAAAGTAAAATTGGAGTATAAAGTGCTAGAAATGTACACTACCGTTATGACTATATAAAGACAATAGGAGAAAGCTTTTTTATTTCATTTCATTTTTTTCCCTTATTTCTCTACCTAAACCTACAGGAAATATGCCTTTTCCAGATTGAACATCTTTTCAATCCTAGTAAAATATGAGGAAGTACAGAAAAGCCAAAAAAAAAAAAATTTGGAACATCAAGCTCATCAGAAATGCTGCTTATTGGCTGGGTGTGGTGGCTCATGCCTGTAATCCCAGTACTTTGGGAGGCCCAGGTGGGTGGATCACTATGTCAGGAGTACAAGACCAGCCTGGTCAAACATGGTGAAGCCCCAACTCTATTAAAAATACAAACATTAGCCAGGCATAGTGGTGGATGCCTGGAATCCCAGCTACTCCGGAGGCTGAGGCAGAGAATGGCTTGAACCTGGGAGGCGGAGGTTGCAGTGAGCTGAGATCACGCCATAGCGCTCCAGCCTGGGCAGCAGAGCAAGACTCTGTCTCCAAAAAAAAAAAAAAAAGGAAAGAAAGAAATGCTGCTTGTTAAGAGCAATTGTTAGATAATGTCTGCATACTAATCATGGGCAGAAGGTTAGCACATACTAATCATGGGCAGAAGATTAGCGCATACTAATCATGGGCAGAAGATTAGCGCATACTAATCATGGGCAGAAGGTTAGCATAACTTGCTCAATTCCCTCAGACATTACAACGGCCTTTTCCCTTTGTGTCTCTTCTTAGCCCTTTCACAGTGTACGTTTTACTTTGTCCTTCCTCCAAAATTGTGACATTTACCTGATTTTCCACCCATTAGTCTACTTGTCCTTGTGTATAGAATTTAAAGTCACCTGATTATACATTGAAACATTATAAAATATACCTTATTTTAAATGTCTGCATAACACAGTTACGGGGCCTATTATTTGTCAAAGTCTCCTAATGGAGACAAATCCTGAAGCCACTGTCCTGGCCTTATGGGTTTCTTTATACTTAAGAAAAGGAAAGGGGACAAAGGAACGTGAAATGGAGAGGAACTGGGAATACTAGCAAAATTTTAATTTGAAATTCAGAATTGTCTTGGAATCCTCTCTCCCGCCCCAACCTCTACGTCCAACTGCTCACTCAAGTTATCTTTGGATATATTTCATTCTGGCCTCTCTCTCTTTTATTCCCAATTCCCTTTTATAAATACAAATACTCAAAACTCTTAACAATATTCTTTTAACTGGTTCCCTCTTTCAGTCCTTCACTTATCGAGTCCAGCCGCCAACTGCTATCAGCTTTCTCTGTTTAAAGACTTCTAATTGTTCTCTGCTGTTTACAGACAGACACCACATCTCCAGCGACTGACCCCAGATCACATATCCAGGAGACAGGAAGCAACATCTTGACGCTTTTCACCATGCACCCTCCTCTTGAATCAGAGTGGACTATTTGTAACTTTCACCAGGTGAGATTTTCTTAAATGGAAGCCCATTAAAAAAAAAAAAAAAATTGGCCAGCCGCAGTGACTCATACCTGTAATACCAGCACTTTGGGAGGCCAAGGCAGGCGGATCGCTTGAGGTCAGGAGTTCGAGACCAGCCTGGCCAACATGGTGAAACCCTGTCTCTACTAAAAGTTCAAAAATTAGCCTGGTGTAGTGGTGCATGCCTGTAATCTCAGCTATTCGGGAGGGTGAGGTAAGAGAATCACTTGAACCTGGGAGGCAGAGGTGAGCCAAGATCACGCCACTGCACTGCAGTCTGGGTGACGGAGCAAGACTCTGTCTCAAAAAAAAAAAAAATTTAGAATGATTCTATCATTTGAGTCCTAAAGATTAGCTGTTCATGTAAAAGTCTTTCTGCTCTAGATAATAAAACCATTATTCTTGTAGAACTTAGAGTTGGGAAGAAAAACGTTACCAAATCTAACTTATAGCACACTGCTGTGGTTGCTGATTTCTTTTGCTCTTTCAACGAACATTTACAGTGGGCCTGTTATGTGTTCTTTTATATATATATAATATATATATTTATATATTTTTTTATATATGTAATATATATTATATATATATTTACATATATATAATATATATATATTATATATATATATATATATATATATACACACACACTTTAAGTTCTGGGGTACATGTGCAGATGGTGCAGGTTTGTTACCTAGGTATACACGTGCCATGGTGATGTGCTCTCTACAGTGCTTGGTGCAGTAGACCAAGTGTGTAGTCACTGTCAACTGGGACTGTTAAGGAATTCTTTATAGAAGAAATGTAAATCCATGTTAGGCCCTGTAGAAAACAGGGCAAAGAACATCCCAAATGATTTGAAAGAGCACAGAAAAAGTCACAAGTGTGCATACATATGGGGGATAAGTTTTAGAATTACTTGAATATAATGAGCATAGTATTTTCGAGAACATAAAATTAATGATTTCATTAACACCAAGGTCTGGTGCCACCTGTTAAAAAATTTTTATAGCAAATTTTGAATATAAGAGTCATTATGTACATGGAAGTGAGATGAAAGCTCAGGATAAGCTCCGCATTGTATAATAAATATGTAATGCATCACTTTCAGCACCTAGGCATAAGGGGTTTTGGTAAAGCACAGGAATGAGAGAAGATGGAACAAAAGAAAGGAGCTTCCCAGAACTGGAATATATGTTAACATTTTGAAATATTTAGATTCATGAACTATGCAAAATAATACCTCCAAATGGCCTCTTTGATGTGTTGATATTAATTTGTTGTGGTTTCCTGACTTACTAGGTCAAACCATTTCTTTTAGGATTGGAGCTCAGTTTGTTATAATTTATTTGGATAGCATACTAATAATTTATTCTCATATTATTTTTAAAATAACACAATAAAATAGTGTTTCAAAATAGCAGGGGAAGAGAATAGAGAATCTGGAAATAGACCCACCCACTTAGGATCAACAACAACTAAGGCCAGGCTGGAGAGCTGCAACAACTTGGAGAAAGTAGAGACTATCTGACAATAAAAATGAATGAACTATTGGCACAATCAACAACATGGATAAATTTCAAAAACTAGTATGCAGAATGAAGGAAACCAGACACAAAAGAGAGCACATAGCAAAATCCTATCCATATAAAATGTTACAACAGTCAGAACTAATCTATAGTGATAGAAATCAGATCAGTAATTGCCTGGAGTAGGGGGTGGAGTTTGGTTTTCTGGGTGATGGAAATATTTTATATCTTATTTAGAGAGTAGTGGTTACATGGTATGTCCATTTGCTAGTGCTGCCATAGCAAACTACCACAAACTGAGAGGCTTAAACAGAAGAAATATTTGTGTCGTAGTTCTGGAGGCCAAAAGCCTGAGACCAAGGTGTTAGCAGGGCCGTGTTCCCCTCTGACGGTGCTAACGAAGAATCTGATCCAGGCCTTTCTCCTAACTTTGGGTAGTTGCTTGGCTTATGGAAGCATAACACCAGTCTTCATATGATGTTCCCCTTAGGTGCACGTATCCATCTCTAAATTTCCCCTTTCCAGAAAGACATCAGTCCTATTGGATCAGGGCCCACCTTACTGGCCTCATTTCACTTGATTAGATCTATAAAGACCCTATATCCAAGTAAGGTTACCTTCTGAGGTGCTCAGGGTTAGGAATTCAATACATCATTTTTTTGGAGCAGACACAATTCAATGCCTAACATATGACTACACATTTGTCACAACTCATAGACCTGTATACTGAAAACGTGTGCATTATAGTTAATATAAATTATACTTCAATAAAGTTGATTTCAAAGAAATTGGATGCTTATAAAAATTTTATTATGTAAATGCATATTATTATAAAATGGAACTTAAAATGCTCTTCTCTAAGTGCAGTAGCATGCTGTAAGAATAAAACCTCTTTTGTCCTATAATCTTCTTAACTATATTAAGTCCAGCATATTAAATTCAGCCAGAAGACACCATTTCTTCCATTCATCTTCATTTATACAATTAACCAACTCTTGTTGAATGCTACTTATATCTTACATAAATTAAGTGATTTCCTGATAAGAACTATTTTATTTTATTTTATTTTATTTTATTTATTTATTTATTTGAGACAGAGTCTCGCTCCGTCTCCAGGTGCCAGGCTGGAGTGCAGTGGAGTGATCTCCGCTCACTGCAACCTCCAACTCCCATGTTCAAGCAATTCTTCTGCCTCAGCCTCCTGAGTAACTGGGACTACAGGCGTGTGCCACCACCATGCCCAGCTAATTTTTGTATGTTTAGTAGAGATGGAGTTTCACCATGTTGGCAAGGATGGTCTCAATCTCTTGACCTCATGATCCACCCGCCTCGGCCTCCCAAAGTGCTGGGATTACAGGCGTGAGCCACTGCACCCGGCCGACTATTTTATTTTTTTAATGCAAGGATAGGTACACGGTTAAGTAATATAATGAGGTAATGAAACGAGAATTCAAGTCTAGGATTCCATATGATTTTAAATCATTTCACTTGATTTTATCAGTGGAGTGCAATGTTGAAGAGGAACTCTCACTCTGGAATGAATGAAGGAGAATTCCATAAATCCAGAGACTTGCACAGCAAAGGCATCTAAAAGACCAACTATGGATTCATACAGAAGCTAGGGGCATACAGAGGTTAGGTGCTTGGCTCAAGGTCGCATAGCTAAGAGGCTAAAATGGGGACTGGAAACCACATTTTCTGACAACTTGATCTATGCCCTTTCCAAGCGCCTTCTCTCTCCACGCTCCTCTTTTGCTCTGTGAAATGCTGGGAAGGAGATGAGCTTAACATAATCACCACAGAAAGGGAGGATAGAGTTTCATGTCCAAAAATGTCAAACCCTAATTTATTGGTAGGATAAAAATACAAGAATGAAAAAACGCAATACTCTAAAATTGAATAAATTGTGTGGCTTATATTTGGAGCAATCTTTATTGTGGACATGTAGTTTTTTAAAAAATTTCTGTCATGTGGTAGTATGTGAAAGTTTGAAAAATGCAGATGATTTTTGTCTTAAATGGTTATCAAATCAAATTTTAGTGTATTTGTAAGAGTTTATGTCTTTGGTTAATTAAAGAGCACTCATTTTTTTCTTTCAATTATAAAAAGTTTCTTGCCTTTAAATGGAGTGAAGCCATAGAGATAGAATGTTATGTTTTCTAACAGTCAAACAATGCAAAGTGAAATGTATTTTATTTGCCTCATTAAATAGGACGTTTGACACTATGGCATAGTCCTTGCAAAAAAAGAAATTGTCTGAAGATAGAGCAATCTGTGATGTAATCTTGGTGTATATCATGTACATATATATGCACACTTGTATTCATTTTTTATTTAGTTTATTAAATAAAATTTGTTGAGCAATTATTACAAGACTGACTCACCACCATAAGATTTAAAACATGAAAATGATTTTCCTTTGTTTCCTTATCAGAAATATTCATTTAGATGGTAACAACTCTTAGAACAAAATAGCAAGTTCGGGCCAGCTGCCAAATACTTACCATTATCAAAACTCTTTCCAGAAGTAGATGCAACTTTGACTTACCTCACCGACAATAACTTAATTTTTCCTAGGTTCTAGATGGTCTAGGTGTCCCAGACACAGCAGAGAAATAAAATAAAAACCCTGATACCAGAAAGCTTACATTCCCTTGGGAGGAACAAAATAAACAGATAAATAGAAAATATAATGCAAGCCAGGACAGAACAACAAGAAAGCATGGTAGAAAGGCAGAAAGTAATGAAGGATGGGGATTTGCTCTCTAAATAAGATGGCCCAGGCATTTGCACAGAGACCTGAATAGAATTATGAAGCAAGCTCGTATATATGTTGGGGGAAAGCATTATATCCAAAGAGCATAGCAAAGGCAAAGATCCAGGTAGAAACATATTCAGTGTGTTCAAGGAACAGAGAGGAGACCAGTGTGGCTGGGGTGCATGGAAAAGGGGGAGTGTGATAGAAAACAAAATGGAAATGTAGGTTCTTACCTTTGTATTTTATAGTTAATGGGAAGGAAAGTCTTCTGTAGTGTTCTAAGATAAAAAGAGACACAACCTGATTGGCATATCTAAAAGGTCACTTTGTTTTCTATATGCAAATTAGATGTAAGAGAACAAGAGTAGAAGATAAGTAATAAAGGCTTTTGGTGGCAGTCAAGGCAATGGTTTTGGCAAGGGTGATAATGATGAGATGCTGCTTAGAAGTGGTTGGAGTTTGGGTGTATTTTAGAAGTAGAGTCAAAGAATTTATTTACGTGTCTGGGGTGTAAAGGGAAAAACAATCAAGGGTTGAGCCTGAGCATGTGGATAAGTAATGGTTTCACTTATTAAAATAGGGAAAATTGAAGAGAAGAAGAAACCAGTATTCAGTTTAGAAACATTATAATTCTGAGGTACCCACTTGGCATTTAAATGGAGATGTCAAATAGTTGAATATGTGAATCTAGGGTTCAGGGAGAGCTTGGGACTAGAAATAAAAATTTGGGAAATACCATCGCAATAATCTGTAGAGCCACAGGACTGGATGAAAGCACTCAAAGGATGAGGGTGGATTAGAAGACAGGAGGACCAAAGACTGAGTCCTGAGTCTTTAGCAACATTTTATGGATCTGAAAGAGGAGAAGTAGCAGCAAAAGAGTCCAGTAACAAATGGTAGTGGAGAAGCAGGAAAAAACCTGGGGAATGCGGGGTGCAAGAATGCAACAGGAGAAAATATTTCAACATGGAAGAAATTATCAACTGAGTCAAACGTAGTGACAGAACAAGATGAGGACTAAACATTGGTCACATGAAGATAGAGATAGAAACTGAAAATGGACAACCCAGGGCACTAGTGATCTCCACGTAGAGTATAGCTTGCGTTGAGTAGGTGAAAGAGAAATTAGCAGATCATGGTAATGTAGGTAGTAAGTATAAAACAATTTTTCCAGCAGCTATTCTGTGAAGAACAGAGATATGTGGCAGTAGCTGGAAAATAAAGATGTTTATATATTCTCTACTTTCTAGTTACCACTACAAAATTAGTTCTGCCCTACCACCAATATAATGTGCATAGGTGGGGGTTTCCAAGTGTACAGGCCTTTTCTTAAATTATAAATATTCATTTTAATAATGGCCATAAAAATTTGACCTCAGGATGTGCTTTTGACACTATATGGAAATATTTAGCAGAAAAAAATTCTTAAGAAATGCAAAGCAAAATTTAGTTTCATTTAAGCTACCAAGCATGTTAGATTTCTTCCTCTCCCAGAAAAGATAACCAATTACTGTGCACATCAGAAACACTCAATAAATACTAGTTGGATTCAATTTTATGCTACCAAATCCAGAGAAATTAAGGCTTATAGAAATAAATCAAGATCAAGGTTCTGCCAAGAAATCTCAGTGGTCATGTTCACAAAGTATAGTCCAATTTGAACAAGAAATACTTTTAAAAGACATTCTGTAAAAGCCAGAAAAATGAAACCAAATTAACTAATTAAGAGACAGGTAGACAATAATAATTAACCTACATTTGTATTTCATTTTCTTTATGTTTTATATACCAGAAATAAATAGCAAGCCTTCTCCAAAAACTGTATCCATTCTCCATGTAATTGAGTTTCTCTTCTCTGAGACTGGCAACATTTACAAGACTGTTTCCTCTAGTTAAAATAATTTATGGTATGCACTCCAGGTTAGACATCCCTTCTCCATATATCCAGGATTCTATCTACAGGAGACTTGAGAGAATCTCATATCTTCAGTGTAAGATCACCTTTTCCTAGCCTCTACATCTCACTCAGACGTACTGAGGGGGTATCCCAAGCCCCACTCCTTAGTACCTCTCAGCATTCAGACTCAACATCAATCTTTTGTGAGGCCACCAGGATTCATCAAATTACGGTTCTTCCCATGACTTAAATCAGTCACCCTAAGAAATTCCGACTCCCAGGTGACCAGTTATCTACTCTAATCCCCACAACTCTCTGTATCCCTGTCTCTGTCCCAATCCCAGGGGCATCCCTCACTCCCAAAACTTACACTGTGCCCTCTAGAATTCAGGTCAGACATCTCCAGAACACCAAACCACCTCAACATGTCCTTAGCAACTTTATTGGTCTTCTTCCTCTAATTGAAACCTGGGTCTCCCTAGGGACATATGCCCCTCAAGCCCTCTCAAGCAGTGGTTGTTTTCTCCTACAATCCCCAGACCCTGGATGGAGATTCAGAAGTTTCCTCTTTGCATTTCATTGCTACTTCCAGACCATTCTCCCTCCATCTTTCCTGAAAACTTTGAAGCCCTTGTTTTTCAAAAACCTTAGCATCCAGCTTACCGCCACTCTCCACAAACGACTTCTAATCTTGAATCTTAGTAATTTCAATACCATATAAATGATTTTTTCCAAGTCCCTAGACTCTTGGCTCATTAAACTCTTGTCCATAATATTGACCCCAACCCTTCCTCAACCACAAACTCCCATAATCACAAACTGGACCTTGCCATGATAAATAAAAGCAATTTCTCCTAAATTTTAGTTTCAAGCATTCGATTCTCTAAAATATAGCAATCTTTTTGCACTAATAAAACTTCATTCTATTAAACTTACCCCATCTGCTGTCCCTCACTGTTGTAAACTCTTCCTTTTGGTCCTCATCAAAACATAAATTCCATTTCAATCATTATAAATCCTCCTTTGTAAACACTGTCAATGCCTTGTTTGTCTCACTTCATAGCATTTGAACCCTGGTCAAATTCATCTCTCCCCCATCTCTATACTTCCATCTCTGCACTAAGTGGTGCTAGAGGAAAATGCACAAAAATGCTGATTGCTCTTACTGTCAATTCATGACTTCCAACTTCCAATGGCCCCAAAAATATGTTTCATTTTCTTAGTCCACTCACATTCTCATTTACCAAATGGTTATATGATACCCCTCTTCTCTCCTCAAATCTTCAACCCTCCCACCCTCTCGCTCACCCAATTAACTACCTTTTTAAAAAAAACTTCACTGAGAATACTGAAACAATCAGAAGGAAATTTTCTCAAGTTCGCTTACCAGCACAGGCCCATACACTATAATTTTCCTCCTATTACCATATTTTCATGATCCACAAAGTGGATCGGCGGCAGTGTCACTTGGGATGTCGGAAATGCAAATTATCAGATCCACCCAGATCTACTGAATCAAAAACTCTGAAGGTGAATGCCAGCACTTTGTGTTTTGTTAGTTTGTTTTTGAGACAGGGTCTCACTCTGTCACCTAGGTTGGAGTGCAGTGGTGTGATCTCAGCTCACTACAACCTCCATCTCCTGGGCTCAGGCAATTCTCCTACCTTGGTAACCTGAGTAGCTGGGAGTACATTTGTGCACCACCGTGCCTGGCTAATTTTTGCACTTTTTGTAGAGACAAGGTTCCACTATGTTGCCCAAGCTGGTCTAGAACTTCTGAGCTGAGGCGATCCATCCACCTTGGCCTCCCAAAGTGATAGGATTACAGGTGTGAGTCACCACACACAGCCACTTTGCATTTTAACAAGTCCTCCAAGTGAGTCTTGTTTCCAGAACCTATCTTGCCATTACCATTCTCATTAAACCTACTTTAATCAGATTCCCCCCATTAACCTATGAAATCTGGACGTGTCAAAGACACAGATGACCTCATGCTGCCAAAACCAATGGATAAGTCTCAGTCCTTATTGGACTTGGCCTATCAGCAGCACTTGTCTCTGTTGATCACTCTCCTCCTAGAAATACTTTTGTCACATTGTTTTCAGTAAGCCACCTTCTCTTCTCTTTAATGTTTCCCCGCTTCTACACTAGCAGCTCCTTCTTAGTGTTCTTTCTTGATTCCTCTTTAGAGTTGGAATCTCCAAGCTTTAGTCCTTGACCAGCTTCCATTGCTTTTCCACACTCTCTTCCTTGGGGGTTTCATCTCACCTAAAGATTATGAAAAAAAATATCTATACACTGACATGTACAAACTTTGTATCTCCCAGGAAAACATTGTTGTGATTTCTTCTAATTTGCTCTTGAGATCGGTCTCTCTCTGGAGAGTGTCTATAAATTCTAGCCCTGCCCTCACAGGGCTCCAGGGGAGGGGTCATGGATATTTACAATGTGCCTTTCACGTGATACTCCCTTTTTTTTTTTTTTGAGACAGAGTCTTAGTTGCCTTTGCTGAGGTGCAGTGGTGTGATCTTGGCTCACTGCAACCTCCGCCTCCCAGGTTCAAGCGATTCTCCTGCCTCAGCCTCTTGAGTAGCTGGGACTACAGACATGCACCACCATGCCCAGGTAATTTTTGTATTTTTAGTAGAGATGGGATTTCACCATGTTGACCAGGCTGGTGTCGAACTCCTGACCTCAGATGATCCACCTGCCTTGACCTCTCAAAGTGCTGGGATTACAGGCATGAGCCTCTGCACCTGTGATACGTCTTTATCCTGATGGATGACCTAACGCCTGAGTGACTTGCTACCAAGTGTCTCCTTCACAGGAAACCTGCTTATACTGCGAGATGCCCTTGTGACTTTTTTCTGACCTGTATCCAGTTTATTCCTATCAAGATTGATGCTCTCTAAGACACCCGTGACTAGGAAAGAAGTTAGGTTCAAGTGTGTCGGTGAGGTGAGACACAGAGGACACAACACAACAAAACACATGAAATACAGAAACAGTTTATTAATTACAGATCCCAGAATGAAGAGGGCAGCATACCTCTCAGGGCCCATTGGAAGAGGGTCGGCATCCAGGACACACACACACTCAACCAGTGAGTGGGGAGAAAGAGAGAGAGAGTAAAGGACCTGTGAGCCAATGCCTTTACCAAAGTCCAGAGCATTCCCCAAGCAGGTTTACCAAGGGAGTTTTAATTGATGGGTATGAGCAAGCAGGCATGAGTCCCATGGAGGTACACTGTGACTGAGAGGTGATCACTGTGGCATTGCCACACTGTCCATGCTGGGCCTGGGGTTCAAGCCAAGCAGGATGTGTATAGCCAAAGAAAGTTTAGGTCATAGGGAGCTTTGAAAGAGTATATGTTTGACAAGACAGAAAAAGAGATCCATCAAGTTTCATAAATAGGAAAATAGTGAGGTGAGTCGAGGAGAGAGTATCTAGCTGTCCCATAGGGAGATGGTTACCAGGAGGTGGCTGTATTGACCCCAGTGAGGGATTCGGAGAAGGCAGAGAACTGTAAACTGTGTCACAGGTGACAAAGCCCTGTTGTTGGTATGTGAAGATCCAACTTACACCAAAATTGATGCTGAGGCAACATAAAATTTAAGAATTCACAAAAAAAAAAAGAATTCACTATAGTCTCCCTATTAAAATCAAGACTCATAAAGCCAACTGCCTGTTACCCAAGTCCCAAGAGACATATCAAGCTCAATATGTCCAAAACCAATGCTTCAGCTTTCCTCGAAAACTGTACTCCTTCCAATGTTCTCACATCAACCATGGCAACACCATGCTTTCCACTTGGAGTCATCCTGGATTCCTCAACTCCTCTCTTTCCCTCACATACCTCCCTCCAATTCAATCTAACAGCACATCCAATTGGCTCTACTTTTAAAATTTATTCAGAAACCTCCCCTTTCTTACAACCTCCACTGCACCCACCTGTTCAAACCGCCTCTCTCTTGGCCAAAGTAGGCAAAAGCATCCTCACTGGTCTCATGATTCCACCCTTGCTCCAAAGCAGTCTGTTCTTAACTCAGCAGCCAGAGAAAGACTTTGAATTGACGTCCACGCACATCATCGCCTCACACAGAACTCTCCCACAGCTCTCTGTTTGACTCACAGTGATAGCTAAGGACTTCTCAATGCCTGAAGATGCCCATGGAAGTCTCATCTGTCTGTTTGACTCACAATGATAGCTAAGGACTTCTCAATGCCTGAAGATGCCCATGGAACTCTCGTCTGTCTGTTTGACTCACAATGATAGCTAAGGACTTCTCAATGCCTGAAGATGCCCATGGAACTCTCATCTGTCTGTTTGACTCACAATGATAGCTAAGGACTTCTCAATGCCTGATGATGCCCGTGGAACTCTCGTCTGCTACTTGTCTGAACTCATGTCCTGATATTCTCCTTCTCAATCCCTCCTCTATAATCACAGTGACATCCTTACTACTCCTCTTCACATCAACTATGATCTCGCCTTAGAACTGTGCCAGATGCCTTTTGGTTGCCCCTCTAGAAACACACACTCTCCACCCTTCTCAAGCCTGCTGTGTGCCCCGGAAGGATAAACTCTATGACCTATCTCAATTCTCTCCCTGGTCCTCTGCTTCCAGGTGGATTTCACCCAATGGGGAGCTCAGATGAAGCTGTAAGGAAGGTACAAGAGTGGGGTCAGGGGGTCTTTACTCCAGCACTTCTTTCCTGCAGTGTTTATGCAGATGCCACATTCTTGGCTTAAGATCACAGCTCCTGGCGGGCAGACTCCACACAGCTCTTAAGTTCCAATAAGTACCTTCCTGCCATTCAATCAGGCTTAGTGATGATGATAGCACCCCATTGTCTCTGTATCCTAAATACTATACTGCCCCTTGTCATTTCCCTATACCTGCTCACAGGTTTATAATTAACACTTTTAAAAACTCTCTTCACAATATCCAATTTAATTGTGTCATCCATCTCCTGCTCTGACTGATGCAGGTCCTTTGAATTTGCTGTTTCTTCTGATTGCAGCAATCATTTCAAGATACACAGCACTCTCCTGCCTCTTTCAAGTCTTTGTTCAAATGTCCTCTTCACATTAAGGCCTTTCCTCTTCGACTGACTTCAAATTTCCCTTCTCCTCTCCCCCTTTTCCCTATACATCTTTCCTACCATGATTTTTATCCATGGCGCCTGATCACACTCTGAATACCAACTGATTCAAACTCATGTATTCATTTTATGTATTGCTCATCTGCCACTAGCACACCCAGCACTAGAAGCTAAATACTCCAAGGACGATTTTTGTTCTATTCGCTCCTCTATCAAGAGCCTTTAGAATAGTGCCTGGCTGCAGGTGGTCAGCATGCAAAACCAAAACAAAACAAGAACAACCAACCAACAACTCCTAAATCCCCACAAGGTTAAGAGAGCTTGAAGATTCTGCATGTTTTGGTAAATGAATCTGTGATCAGTTCAGCCCTGTCCAAACCCAGTTGACTCGTTACCTAGAGATTTTACTGAGTCTCACCACTGGTAACTCAAGATTCATACTGGCACAGGTTAAATCTAGAAAAGACAGATTTGCCCTTCAAATTCCACTTTTAAAGTACATGTTATAGCCTAAAAAATCGTTTCAGTCGCTTAATTAGACATAAGGCAGGGTCTCAGAAGCATACAGCAGCAACAGCTCTGCAGTTTGATACATGTGATTGCTCAGGGTTTTCTATCTCCTGGCAGTTTATTGATCCTCTATTTTGTGGGTTTGTAGGAGAAAGCAATTTTTCTACTCAAGTAATTTTGCAAGGATGAATTCCCAACATCTCAGTGCAGTTATTCCTGACTGATATAGGAAACCCAACAGCCCTGCATTTCTCTCAGCCTTTGGGTCTGTAAAATTCTCTGTATAATTTTTTTGCTCCCTCAGTTCATCTTTCCATCAATAAAATTAGGAAATTTTTATTCTTTTCTGGATGAAGCTCTCTTGACACCAACCTGACAGGATCCAAGTACATAACCCATAAATATTTTAAAGTTTAAAGAGCCGTCACTCTGATGACTGTACTTGCATCTTGTCCTTAGAAGGTACCTTTCATGTGAGGATCTGACAGTTTTTTTACTGGCATTATTGCAGGATGATAGTCAACTGTCTTCCTTTTTCCACCATGACCTGCTTTGGAAGTCTCTACCACTGCTTTAAGCCAGCTATGAGAACTCCTTTCTTTCAACAGATGATGAAATAATGCTTTCCAAGGTTTATACATTGTGACTAATATTCTTGGAATGATCTATTTGAATGTCTTTTACACTCTGGTAGAAATACAAGATAAAATTAACACTAGCAATATCTGCAGTTGACGTCCACTGAGTATGTATATTTCAAAATGACAAATACCAACTGATGCTCCTGAACAATCATTTTCTTTCAATTGCACAGGAGGATTAACAATGCCTTGATTTATTGGGATGTAATGTGTTTACTTGGAAGGGTACTGCACATAACTTTCTGAAATAGACATTTAATAAGTAACTAAGTGTTTAATAGTTAAGATTATTGGTTGCTATATATTATAATAATAACTTTTATTTATTTTCTGGTTAAAAAGCCACTCATTCATTCATTGTTGGAAATGTGGAATACACAGAAATACAAACTAAAGGAAAATAAAACTCCCCCTATTCCCATGTGACAGACCTGGAGGTGTGTCAGACAGATACCCCTTCAAGGAAGAATGTGCTGCCCAGCTTTGAGGAATGTCACTGGCAGACGGCCTCCACGTGTTCTCTCCTTCAGCAACTGCCTCAGTTTTCAAGCTGAGGTCCTGCTCATCTCAGAACAGCCCTCAGCCAATGACTATGCAAGGCCAAAGTCAAGGAAATGATACAAAGGCCTAGCCTTGTCCAACCACTGTGGCCCCCGTAGCAGGCAACCTTTGCTCCTGAGCTCCCATTAGCCTAGTAGAGACTGTCAAGCCTGCATCACAGCCTGATAATTCCTCTTTCCTCCCCTTTCCTTTTGTGGGTATAACTCCCCAATAATCCTTCTTTTTTAAATTGAGGTAAAAATACACCTAATATGAAATTTACCATCTTAATCATTTTTAAGTGTATAGTTCGGTAGTGTTAAGTATATTCATTGTTACGCAACAAATCTCCAGAACTTTTTCATTTCACAAAACTGAAACTCTGTATTCATTAAATTATTCTCCATTTCTCATTCAGCCAACCTCTCTTAATCACTATTCTACTTTCTATCTCTGTGAATCTGATACTCTAGGTACCTCATGTAAGTGGTATCAAACAGCATTTGTCTCTTAGAGACTGACTTATTTCACTTAGCATAACATCCTCAACTTCATTCATGTTGTAACATATGTTAGAATTTCCTTTCTAAGGCTGAATAATATTCCACTGTATGTCTATACCATATTTTTAAAATCTGTGCATCTGTCTATGGGCACATTTGTTGCATTCACCTTTTGATTATTATAAAGAATGCTGCTATAAAATGGGTGTGCAAATCTCTTCAAAACCTTGATTTCAATTTTTTGAATATACTCAGAAATTGAATAGTTGTATCATCTAGTAATTTTTGATTGTTTGAGAAATTGCCATACTATTTACCACAGTGGCTACACCATTTTACATTCCCACCAATAGTGCACAAGGGTTTTGATTTCTCTATATCCTTGTCAACATTTGTTATTTTCTCTTTGTTTCATAGTAGTCATCTTAATGGGTACAAGGTGATATTTCTTTTGATTTTTATTTCTTTAATTATTAATGATGTAGAATATCTTTTTATATGTTTTTTGGCCATTTGTATACAACTTCTTTGGAAAAAATGTCTATTCAATTTATTTGCTTATTTATTATGAGTTTTGTTGTTAAAATTGTAGGAGTTCAGAATATTTTAATATTCTCAGTATTCTCTCTTAACAGATATAGGATGATATGGTTTGGCTGTTTTCCCAACCAAATCTCATCTTGAGTTTTGGTTTCCATAAGTCCCACATGTCGTGGAAGGGACCCAGTAGGAGGTTACTGAATCATGGGGTTGGTTACCTCCATGCTGTTTTCATAATAGTGAGGGAGTTCTCATGAGATCTGATGGTTTTATAAGGGGCTTATCCCCTTTAGCTCGGCACTTCTCCTTGCAGCTGCTATATGAAGAAGGATGTGTTTGCATCCCCTTTCACCATGAATTGTAAGGTTGCCAAGGTCTCCTCAGCCCTGTGAAACTGTGAGTCAATTAAACCTCTTTCCTTTATAAATTACACAATCTTGAGTATGTCTTTATTAGCAGTGTGAAAAGAGATTAATACAGTAAATTCATACTAGTATAATGGGGTGCTGCTGTAAAATACCTGAAAATGTGGAAGTGACTTGGGAACTGGTTAACAGGCAGAGTTTGACAAGGTTTTCAGGGCTCAGGAGAGGACAGGAAAATGTGGGAAAGTTTGGAACTTCCTAGAGACTTGTTGAATGGCTTTGGCCAAATGCTGACAGTAATATGGACAATAACATCCGGGCTGAGGTTGTCTCAGATTAAGATGAGAAACTTGTCAGGAATTAGAGTAAAGGTCACTCTTGCTATGCAAAGAGACTGGAGGCATTTTCTCCCTGCCCTAGAGATCTGTGGAATTTTGAACTTGAGAGAGATTATTTAGTGTATCTGGAGGAAGAAATTTCTAAGTGTCAAAGTGTTCAAGTGAAAGCAGAGCATAAAAGTTTGAAACATTTGCAGGCTGACAATGCAATAGAAAAGAAAAACCCATTTTCTAAGGAGAAATTAAAGCTGGCTGCAGAAATTCGCCTAAGTAACAAGGAGCCAAATGCTAATCACCAAGACAAGGAGGAAAATGTCTACAGGGCATGTTAGAGAGCTTTGTGGCAGCCCATCTTATCATAGACCAGAGGTCTACGAGGCAAAAATGGTTTCCAGAGCCAGGTCCAGGGCCCCCCTGCTGTGCGCACCCTCCAGACTTGGTGCCCTGCATCCCAGTTGCTCCAGCTATGGCTAAAAGGGGCCAAGGTACAGCACAGGCTGCGGCTTCAGAGGGTGCAAGCCTCAAGACTTGGCAGCTTTGTGGAGTTGAGCCTGCAGGTGCACAGAAGTCAAGAACTGAGGTTTGGGATCCTCCATCTAGATTTCAGAGGATGTATGGAAAGGCCTGGAAGTCCATGCAGAAGTTTGCTGCAGGGGTGGAGCCCTTATGGAGAACCTCAGCTAGGGCAGTGTGAAAGGGAAATGGGAGGTTGGAGCCCCCATACAGAGCCCCCACTGGAGAACTCCCTAGTGGATCTGGGAGAAAAGGGCCATTGTTTTCCAGACCCCAGAATGGTAGATCCACCAACAGCCTGCACTGTGCACCTGGAAAAGCCACAGACACTCAAAGCTAGCCCATGAAAGCAGCTGGGAGGCAGCAATACCCTGCAAAGCCACAGGGACAGAGCTGCTCAAGGCCCTGGAAGCCCACCTCTTGCATCAGGATGCCCTGGATGTGAGACATGGAGCCAAAGGAAATCAATTTTAAACTTAAAGATTTAACGACTGCCCTATTGGGCAGTGAAATTGTGCAAATGTGCAAATAACCAGTGACTTCACAACACCACAGCTATTCACATATTTGTTAAGTTGAGCTAAGTAAGTCTCCAAAACAGTACTCATTGATTAACTGGTTACAGGCTTCTGCCCTGTCAGTAGCAACTTTTTAACTACCACTGATTATTCACAGCAGCCAGTGTAAGATTCTAGAGTTCTTAGACATTCACTTGTGACCAGCTGGTCTAAGTCATCCTTACCGTAATGAACACAGATTCCAGGCAGTGTTGGCACAATCCCCTGAAAGAATAAGCAAATGCCATTGGTTCCAGCTCATCTGATACTACCTACAAGTGAAGTCATTGCTACTCATATGTGGAGAAATGGCAGATTGCCTCGCTTATTGTTGAGAAAATTTAAAGCCTACATACAAGTCCCAATGGGCAGAACCAACCTGGGATTCTAATCGTCCAGCATCCTCAGCCCCTGAAGTATAAAGAAACAACTCTATCTGAGGAAGCTTCCTGAAGATCTTATCTTCATTGTCTTCACTTGCTCCTCCTCCTTCCCCCAGTGCAATCAAACACTTCCAAAATGAATAAGCAGCAACTTATTGAAAGCCTCACTTTTGAACACAACGATAAAGAGAATATTCACCATGGTCTCTGTATATGATTATAAATGCCTGTGTCCCTGCTCTACTTAAGAAAGGGAGATGCTGTTTGTGATTCCTGTACCAAAATACCCAACATTTTATATTGTTTAGTCTTTCAATCAAGTGTAACTAAAGTCAGTATAAAGGATCTAGCCTGTTTCTAAAGGAAGGATCATGGCTATGGATACAGAAAGTCAGCTTGGCATTGTCGATAACTCTGGATATAGCACAGTATCAAATGAGCATCTTAACCCAGCTCAAAATCTTCTCCTGGCAGCACTGTCACAGGGTCTGTTAATACTAACGTGCTGAAAGAAGAAATCAACTAAAGTGGAGAAAAATGTGTTGGTAGGGAACTAAGATCAGAGTTTCTATTCTCCAATCTCCTGTGCTTTAGTAGGCAGAAATAAAGAAAGGCAAAGAGAGAAGAAATGAAAAGGAAGGAAAACCTATTTTACATGTAAATATGTAGCAGTATTTGTCCAGGTTGCAAGCCTAAATAAGACCGTAAAGATATAGATAGCATCTCTCCTCCCTCACCTCACACACCCTTTTGAAACAAGTCAAGATTCTATCTCTGAGGTCTCTCAACATAATTGTTATCCAAGAATGATCTTTCCATCCTTTCCTTAGAGTTTACCTCTCTCACATTACCTTCATAGTCCCCTCCCAATAATCTTCCCACAAACCCTGTCCTGCTCTGGTGACCTTGTCATACCTTCATACACCTTAGCTGTGCCAATTCCTTACTTTATATCTACTCCTTCATCTGCCAGATAGATCCAGCTTCCTTAACACTGAGTACGTTTCTTTTGATAAGTTGAACAATGAACCTGAAATCATGAAATAAAGATAACATATTTCTGTTCTTATCTTATTTGTCCTCATTGTGGTATTTTCCATCATTGGACACATTCTTGATTTGGAATCCTTCCTCCTTAGCTCCTAGGATATCAGTCTCTCCTACTATTATTCCTACTTCTCCTTCTGTTCCCGTTCACACTTCTTTTATAGGTTTCCTTCCTGTCAATGTTTAGGTTTCGAAGGCTCTATCTTAAGCCCTTGGCTCTACACGGTCCACTAAACATCCCTAAGCCGGCTTATTTGTGTGTATGCAAATGATTGTCCTGTAACTCATGATTCTCTATTGGGCTTCCACCCTGTATATCCAACTGCTCATGTCCTACAGGACCCTCAAACTCAGTGCACCTGATCCCTCCCAAGCCTGATCCTTCTATATCTCTGTGAATAGCCCTACTTGTCACTCAGTTGCCATGGCCATATACCTCACAGCCATACTAAACACTCTCCTCTCACTTGCTCTTCCATACCCACTTAGTCACCATCCTATAAATTCTATGTCCTTCATTTGTATCAAAGTCATCTTTTCCTTCCTCCTTCACTGTCGTTATTGGTACTCAGTATTTTAGTCCAGGTTTAGTGAAATAGCATACTAATTCATCTCCCTGCATCTACTGTGCTGCTCTCCCCCTTCAATCTCTATTTTAGTCACAAGTATAATAGTGATTCAAATTTTTGAGATTTTATACTAGGAATCTGTGAATTCTGAGCATATACTGACCATATTTTTTTATGAAAAAGTTCTCTAAACTTTGATTTCCTTAACTCCAGATTAAATTTAATATTTTTCTTAAAGGTTTGTTAGAAGAATTAAGTGAAATGCTATATAAGTAACTCTGAAAACATGGCCATTTATTTTTTAAATAAATAAATCTTTAACAAATAAAGAAATCCTTCCTCTGTTAATGTTACCTTACTATAATACAATCTGATTAATTATTTTTCTTTGTTGATTGTAATCCTAAAATTATTTTTCAGAGCACCCAAAATAAGTTCAGATTCCTCATTGTAGCTTCTATGAACTTCATAATCTGGCTTCTGCCTACCTTTGATTTCATCTACTTAACCACCCTCACATGCTATCTCTTCACCAGATACATGAGACAATTGTGGTTTGCTAAACAACCTGATTTATCCTCAGCATATCTACATTGCATCCATGTCAGGCATCTGAAGAGGTGAAGTCACAGATGAGGTTCTTGCACCTGTGGGGTTTATGGCACTAGATGGTAGGTGGTAGGGCAAGGGGATACAGTAAAGTCAAAAACACTAATAGAACAATCTGAAAAAGTTTTGATGTAGCAGTATGTTGATGGGGGTACGTCCAGGGTATTATTCCCATCCACGTGGAAGAGTTTCTAAATGAAACTGGGGGGAAAGTGCATCATCTAGGAGCTTTTAAAATTTGATCTGAGTTTTAAATAATGAATAGGAATCTTTTAAAATGAAGAAAGACACTTTATATAGAGGTGACAGCAATGTGGCTATGCTGAGGATACAACAGAGCATTTAGGAAACTACAGTCTTCCCACATGTCTGGTGAAGAGGTGGCACACGAGGATGGTAAAGTAGATGAAACAAAAGGTAGGCAGAAGCCAGATTATGAAGTCCATGGAAGCTGCAGTGAGGAGTCTAAACTTATTCTGGATGCTCTGAAAAGTAATTTTAGGATTATAATCAACAAAGTAAAATAACTATACTAGTCCATTCTCACGCAGCTATAAAGGACTGCCTGAGACCGGATAATTTACAAAGAAAAGAGATTTAATTGACTCAGAGTTCCATGGGGCTGAGGAGGCCTCAGGAAACTTACAATCATGGTGGAAGGGGAAGCAAATAGGTTCTTCTTCACGTGGCAACAGCAAGAAGAAGTGCCGAGCAAAAGGAGGAAAGCCCATTATAAAACCATCAGATCTCATGAGAACTCACTATCACAAGAAGAGCATGGAAGTAATCACCCCCATGATTTAATTACCTCTCACTGGGCCCCTCCCATGACATGTGGGGACTATGGGAACTACAGTTCAAGATGAGATTTGGGTGGGAATACAGTCAAGCCATATCAATAACTAATCAGACATGTGTTGTAGTAAAAAAACATTAATAGAGGAAGGCCTTCTTTATTTATTGAAGATTTATTTTAAAGCAAATAGTTTAAAATGTTTTAAAACAGGCAATGTTTTAAGAGTTATTTACATATCATCTTATTTACATCTTCTAATAAACCTCTGAGAAAGGTATTATTAGGTTCATTCGGTTCATTCTAGAGTTAAGGAAACTGAACTTTAAAGAATTTTCTCATTAAAAAAAAATATGGTGAGTATGTGGTCAGAATTCATAGACTCCTAGTTCAAAACCTTGAAATTCTTAATATTAGTACAAGAATGACCAAGGAAAGCAAAAAAGAAGGAATGGAGTCAGTACAAGAATGACCAAGGAAAGGAAAAAAGGAATGGGAAGGGAAGAATAAATGAAAGAAGAAAAAAACAAAGCTACTACTTACTATGCTAAAGTTCTAGGATCTTTTTTTCTTCAGCTTCTAAGAACTCACAGATTCCCATTTTCCTCCATCAAGAGCTGCTATAACCTCCCATGGAGAGAGTTTCTGCCATCACTTCCCTGCATACAGTCTCTAGGCAGCTCTGCTTCTGCGCTTTTTATTCAATAGAACCCCTGCCTCTAGCTCTGTTTAATCCACCTTGATCTGCAGATCATCACCCTAACAAATAATCCTTTATTAGTTAGGGAAAGATTTTTTTCTTTGAGTTTTTATAGTGCCCTTACAATGAGAAGAACAAAAAGACAAATGTGAAAGGAACTAGAAGGAGGAATTTGTACTTTACTTATATTATTCCTCTGTACTTGGGGATTGGTTGAACAAATATATTTTGAGCACCTGCTCCTTGCCTGACAGAGCATCATGCTCAAGAAATACAATAGTTGATAAACCAAGAAGTTGGGTTGGCAATAAACTCAGAGATTAGTGGATTCTTTCATATGATTGTCTGTGTGTGTGTGTGTATGTGTGTGTGTGTGTGTTGTGTGTGTGTGTGTGTGTGTGTGTGTGTGTGTGTGCGCGCATGCATGCGTGCAGGCGCCTACTGCATTGCCAGGCACTTTTCTAGGTGCTGGGAAGATAACAGGGGCCAAAACATAAAAAGTTCCTGCTCTCAAGGAGGTGACACTTTAGTAAAGAAAGAGAACAATAAACACTTGGGTTGCTCTAAGGATAAAAGAACGGAAAGGAGCAAGTATGGCCACTGGGAGATTACCTATGTGCTTGAGACTGTTCAATCACAAAGTGATTGGACATTTCTTGAAGTAGCATGGTAATAGTGGTGAAAATCAAGTTCTGTAGAGCCAACTGGATCTGCTAACAGATTAGACATGAGATATTAAAAAGAAAAGTGGGCTGATTTTTTTTTTTTTTACCTTTTTTATATTTGTTTAAGAGATGAAGTATCACTTCGTTGCACTGGTGTCTGGAACTCTTGGCCTCAAGTGATCCTCCCACCTCAGCTTCCTGAGTAGCTGGAATTATAGGCACAAGCCACCACGCCCTACAAAAGTGGAACTATACCAGTAGTTTTGCTGTGTATACCTAGAGAAAATGAGTTATTGCTTTTGTTTGAGTTAAGAAAGTCAGTAGGAAAAGTGAGCTTATTTTCAGTGAAATAAGAAGCAAGATCAAAATCTGAGAGTAAAGAATGGAGAGGAGATGCTAGATGTTGAGAGGAGAAAACTAAATATCTGGAAAAGCATTTTATTAGTTAGTTTCTTTGTGGCTTGAAGGTGAAAGATGAGAGATAATTGTTTGATTTTAGATTTTGTATGTTCAAGATATCTAGAAATAATGACAGCAAACATTTATGTAGTAATTCCCATATGCCAAGCCCTATTCTAAGTGACTTGTACAGATTATTTTACTTAATCCACACAACATCCCTCTGAGGTAGGGCCTATGGCTAACTCAATTTTACAGATGAGAAATATGAAGCATATAGAAGGCAGGTAATCTGTACTGATCACATAAGTTGGCTGATGAAGGCGGGACTTGAACCCAGGCATCATGACTGTAGGGTCTGTGCTCTTTCCTACACCCCCGTTCTACATGTAAGTGTGTAGATGAATGAACATGGATTTCAAGTGTGCAGAAAAGGCCAAAGATATCACCAGGGGGAACATCAGCATTTAAATGATATTTAAAGTCAGATGACCAAATGAAACATAGAGAAGAGATTCATGTGTTAGGCTCCCCAGTGTTTAGAGACAGTAACACAGGGAAGATCCAGCAAAGGAGACTAAGAAGGATGGCAGTAGAGGGAGAGCACAAAGAGAACCAAGAGAATGTGGTGTCTCAGAGTTCAAGTGTGAGAGTGTCTCCCCCAAAACCTCAACCTTCCTGATAAGTCTAAGGGCAAGAACCAATTTATGCCAGGGCAATGTTGAGCCTGGATATGAGAGCCAATCTTTCTTGGAAGGCCTGGTTTGTAGAAATGCAAATCTTTGTTTCAAGTCATAGGAGACTAAGAAGCAAGACTTTAGGGAAAGAGGAATAAAATAGGTGTGTAGAAATAACAAAGTGATAAAGTCTTGAGGGTGTTGCTAACCCTAATTGCTGGCGTCCCTAAATCCTAGACCTTGGATTACAAGAGACTCCTTAGTATCTGCCCATGCCCATTTTTGCTTCACATAGTTTGAATGCGGTTTCTATCACATACAGATACAAAATTCCAAATCCACCCTCTACCATGGCTGGCCTTGTGAATAAGCAGAAGAGGCACTAATAACATGATGTGAGTGATTCAGGGAAGAGCACCTTCTTGAGCAAACATCTTCCCTGGTCCACCAGCTGTAGTTTATGAAACCCCACGATGAGGGTGAAACGGAATCGCCATTTACAGAGCAACTTCCAGACATCCAGCCCTAAGCTAGGTGCCTTTTAAAATATTATCTAATTTAGATAAGCAATTCTTCAGACTAGAGAAACAGCTTCTTCTTCTAGAATCCATGGAAGAAATGTCTCTTCTGTATGAGTACGCTAAAAATATTATTGTATATCCCTTTGCTCCCCTGTTATACTGAGGCAGTATTAATTATAAATAGGCTGGGTGTGGTGGATCATGCCTGTAATCCCAGTGCTTTGGGGGGCCAAAGCAGGAGGATCACTTGAGACTGGAAGTTCAAGATGAGCCTGGGCAGCATAGCAACACCCCATCGCTACCAAAAAAATATACAAATACAATATTTAGAAATGTCAAAATTATGATTGAATGAGAAGAAATCAATGAGGCAAGGAAATGTGAATTAGTGAGCTGGACACTAAGACATTGGAAATAAGATCAAGGACAGGGGACAGAGGGCCAGGTGTGAAGTGAAAGCCACAAAGAGGACAATAGCTGGCAGAAGTAAATCAGGTATAAAAAGAAAAGGCATGAAAGCTGTAGGCAGCTGTTGAAATAAACATGACCAGACTAATAGAAACCATCTGGAAAGAGAGACTTGCTCATGGAAATGCCCATTAAGGGAATTAATTATGGCTCAATATGTCAGATAGGCATTCTCAACTGGATTATAAGGTTTGAAGAGATTACACAGAAAGGAACAAATGTCCTCAGTTATCACAAGTTCAAAAAAGAGGATCTGCCTGGATTCAGATTAGAAGCAAGAGCAGAATAAGAATGTGACATGAAAAATAAATGTCTGTGAAAGCCAATTCTCTATTCCATGGAAAGCTTTCTACTTCTATCCGGTATAAATAACAGGATGTTATGCTTATAATTTAACTACCAAAACACAGAGATATCTAATGCATATAATGTGTGTGTGTGCATATATATCTGATTTGATAACTCAATTACATACATTACATATATACTATGTTCTACCAAGCATATTATTAAGAAAGGATTATAGGAAGGATTTAAGGTCAAGGTGACAAGGTTGCCATTTGGTGCAAATAAATTCTTAGCAGAGCTCATTGCAGTAGGAAGAATCAATGTACAACTTTTATCATCACACCACTTTTAAAGCAGGAAGTCTACACAATACTAATCTTTGTTCGACATTTTGTTCTTTCCCGGCATTCAGGGTCCTAGCTGCTTGCTAGCTGTGATATCTGCTTACAACCTGTGACATGGTCATTGAATTTTATGAAGCTCAAATCTCCCCTCCCAGTTGTACTTTCCCATCTGAGTCTCATTTGAGAGTTGTCCCTCTAGCAATTCTATCACCATGTGTGTATGGACAGACTATTTCTGAATGAAAGAGATTGTAATGCTTTTAAAAATGGCAGGTTCAAATGTGACTTGAACACTTTAAAATGTTGACCCTTATCACAGACACAAAAAGAATGCTAAACCTGGAAGGAATCTGGGCATCATCTGGTACAAAATGTTCATTTTGTTCACAGATAAACTAAGACCCAGATAGACCAGAGACTGGACCAAGGCCACACTGAACAGATCACACAGTGTGGAAAGAGATCAAAGGTGTTCCACTCCCAGCCCCAACTTCCTTTAAAATATACCTTCTGGGACTTTTAAAAAACTTATATAAACTCCTGACAGCACTTGAATCTAGACATTAATAGCTAATATAAAGGGGACTACTAAAAAGGCAGTGAATTAAGAATCTCAAACACGCATACCATTTTTTCTCACAGAAGCTATTAGCAATTCAATTAAAGTTTGAAGGGGTGGGAAAATTGTAAATAGTAAAAGAATACTCTATAATTAAAGTTTTATGTTCTAGCTATCTATGTACCACATGGATGATTACCATAAAGTTATCAAAACATTCCATTCATTATACATTCACCAAAAATAACTCTGGAAAAAAAATAGTAGAATCCTGAAGGGATTGGTTACAGGCAGAGTACAATCAACTGAAGGTGTCCTGGTCCTTTTTCATTGTAAGTATAGGACACAGAACACAAACGTATCTTCATCCAAAAATAAATTAATTAATTAAATAAGGCTGTTTGGACAGGTAGGGCAGAGTGGTGAATGTTCAATATTAAATTCAAAAACTGTTTTAAACAGAAAAGGAGGTTTCTTAAAATATAAGAATGAAAGCCCTATTACATAGTGAAACGAAATAGAATTTTTTTTTTCTGAGACAGGATCTCACTTTGTTACCCAGGCTAGAGTACAATGGCACCATCTCTGCTTACTGCAACCTCTGCCTCCTGGTTTTGAGTGATTCTCCTGCCTCAGCCTCCTGAATAGCTGGGACTACAGGCTCCTACCACCACACTGCCCCCGCAGCTAATTTTTGTATTTCCAGTAGAGACAGGTTTCGCCATGTTGGCCAGGCTGGTTTCAAACTCCTGATCTCAAGTGATCTGCCTGCCTTGACCTCCCAAAGTGCTGAGATTACAAGCGTGAGCCACCATGCTTATATAGATTTCATTTAAGTCCCCCAAGGTTCAGGGAGGGGCTTGCCCTGTCCAGATCTAGCACCTCCTTCCTGCAGATGATGCAATACTCGGAGAGAGAAGACATCCACTGATTACTGTGAGGTCCAGAAATTCAGGTGAGGTCCATTATGGCAGGGAAGGAAAGGTGGAAAGACAACCTGCTCAGTGTAGGAAGAAGAGTAAGATATGAAGCTGGCAGGCCTGTGGGGAACCGAGAATACAGCAGAAACCCAGCTAAGCCAGGTACCAACAGATACTGAGGACCGGACCATTGCAGGGCACAAATCAGATAAGTAGGCCAGTGGTAATTAGCATCCCTGCCCAGAGAGCAGAGAAGCCTGCAAGGCTCAGACAAGCAGCTTGATTCTGTCTTAAAGGACCCTTTGATGAGGCAACTTAGGGCCTTCACTCAAGCTGGACCACCAGCGAATATGAGTCGTTTGTTTCAACCCCAAGCCATTTTAATATGGTGACAGATGAAACTAAAGAAAATGTGTTGCCTGCCCAGAGAAGCAGAAACAATAGGCCTGCTTGCTTTTCAGCGTATTAACCTTAAGGGGAGAAAACTGGCTTTGAGGACAGAGGAAGGAAGCAACAGCTTCCCAGGAATTAAAAAGATTAAGGGAAATAGTACTGGACTGGAGCAGAGAGGAAATTATTTGCCTGTCTCAGAGAGGACATTTCTGTTGTTATTGCCCCTATAAACCATCTTCACCCTCAGCCCCAAACCGGGCAGGGCTGATGGGATTTGTTGAAGTAGTATATCAAATTAGTCTTGCTGAGAAAACTCGAGGGGGAGGCTTGAGGCCAAGGAGTGCCCTGAAATTTATCTAACTGACAGAACACTCAAAGCAGCAAATGAAGCGCTTGCTTGCCCCTGTGGACATCACAGCCAAAACTATGCTAATTAAAGGAAGGCCTGTGCCTTAGTTCCATGGAAGAAAAAAGGATTCCCAGGGTTTATCAAGAACCATCTAAAATCCTTATAAACCAGGCTTGAACTTAGATGAAAATAAAAGAAAATGTCTTGTCATGAACACAATCAAAAGTTGAGAGATTTCCAACAATGTTAGAAGAAAATATGAGAGCTGTAAGGATGCACACCTGACCTATTTATCATACTGCAAATGATCAAGATTTCACACATATTACAAAAACAAGGAAACTGTCTACTTAGCTCTAAGAGGAGACGACATGGAAGGACATTCAGCCACTGGGCAAACGCTAAGGCCTGAGGGTCCTTCAGTAGGCCTTCTCCAGCCTGTGCAGCACCCCCACATTTATCTCCCTAAGGGCACAGAAGCATGAATGCCGAGCAAGGCCACAGACACATCCACTCTCTCTCCGTGTAACACAGTCGGCTTTCACAGACCACAGCCAAACACATTCTACTTTCTGATACAACAGCGCTTCAGGGTTCATAGCACGCTCATCTTCTTCACATGAACCAAAACAGCTCTTTGTCCTCGCCAGTGCCTACCAACTATTTCAGTCTCCTGTTGTGTTCCCCAGGAAGCAGACTCCAAAGCAGAGTGTGACATGCAGACACTCTACTGAGAAGAACCTGTGGGTTCAACACCCAAGGGAGAAAGAAACAGGAAGCAGGATTCAGCAGCAAAATGCTGAGTCATGATGCTGACTCAATGACAGTCTCAACCAACTCCAGGGCCAGCTCTGAAGTCCTGCCCCTTCACTGTTGTCCTGAGCTGGGCCAGGATGGCCAGGATTTTATACCTTCACGGAGGAGTACCTGGATCTGGACCGCTCCAGAAACGGGTACACCCTTGGACAAGGCAGCTTCACTGTAGCCCAGGCAGTCCCTGAGGAGCTGATGGCTGAAGGTTGGTGCCAACAGCACTCCCAACAGCCGGGGCAACAAGTCTTTCCTTAAAGGGGGATAAGGACCGCACAGCACAGTGTCTGCCACCTGCTCTACATGCATTTTCTAAATATTCACAAAACTTCAGAAAAATGTGCGTGGAATTGAAGTTTGAACCTCCCAACCTTTTTCTATGTAGAAACTATAACAGGAAAGGAAACATTTCTAAGTGTGAAAAATGCTTTGATACCAAGCACCCTGAAGAATTAAAGTAACAATAGTCTCTAGTATTGCAATGCTGGAACAAAGATAGAAAAGTTCCTCTGTGTTAAAAAAAAAAAAAAAAAAAAAAAAAAAAAAAAAAAAAAAAAAAAAAAAAAAAAAAAAAAAACAGTATCTCCCCTCTGTCTCCTTGTGTGAAAGGTCTTTGAGTTTCAATCAGTCAGTGACTCTTTATTGAGGGTCTGCTGTGTGCTTTGCATTCCACTAGACCAACTAGGACATGCCAGAGAAATACGTAGCACAATCTCTAACTGAGGAAGGTATGGTCTAGATGGGAAGGAAAATAAAACACCCAAGAGCATAGAGGCCATTTTTCTGCTCACCTGCGTGCTCCCAGGAGATTTAGGTATCGTGGTCTAGCAAAAAGAGCACAGGAAACTCAGTTCAGACCCTGATTTCTTTACTATTACTGTATGAAGTTGGTCACTTTGTTGATGTGAGGTTGTTCAAGACACCTATGTGTCTGAGGATCAGTTTCCTCATCTTTAAAATGAATCTACTATACCTAGCTTACAGATATGAAAATTAAATGAGGCAAGGGTTGTAAACATTCGTTATTAGTCTTAAGGAACAACACAAACGTTTGCTGTTCTCTTCATACCCAACAATAAGTGTGTCAGAGAAAAGACAGAAAAACTCATGACAGTGGTGGGAGTCAGAGATTTTAGGGCAGGGGGTCTTTCAGCAAGGCCTTGAGGTCTTGAGCCTTTCAGCAAGGACTGCAAGCTGGCAATGTTCAGCCTACCCAACATGCTCCTAGTTTCTGTGGCCTGTCCTGCACAATGTTAAATTTGTGTTTACTCCGAATTCCTTTAGGAGGGTCATGCCCTCTCCTGTTAGGACCAGGCACCTCATTCCCACTGTCTGTCTGCTCAGCCCACTGCCCAGAGAGCAGCAAGAACAGAGCTTGGGATGAAAGAGAGAGTTCATGTTCCTTTTCTTTATATACTTTTAAGTTCTGGAATCCATGTGCAGAACGTGCAGGTTTGTCACATGGGTATACACGTGCCATGGTGGTTTGCTGCACCCATCGACCCTTCATCTACCTTAGGTATTTCTCCTAATGCTATCCCTCCTCTAGCCCCACACCCCCCGACAGGCCCCAGTGTGTGATGTTCCCCTCCCTATTTCCATGTGGTCTCGTTGTTCAACTCCCACTTATAAGTGAGAACATGCAGTGTTCGCTTTTCTGTTCTTGTGTCAGTTTGTTGAGAGTGATGGTTTCCAGCTTCATCCGTGTCCCTACAAAAAACCTGGAATTCATGTTCTTGAACCTGCTGCAGCCCTGGATAAACACACAGCAGAGGAATCACAGGTCCTCTCAAGGAAGTCAGGAGGAGCTTCCTACAGGATATGCATCTGTGTGGGCGGGTTTAAGAAAGCTGGAAACAGACCTGGTTTGGAGGCCGTCAAGAGGTGGAGTTTATTTTTCTGACTGATTAGCTTACTAATTTTTATCTAAGAGGCAGGCAGGAAGGTGAAATTGAGATTTGAGTTGTCACAGACAAAGGAGCAGCCAGAGGAGGGGTCTTTAGCCTTTTTTCTATTCGCAGTGTGGTCTTATCTCTGTCTTGTCCCAAGCCTGGTCACTGTGTAGCCCTGTCTCAACAGGGTGTCTATTCTGTGAGCATGTTTATGATTCACTGGGAAGATCATGGCCTGGCCCAGCAGGGCCATTTTTCATTTTTGAAGTCCAGCGTCTCAGCAAATGCATACATCTGCAAACGGCCTGGCTGCATTAGCTGTCTGAGTTTGCTAGCCTGCCTTCATTGAGGTAGAATAATTTGTGAGTTAACAGGCATAGGTTGAGAGAGGCCTAAATCTGACAAAGAAAGGTGACAGAGAGGGGATTCTAAAAAAATGAGTAAGAATGTAGCGAGCATTCCCTACAGTAGAGATCATCAAAGTATGGCCCCAGATAAGCATCATCTGCATCACCTGTGGATTTCTAAGAAATGCAGATTCTTGGTCTTCATCCCTCACCTACTAAGTCAGAAACTCTAGGGATAATGCTCAGCCATCTGTGGTTTACAAGCCTTCCAGTGATGCTGATCAGGCTAGAGTCTGAGAACGCCAGCCAAAAAGTAGGTGAGAAGGCTCACAAGCACAGCCATGAGCAGTTCAATGCAGCTAATAAATACTAGTGTGATTAGGAAAGGCTTTAAGGGAGAAATGGAGGTCGAATTGGGCCTTTCAAGAGGTGGAAAAGTAGGTAGGTGTAAGGAGGAGGAGGAGGAGGGGGAGGAGGAGAGGTCGCCAGAGATACAGTAATAACATGAGCTGATGCTCCTGCCTCTGGCTTAATTCTTAGCTTGGGACTTGAAGTCCAAACATTGCAGTGCACTGAGGTCAGAATGACAAGAAAAATAAGACCAAGACTGCATTATTCTGCATTTTCAACTAAAACAAAGACTTAATGAGGAACTTTCCCGACATTAGTCTGAGGTAGTGAAAAATCTTCAAGCAGTCCATCCGGAAAAGTTAGGAGTTATTAGTCAGAGAATTATAGTAATTGAAAGAGATATTTTCGAGCCAAATTAAAGAGGATGTAAAAGTTACATTAATCATCTAGAAGGCAGTCTTTGTGTTGAATATGAGAATACAACCTCAGCTATAAGCTTTTAGTGAAATTAAATCTTGTCACACCTAGCCAAACTTGTGACTTTCCCATATGAAGGAGTGGAGCCCACCTCCCGGAAAAAGATTGCTGCAACACTCACTTGCCAAGGCCTTACAGGAGGGGGACGTGAGACGGAGGCTAAAGGGAACAAAACCATGATCCCAGTGGAGAACAGACAATCTCCTTAATTTGGACTTAATGAAATCACATGTTAACTAATTGAGTCATTTCAAATCCAAGATGAGAAACTGTCAACTAGTCCTTTCATTTATTCCAGGTTGGTTTGGTTTTGTTTTTCAAAATGTATTGAGTTGCTTTTGACTTTCCTTGCCACATAAATGCACCTGACCAATTATTCATCTTTTCTACTCCTTTGACGGGGATGAGTTTGTGTTCTGTAAATATCTTCCCAGATTGTTTTTTGGAACTTGGAATTCCGTTGACAGTGTGTGACTGATTTGCATGCTTCCATCTCCTCCCTGGCTCCATACCTCATGCAGATGTTGCCATTTATGCTTTAGCTTTTTCAGCTCTCTTTATAGCATGAAGTCGTTTCTTCATGTTCCTCTAATTGCACCCTGAGAAATTATCTATCCACATACTCACTGGCAAAAAACAATAGCAGATGGCTCTGAAATGGAAATAGGAGTTCTTCTGCAATCTTAAAGGGAAAGATGGTGTGCAGGGAGTGGATTAATGTGCATTTCACAGTTTTAGTTCCCATTAAGAAAAGTTGACTCCATCAAATCAGATACTGACTTAACAAAATTATTCACTCTGTGATGGTTGGCTTGCCCTTCTTCAACAGTGACATAAATGTCTGACTTCAGGGAAACAGAGCAGTTTCTTTCCTCACTGATAAGAAAACTATTCAAATGCACTGCCATAATATTTGCTTAATTAGATTGCTGAAATCTTTCTATGGAGAAGTAAATGCAACCCTTCCCTCTTTCCTCTTTAGACCTACAAGAGAAAGCTGACTTGCAGTAGTAAAATATTTTAATGTGATTTGAGTCTTCCAAAAATTGAAATTTGGAAAATACAAATTTAAGAGAAGCCTTATATACACTATGCTGTTATTTTAATCAGCTCTTCTATTCATTTTCTTTTTATTTGTCAGCTTTCATTTGATTATATCAAAATAAACTGTCTAGACTCTGTTCTCAACTGTGATGGATTTTAGGAGACTGTACAAATGATGCTAGAAAAAAAAATAAATTAGCAGTACTGTGCATTAAAGTTATGATCAGAAAAAGCATTGACTACTTAAATACCAGCTAAGATGGCCTACTATCCATTTTCTTCAAGGTTAGAGCTTGTTAGAAAGCATATATCTACCTTTCTATCAAAATGCAATTATATAAAGAACTTCTGCACCGCCGACGAAACTATCATCAGCGTCAACAGACAACCTATAGAATGGGAGAAAACTTTTGCAATCTATCCATCTGACAAAGACCTAATATCCAGAGTCTACAAGGAACTTAAACATATTTACAAAAAAAAATTAAAAATAATCCCATTAAAAAGTGGACAAAGGACATGAACAGACACTTCTCAAAAGAAGACATTCATACAGCTAACAAACATCTGAAGCAAAGCTTAACATCACTGATCATTAGAGAAGTGTAAATCAAAATCACAATGGGATACGGTCTCATGCCAGTCAGAACAGCGATTATTAAAATGTCAATAAACAACAGATGCTGTCAGTGTTGCAGAGAAAAGGGAATGCTTTTACACTGTTGATGGTAATATAAATGAGTTCAACCATTGTGGAAGACGGTGTAGCAATTCCTCAAGGACCTAGAGGCAGGAACACCATTTGACCCAGCAATCCCATTCCCAAGTATATACCCACAGAAATATAAGTCATTCTGTTATAAAGATACTTGCACTCATTATAGAAAGATAAAAAATTGTTATAATGTCTGTCACAGGCTATATATATTTTGAATAAGTTTATATATTTTATATATATATTTAATATATATATATTTAATATATATATATATATAATATGAATAAATTAAATAATATATAATATATATTTATTATATATATAATATATATAGCAACACTATAGTTGAAGTGAAAATGTTCCAGTTATTTACAAGAGCAAATGAGATACAGCATTTAATGTGCAGTATTTTTTAATTTATGAATTATAATGTAATTTTATGTTCTGAAAATAAAACATGGACATTATGGATAATTTGAAGATTTATAAATTAAAAATTAACTTGCATTTTCTTAGAAATAAAATTCATTAATATGTTGGAATATTTTTAGCCAGGCATTATTTTTCAAATTATAAAGTATTATTTAATTAAGATAATAGCTCATGTACATGTTTTATTGCATTGTAAATTTCATCTTGTGCTGTGAACATTTTTTCCATGTCTCTAAATAGTCTTAAATAAAACATATTAATTGACTGCCTAAAAAAAAAAAGAAAGAAAGAAAATATGGTACATATACACCATGGAATACTATGCAGCCATAAAAAAGAATGAGATCATGTCCTTTGCAGAGATGTGGATGGAGCTGGAAGCCATTATCCTCAGCAAACTAACACAGGAACAGAAAACCAAACACTTCATGTTCTCACTTATAAGTGGGAGCTGAACAATGAGAACACATGGACACATGGAGGGAAACAACACACACTGGGGCCTGTGAAGGGAACTGGGGGAAGGGAGAGCATGAGGAAGAATAGCTAATGGATGCTGGGCTTAATACCTAGGTAATGGGTTGATCTGTGTGGCAAACCACCATGGCACACATTCATCTATGTAACAAACCTGCACATCCTGTACATGTACCTCAGAACTTAAACACTGAAGAAAAAGAATGCAATTATGAAAAACGACTCATAACAATAAGTATGTTTCTATGTTCCTACTTAACTTATTGTTTTATACTAGATGCAGAAGCTTCATGATAATCTTGATTTAGTGTTAGAGTTACAGCTATGATTATAACTGTATCTGGGACTGGTTTTAAGAGTTTCTGACTTCTTCTGTGATTCCACGAACTGCCAAGATTTGAAGTCACAGCTATTTAGGCTTTACTTAAAGCAACAATAACAATAATAATGAAAACATATTATATTGGAAGCAACTCTTCCGGGATGATATTTACTTAGTAGGCACTGGTATGGCCATAATGAAATACTTCCCAGCAGGTTAATCAGTTTATGCCCTGAGCCTCCCCCAACCCAGTGCCCTTCCACTCTACCTGGGCTGTCTCAGCATCTCCTCCAGTGACTCTATCTCTTAATGACTTGGCAGTAAAAGAAGGGTTAATGCTCGGCTCGGTAGAGAAGCTCTAACCAAGGAATGGTCTGATTCGCTACTACTGATTGGTTAGTGTATATGTCATAAACGTTTTAACATCATCCTGATTAAATCTTATCAGTTACCATCTCAGCTAACATCTTAGCACCAGTGTATTGGTTCCTTCTCGCATTGCTATAAAGAACTACTTGAGACTGGGTAATTTATGAACAAAAGACGTTTCACTGGCTCACAGTTCTGCAGGTTATACAGAAAACATGAGTGGGAAGTCCTTAAGAAACTTTCAATCATGGTGGAAGGTGAAGAGGAAGGAGTCACATCTTACATGGCTGGAGCAGAGGAAGAGTGGGAGGAGGTGCTACACACTTTTAAACATTCAGATCTCAACAGAGCTCACTCAGTATCATGAGAACAGCAAGGGAGAAGTCCACTCTCATAATCCAGTCACCTCCCACCAGGCCTCTCCTCCAACACTGGAGATTACAATTCAGCATGAGATTTGGGCAGGGACACAAATCAAAACCGTATCAATCAGTACCCTTGTGATAGTAAAACCAGGTAGGACTGCGTCGCAGAACAACTTCTGGGTGAGTAGAAAGGGAAAAAAAGGAGGTAGAGGAAGCCATAAGCAGGGGTTAAATAGAATGGATGGTGGAGGCCTTTTAATGGGAGGCTTCAAAAGACTGTTGTATTGCAAGCAAACCTCTACTTCACAATTTCCTTTCAGGTCAACCTTATCAATGCCGATTACCTAATTGCTCTATAGGATTATCTCTGAGACAAGATGATTTGCTGTGTTCTGCAACATGATCAGACATATTCAGCCTCTGAAGTTAAAACCTGGTGATACTCATGTGTGGGAAGGATTCTGCCACCCATGCATATTTCTACATATACAAGCTTATATGTAGAACAGATGTTGTGCCCTGCCCAGATCTCCTTTACTGCATCTGTGCACCCATCTCCAGGCTGTCCTAAGTGTGGGTTTCCAGTGGCTCATGGATGCACCTTCTTCTGGATAATTGGCCTTGGCCAAGGAGAGCCCCTTTGCCTGGACATAGCTGAGGGCCAGGCTTCCACCATCACTGGAATAGCTGCAGCTAAGAACTAATGATGTGGCCAGCCTCCTTGCAGGATCATTTTGTGCACCACTCATACTCCACAGTTCCCTATGGCATCAGGCTGAGGCCACAGGTCAGCTGTAACCTCAGCTTTATTTAGTTTCTTCCCCAGTGTCATCCTGCTTGCCTCATGTCCTTAGAGATGTATTTAAAAATCTATGCATCAGGCTGCACTTTTAGGAAACCCAATGCATTTTTTCAAAACACAGAAATTGAAGAAATTTTTCTTTCTAAATATACATGGAAAAAATTCATGTTGGTATAGTTTGGATGTATGTCCCCTCTAAATCTCATGCTGAATTATCCCCAATGTTGGAAGTGGGGCCTAGGAGGAGGTGACTGGATCATGAGGGCACATTTCTCATAAATGGGTTGGTGTCATCCCCTTGATGCTGTCCTTGCCATAGTGAATAAGTTCTCCTGAGAGCTGGTCATTTAAAAGTCTGTGGCACCTCCCTCCACCACACTCTTTCTTGCTCCTGCTTTTGTCATGTAATGTGCAAGTTTCCATTTTGCCTTCCTCCATGAGTAGAAGCTCCCTAAGGCCTCCCCGGGAGCCAAGCAGATGCTGGCAACATCCGTCCTAGACAGCCTACAGAACCCTAAGACAATTAAACCTCCTTTCTTTATAAATTACCCAGTTTTAAAGAAATTGCAAGCAAATCTCTATTTCATAATTCCCTTTTAGGTCAACTTTATCAATGCCAATTACCTAATTACAGGATTTTCTCTGAGACAAGATGATTTACTGTATTCTGCAACATGATCAGACATATTCAGCCTCTGAAGTTAAAACTTGGGAAATTCATGTGTGGGATATTCATAAGTGCTGTTCTAGAAATGCAAGAGTATCCTAATACACATATGGACAATTTTTAGACCTCTGATCAAACAAATTTGAGGGACATTGCTGCTGTCTAGCTTTGATTTTCTACAAATTATAATAAGATTTAAAATGAATTGAGTGTTATGGCTCCAGTGGCACAATCGGTTAGCACACAGTACTTATAAAACGAATTAAAGTTCTACATTTCTTTTCTGTCACAGTACCTTTCATGGGGGAGGGGAGGGGGATCCAGGGTTGAAATTTATGCTTTCCATTATGCTTTCTCTACCTCTGAAAGAGGTATTATCCCACACAAATAAAAATTGGAAGGAAACTATCAATGCTTTGAAGACCACCAGTTAACCACCTCAGCTAATAAATAGAGAAGGAACCTGGGTATTTTGGGTTAGCCCCTCCAGATTCACTCTCCAACCTTCACTACCCTCCTTTGAAATCCAAGCCTTTAACTTCCAGGGACTGCACCAACAAGCTTCCTTGCCCTCCAGCTTCCAGTTTGGCCAATGGAAGACACTTGCCAGGAAATTAAAAGTTTAGTGCGAAATGAGGTAAGCACTTTTACTCCAACAGCAAGCTCCCTGGCAAGTCATCACTAGCTGGCTCTGGCCTTCTACCTGAGGACACCTTTCTTATGGGGGGCCCTCTCCATGCAGCCACTCTCTGTTCCAGTCACTAACTGCTTCCTCCCCCTGCCCCTCAGCACTCCAGCTTTTGCTGACTCCAAGGCACTGCACTATTCTTTGATGTGATACTACACTTAACCACATGATTGTGAACAATCCCTTTGTTGAACTCTCTTCTCTGATCCTTTTTATTTTGTTTTCTGCTTGGTCACTAGGGGAAACAATAGGACATCCTAAGTTGGCTAACATTGGAATTGAAAAGATTTCTTACTTGAAAAAAATGTAATCTGGTAAAACAATATTTAAGTAATTCTTACAGTATCTGATTACTTGGTGATATGGTTTGGCTCTGTATCCCCACCCAAATCTCATCTCAAATTGTAATCCCCCATGTTTAGAGAGGGACTTGGTGAGAGGTGATTAGATCATGCGGGCAGTTCCCCGTGCTGTTCTCATAATAGTGAGGGAGTTCTCAGGAGATTTGGTAGTTTTAAAGTGTGGCACTTCCCCTTCTCTCTCTCTCCTACCATCTTGTGAATATGTGCCTTGCTTCCCTTTCACCTTCCTAGATAATTGTAAGTTTCCTGAAGCCTCCCCAGCCATGTGGAACTGTGAGTCAATTAAACCTCTTTTGTTTAAAAATTACCCAGTCTCGGGTAGTATCTTTATACACTTAGTGACTCCTGTACACAGTGCCCATTGATTCTTCAGTTATATTGTCATTCAGTTATTGCTTTATTTATTTATTCCACAGCCAGTTATTGATCACCTACTAAGATCAATCCTCCGTGAGCTACAGCAACCATATGAGGCACACAACTATACTGTCATGCACTACATCATACATTTCTTCTACCGACAGTTTCCAGCTTACCTTTGAACAATAACTGTAGGCAAATGAAGATGCTAAAGCATGGAGGAAAAGCATTCTAATATCTGACAGGGACTGAAATGAGAAAACCCATGGATTATAAGGAAGTCAAAAGTGACTTATAAGACTAGTTCTCTTATAATAAGCAACTGAAGTCCCACTCTGGAGATTGCTTAGTGAAGAGGGTGATCAGTCCTTTGTATAGGAATGTCTGTACCCTAGAAGATGCCTGGTAGTTAAGTAGATATTCTTGGAGCTGTGATAAATTGGAGTGAAAGTGTCCCAAAAGCTTTGAAAACAATTTTCCAGGCTGTCCTAGCTAAGGGGCATGTCACTCAACAGTGACTAGTCAATTTAGTGAAAGTCAGTCACATACGCTGTTTGACATTCTCAAGACTAAAAAACCAACTGCGTGACTGAATTTTTATTTTTGAAGGTAGTCATTGTTGAGGGAATCTGAATTTTTCAGATGATTGCTTTTAGAATAACACTGATGTTTAATCTCTGCATTATTCTTTTTGCTGCAGACATCTTGAAACAGAGAAAAATAAACACTGCAAAGTAGAAAAGTCTTTAGGGCGAAAGTCTGGTTTAGGGTACCACCTAAAAAATATTTATAAGCTTTATCTCGTTATATTGCTATATTGCTGAATCATAACTAAATGCATTTTCAAAAAAAATGTATTCTTTAAATGAATGGAGTTGAGAAAATGTTGATATAATCAAGAAAATCTATTAAGTTTAAGATAAGTAGAGAGGGTGGCCTTCATCCTTAATCCCTACCACCTGATCCAGTTCCTGGTACCTCTGGCAGTTTCACAGAGCTTGTTGAATGACTATTTTAAAAAGCAGAAGCTATTTGTAGATGGCAAAGATTCCATCTAAGAGGATGCAGAGACATTTGACAAAGCTATGGGCCAGTATAGCAAATACTTAGGAAATGGTAGGTTCACATAATGTAAATTTACTTGAAGTCATATTAGATAGAGATCTGTAAGCTTATTTTGAAATATAAAGATTTGATTACATTTTTGTGAAACACAGTCTTATTTCTATCGTACGCTAATCTTCATCATACCTGCTATTTGCATTTTAACATCATAATGGGGAATAGGAAGCAGTATCTGCCCCAGGAACAAATTTATTTCCAGACAAAGTGAGAGGGATGACCATTGCCTTGGCTTACTTGGTGGCACTTAGGGAATAGGGATTTGGGAGAGTTGGGAGCCACAGAGACATTCTTACCGAGGTCTCTTTCCTGGTGCTGCCAGATTTCAGAGTGTGAGGTTCACAACGCAACAGGCTTGTGATCATTTCTCCCTTTCCCATTCTGACCTTCCAGTATGGGACACTGTTCGTTGGCTGGTCTCTGTTAAATACAAGGGATCCTCCATAGGATAAGAAATTTGAGAGTGAAGTAGATTCCCTGTACCAAACTTCTGAGTGCCTTGAGAGCTGGATAGTATGCTATTTATATCATATTCCAAAGCCAAGATTGGTGCTTGGTAGATAGAGGACCTGTAAACACTGGTAAACAGATGTAAACACTGGCTGTAAACATCTGTGGAGTGCATTTTGAGATTTAGCAGAGTAACATCCACTGCACTTTTCCAAGGGTAAAGGCTTCAAAACCATAAACAACTACATTCAGCAGGGTAGGAAAAAGATCTATTTTGTGCACAATTTGACATGAGGTAACTTTTTAGAAGTTATATATAATAAGCACAATGCATTCAGCTTCCTAGAAAATCAATAACTTCCATTTATATTCAAACCAAGAATTTTGATTCTTTATGTATAATCCTTAATGGTCAACTATAGCCAAGATCAATTTAGTCCACATACTTTGGTATAGAAAGACTATTATATCTTTATTTCTTTAGATCAACTTAGTTCAACTTTGCAACTTACTCCATTGGAATCCCTACTCATGCTTGGGCCCCATCCTCTAAATCTCACCAGCATGCCCACACCCACATAACGTGCATACACCCACACATACAGACACACACTCCCAAATAAGGCACTGAGAACCCAAAGAAAAGGATAAAACAGCAGAAACATCCTTCTAAGATCCTTTAATTTTTTGCTCTACTACTGAATACACCTATTAGGGTCTCTTTGTGCCTAGTGGCCCAGCCTCTGGGTCACACATAGGGAATGGGAATTTGGGTAAGGCTGGGAACCACAGACCCATTCCTTTCTAAGGCCTGGTTACTCTCTCTGTCAGACTGAGCTGTCAGACTGCAGGGCTTGAGGCTCTTTCTCCCTTTCCTGTTCTGACTCAACTCTTTCCCTACGTTCAAAACCACTCCCCTTCTCACCAACTTTGGAACTTCATTTTTTCTAAAGGGCTGAGATTTTTATATAAAGCCAAAAAAAGCTTTGGATTTAAGATTGCTTATGTTTTCTGCCAGACTAACATCCATGTGGCAAGGAATTTCAAAGCATGAATGCTGCCTTGAAATAGAGCAAGGAAAAAACAGGTAAAAGAGATAAAATTTATTTCCTTAGATTCTCTGCCACAGTGTAAAATCAAAGTGTTTTTGGTGAAATGCAAGGGGTTATAAATGGATATCTGTAATGCCAAAGTAGGCCAAAAATACAGGTTCATAAAAGATGAATTTTAAAATTCTATTTTAGGAAATGTTTATTAATCATTATGATTTTGAAAGAACCATGTTAATTCTACATTTTTATTCAGCCCACCTGAAATTCTAGTAGACTACACAGTGGTGGGATGACAGTCAGTGTGATTTGTGAGGGTTTATCTGTGTGTATTTCCTTATGAACTCTTACCTCACTGTATCATTTCTCTCTCAGGAGCTTGGCTTCTTTGAGAAATAAATTTAGAACTCAGATCAATGTCTGTGAAATAGAAGCACAAAAAGCCTAGAAAACAGTTTTTTCTGATATTGGAATCTACCTCTAATAGGCATGATTTACCATCATGTTACTTTGACGCTAATCCAACCTCTTCATACATATTTTTCATATGTGACATAGTTTGTTAAATATTTTGTTTTAAATACAAAGAAAATTTTTTTGTGAAAAAGTATGAAATCTTTTTGTTCCAACTGACATGTTTGTCTAAAGCAATTTTTAAAACTTTTATATATAATTGTTTATTCTTTTACAAGCTAACTAAAGAGTTTGCTTAAAAAGAAAAATATTTATAATACATAGTAAGTAGACAGATAGATGCATTTTTCATGAGGAAAGAGAAATTAATATTCAAGATTCATAGGCATATCACTGAGCTATGCTACATGAGTTTCTATGGAGTATATTCTAAAATGTTGACGACCTACTCTTTCTTAAGAAACGAGACCCATGTTATGCTGTCACTAAATAGTCAATTAGATGCCTGTGCTTTCAGGGATAATTACACATTTGGTATGTTTGCACATGTCTACCAAATGTTTTCAAAATGCTTTGAAACTCAAACACACTCTAGAAGAACTGCCACTATTCTTAAACCTGCCAAGGGTTCTAAAGTTCCTAATAACAATCTGGCTCACAGGCCATTACTGCACCCACAGCTGGGCTCAACATCTGTTCTGAATATAATATGATTTGGCTTCGTGTCCCCACCCAAATCTCACCTTGAACTGTAAAACCCATAATCCCCGTATGTCAAGGGTGGAACCAGGTGGAAGTAATTGGACCATGGGGCAGTTTCCCCCATGCTGTTCTTGTGATAATTAGTGAGTTTCATGAGATCTGATGGTTTTATAAGTGTCTGGCTTGTACTCCCTCCATTCTGCTGCCCTGTGAAGAAGATGTCTGCGTCTCGTTTGCCTTCTGCCATGATTGTAAGTTTCCTGAGACTTCCCTAACCATGGGAAACTGTGAGTCAATCAAACCTCTTTCCTTTAAAAAACACCCAGTCTCAGGTATTTCTTTATAGCAGTATGATAACAGACTAATACAGAATATGTCTTTACTGGTGAACAACAAGAGTTCAGAGGCTGATCCGAAAGAATCAAATCAACTGGACCTGTGTTAAATGTGGCCTGTATTTAAACCCTTTGCTGAATCTTTATACTTTTTCCTTGAAGCTACTGTCTTCTATTAAAGAGAAAAGATGTAGGAGGAGTCTTATTTTATAATTTGTTTCATTTGGTTGACAGATGTAGGTTGATGAGTAAGGAGCCTTTAACAAGCGAGAAGGTTCTCAAATATGGGCTCTTTCCTTGGCTCTATACACTTTATTAAATATTTCTGTTATAAGACATGACTTATAAAAAATGTTGATTATCTTCAGGGCCTGTATTTGGCTTGTATGACTGTGTATTAAAATAGTGAAATTCTTTGGTACCCTTAGAATTATCACAAATTCCCTCCCACACCACTGCTGTGTCCTCCTGACCTCACCATGATCTAGCAAATAATCCAGCTCTGGGTCTCTTCTGATTGGCTTGGTGTCCATTTCACACAGTTGTTAACTGTTTTTCACATTGGCCCAGTTCTCTTAATTATCTTGCTCTTCTGTGCTTGGAGACAAACCAGATTGATGGTAGGGTTTACAAATATTTTTTATAAGTAAGCCATTTCCACTATGAAAATAACCTTTTAATTCAAGCATTGTGTTACTTTGGAGACCCTACAAATGTAATCAACAAGGCAGGAAGGAACTAGAAATTATAACACATCATGTACCAGTGCTTCTCCACCCCCAGCTTCTCATGACAGTCCCTGCCTTACCCTCTCTGCTCTCTTGTGCTTTGTGTGAGTCCTCTTGCCATTCTACCCCCCCATACACCTGACACTCAAATTGGTTTCCCTCATTCAGCTTGCCTTACCTGGGACATCCCATGTTTACACTTTCATAAATTCCTCCCAGCCTCTTTATATACTCCCTCCATCCATATGACTTCACCAGGTTCTCATCCTTAGGACCCTGCTTCTGGCATTCAAAGGAATCAATTAGCTCCACATTTCACTGCTTAGGGGGCATTGATACTACCATGAGAAGACAGGATTTGTATCTAGTAAGCTGTGTTTTAACTGTGACCTTTTGGAGGCAGAGTTCTCACCTGTTCTTTGTTAGCCAACCCAAATGACTCTCAATCGGTGAGTGCTACAGGCCTGGAAAGTGATGTTGACTCAACAGGCTGACTGAACCTGGCAGGCCTTCCACTGCTCATGCCTACTTCCCATCTGTGTGAAAGTCCTTTCCAGGAGAATAAGCTCTTTCCAGAATTGTACAGATATATCCCAAACGAAGCAGAGCTGTTTACACCATTGTTTCATGGGTTTAAGAGACTGTTTACAGTGCCTGCCTGCATGGAAATAAGTCAGTCCACTTTTAATTTTTCAGGATGACTGGATTGGGTCTCAGGTCATCAAGTTGTTATGGTGTCTTGGATTTGTTTTGGCTCAAGAGTTACTACTAAGGAATAATCTCTAATCCAGTTGCACTCACCCTTCCCTCAAGTCATCTTGTGTTCAGTAAGGATAAACATTACTCATTGGTATATTGATTTCAAGAGGGTTTCAACACCATGAATATGAGATTCCATTTCTTGCAGCACAATCCATTAGCCATACTTTACTGCCTGATACTTCAGACCACACCTATTTAAAATCTGCTCACTTCTTATTCTAATTCATCAAAAATCTATAATGACAAATACAATTTATTTCAGCTTTTGGGTTATCTGTGAAAGATCCTTCATATGCTGCCTTGGTCGATATTTTAGCAGGGGACTTTTGTCTTACACTGTCCCTCTTCTGATATTTAAGACACAATATCGGAACACACAGGTTTGCTAAAAATGACCCAAACAACTTGAAGGAGAAACAGTAGCCAAGCGTGTGGGGGTGGCAATGGCAAAGACATTGCCGGTTTTCAGAAATATCAAGACCATCTGCTATGTCAACAACATTTCTGCCATAGACAAAGCCAGCTGGTGAGAGGAGAGTCTCTCGGGGTGTCAGGTTCTAGCATGAGTGAAGACGGCCCTCTCTGAAGAGGAAGTGTGTGTTAGAAGAGGCTTGACAGCTGGGGAGACAGCCTGTGGGGGGTTGCAGGCCACAAGATCCAAGTTTGCAAACACAGCATAGATCAGACTACTGATGAGGGTGTGATCATCAGAGGCAGCCATCAAGACTTAATTCTACTTGTCCTGGACATGTCTCCAGAATACATTAGTCACACGTATGGCATTTATAGATGTGAGACATCACATTACTCACTGGAGCTTCATGTTCACACCTTGATTGGAGATGTTATGGGCATCAATAGATTCTATTCTCTTCTTTTCTTCCTGTGGCTGTTCTGGAAAAGCGTGATAAGCTGGGATCGGGTGGGTGGCTGTCTTAAGAATATTCTGGGCAGTGGTGCAGTGCATGAAGAACTGCTCAGTCAGAGGACACACCAGGGGAGGTGGAGAATGGAGAGTGCTCTCCCAGGAAAACATTCCCTAGGCTGTGTTTATTCAGAAAGCAAGTCATTCTTGCCACTATTCATTTCCTCCTGCAAAGCTCATGATTCTAGTTAATCAAATGGCTTCATAAAGAATGCCATTATTATTTCAAGACAGAATGTAATCTGATAGAAAGTACAACAAAGACCTACATTATATCAGGTATATCATTAAGGTCAACTGTACTCTGTTTTCAATCCTGTAGAACATTGGGGTCAGTACAACCTTATCATAATATTTTATATTTAGATGTTACCTTTGATCTCTTTCAAACCACTGTAATAACTAGAAATATTATAAAAGTAATGTAAGTAAGTTGTGGAGTCTTTATGTGTGTGTGTGCTTCTATAAACGTTCCTTCTGGTTTCAAATCTAACTATTGGCCACTGCTCTTCCATTGTATTGTACTATGCTAATGGTTTTTCAAGAAATAAGCAAGTGATAATCTCCATTTTAGTACATCTTAGATAGTGCCCTAAAAACCCAAATGACTTTTTCTATGCAAAAACAGAATGGTCCACCTTCCCAATTTGACTTTATTTATATAGGTAATTCTTAGAATCACCATAGAGTCAGTTCCCAAGATAATTCTCTTGAATAACTCATAAGATTGCCTTTATTGCACTGTTGTCCAAATGTGAACCTTGCAAAGATTTTTTTTCATGACAGTTCATAAATATTCGATTTCCTTTTTAGCTAGATTTGTCACTAACCCAACATTTATAGTCAACATTTGTGAGGTGGCTATCAAGACTTAATTCTGTCTCTCCATACTAAATATATTTATGTACTTACAAAAAGAACTACTTGGATTCATAAATGACAGCTTTAAATCTTTCTACTGAAACAGTGATTCTGCTATCTTCAAGTCTGGCAGGGAGCACAGTGCTAACTATGTGACACGTGACTTTAGCCTGCAGGTACACTGCTACTGAGACAGCATGGTCTGGTGGATAGAGCGTGACAATAATCTACTCTCCCATTCTGCCCAGAGGTTCCAGGCGACCTTGAGCGAGTCATTTGGTCTTTTCTTTGCATTTCAAGTTCCTTTCCACAAACAATGGAAAAATCTTTGCATCTGTTCTCTTTGCAGGATGCTTCTGATATTGCCTTCCTTCTTCCTGTTAGATACATTCTTTTTATTATTGCTTTTCTGTTTAATATTCCCTATGATGTGACCATCCAGCATTCCTGGGTGACTGTGTAATTATGTCAGGGAGTCAGAGGAAATTTTTCTTTGAAGCAGGAAGTTGAGTTAGAAAGATTAGGCAACTGTAAAGGCCTACGACTCCCCTTTGTTTCCCACTGTTCATTGCAAGTTTGTCTACCATGAACTCCATGTTCTAAAATTGGCTTTTCTTTCACATGCCTCCATGCCTCCTCCTTGTTCCTTTTTCATATATTTCACATTTGTTTTTAATATTTCAAGCTTCCTAAATGAAAGAAAGGGCTATGTATTACTAAGTTCTGGTATTTTGGAGATGATTTATTCATTCAGCAAATGTAATTAATAAAAGACTAAAGGGCTGCCATACAGAAACAGAACAAAGTCAGAAGTGATGTTTAAAGAGACAAATTTTGACTCAGTACAGGTGTTTCAGTCTGGGTGCAGTGGCTCACACCTGTAATTCTAGCACTTTGGGAGGCCAAGGTGGACAGATCACCTGAGGTCAGGAGTTTGAGACCAACCTAGCCAACATGGACAACCCTCATCTCTACTAAAAATATAAAAATTAGCCAGGTGTGGTGATGCATGCCTGTAATCCCAGCTACTCAGGAGACTGAGGCAGGAGAATCACTTGAACCTAGGAGGCAGAGGTTGCAGTGAGCAGAGATTGCAGCTTGCACTCTAGACTGGGTGGTAAGAGTAAAACTGTCTTGAAAAAATTTCTTCTCACAGAAACTCACCTGGATGTGAGGACTGCAGGATGGCGAGCATTGCACAGCTAGCAGAAGGTGGTGATGTGCTGAAAAGAAGAGGACTTCTGGTCACCACAGCAAGCTCATGCAACTACCTGACTTGCACAGGCTGGGCCAGCAGAACCATTTGCTTGTCCAGTAAGGTTGTCAGAACAAGTTTAATGGAAGCAAGAGGTGATAACAGTGGGCCCCATTCAGTGATTGGGAAGGAAGCTCGATAAGATAGAACCGAAGTGGCAGGGAAGGCTGCAGTGTGAGGTCAGTTTTTAGGCTTTCAGAACTTTATCCCATCATCTGTAGCGGCTACAGAACCACCATCACCACAGCAAGTAAATTCATAGGCAGAAAGGGATGTTGGGCCCCCAGTGAAACTCAACCTTCACGCCAAGGACAGCCTAAAGCCTGAAAACCAAAGTGTAAATCCACAAACCAGATTGAGAGCTCCCATTTCTGTTTGGCATGCTCTCTCCAGATTGGCCCTTTTCTTTCACCTATTTTACGTATACCTACCCTTTCCCAATTGGTACTCTACACTATTGAGCCTGTTTCTGAATGGTGCTTTTTCAAACATACCCATAGACCAATCAGCATGCACTTCCCCACTTCAAGTGCGTAAAAATCCCCAGATTTAGCCTCATGGCTAGCAATCCATCTTTGGGTCCCCTCTCACAGTCAAGGGCTTTTCTGTCCCTCAATAAATTCTATTCTGCCTTACTCAATTTCCAGTGTCTGTGTGCCTTATGCTTATTCTTCTCTGTCATGGGGCAAGAACTGAGAACTCGTTGAACTATGGGAGTAAAAGAACAGTAAAACTAGTTTTAGAAAGAACCTGGGATTCTGAGCAGTATAACCATACATGGCTGGGTACCGTGGTTCAGGCATGTAATCCCAGCATTTTGGGAAGCCAAAGTGGGCAGATCACTTGAGCCCAGGGAGTTGAAACTAGCCCGGGCAACATGGTAAAACTGCATCTCTACAAAAACTACTAAAAAATTAGCTGGTTATGGTGGTACATGCCTGTAGTCCCAACTACTCAGGAGGCACAGGTGGCAGAATCACCTGAACCCAAGAAGTCAAGGCTACAGTGAGCTGTGATTGCACCACTGCACTCCAGCCTGGATGACAGTGAGACTTTGTCTAAAAAAAAAATCATGCAACCTACTGAAAAGTAATGGAAGAAAGGCAGCTCTGGCCCCCAGAAACTGGTCTACCACACACAGTTATGTCAAGTTATTCTCCTGTTGAACATAAACAATCTCACGGAATATCATGATGAAGTGAGGTAAAACAAGTCCACTTCATAATTTTATGCAAGGAAAGATAAAAACCAAGGTCACCATGCTGCCCACAAAATACCAGATATCCTCTCTTGGCCAAAATGTGTGACCACAACTTTATAATTAATCTACCATCTCTATAAATAAGATTTATTAAGATACCTAATTTTAGAATTGCCCCCACGTTCTGACAGCATCCAATCTAGAGTAAACACCTGCTTTGTGGACCCTCTCTGACATCATTCAATCAAAGCCCAAATCCTGTAAGAGGATCTTTTTAACACCCTCTCTCTGAGATGCCCCTAGTTTCCTATGGTGTATGTTCTCCTTCTGCAACAAATTATAAACTCAATTTATTTGATTATAGGTGTGTTCCTGGTCGTCTTTGGCTGGAGTGTATTAACAATACAAAGTTAGATTCAAAATAGAAGCTCGGTTCCAAGAAATGGGCAAACATTTAGACAATGAGCACTTATTAAAGCTGCAACATAAAGAGCCACTCAAACAGCCAAGACTTGCCCCAGGGTTCTGAAATTAGTTCTCACCATAATTTAATTCCAAATCATACCAGAAAAGAAAGAGCTGATATCACAGTCCTGGCTGCAAGTGAGATTTGGAGGGTTACAAAATAGACTGGGCCTGTAGCACAGAGTTAGGAAAAGAAGCCACAAAGAGGGAAGGAAGCTGCAATTAGTAAGCTGAGCTGTTTTTATAATGCCCTATAAGTTCTGGACTCTTAGAGACCAGAATCTTTATGATCAGAATTGTTCAATCTGTCAATCACCTGGAGACACATTAAAGAAAACTAAATAATACAAATAATACAATTGTGAGAATCTAGGAAAACCTTAAGAAAGTCTTTGAGTCCTTTTATACCATATCCCTTTATTTTAGATTACACGCTCTTTTTCTCTGTCTCTTGCTCTCTGTCACACATACACACACGTTATCAATATATCCCTTTTTTTCTATTTTTCAAGCCTCTTGCGCATACTCTCAAGGCAAGATGTTCTAACTTGCTTTATTCTCTGCTTAAAGCAGTGGGTCTCAACTTTGGCTGCACGTTAAAATGTCTGGGAGTGTTAAAACAACAACAACAACAACAAAAACTCAGTGCCCAGGCTGCACTCTAGTTCAACTAAATCAGAATCTCTGGAATAAGATCTTGGTATTGGGGGTTTTTTCCTTATTGGTTATTCCAATGGACACCCAAGATTGAGACCCACTGGCTTAGGGTTGCTCTTTCCCCAGACAAGGGTCTCATTATGTAACTGGTGAGTCTTTTTCCAAATAACAAGCCATACCCTTCAGCTATTTTCCTCTAACACAACTATTCTTAAGCAGCCTGCCTGCAGACCCCACCTGGGGGGTTATAATTTAAGAGTTCTGGAATGAACTCAGTCAGTTGTTTTGATCCTAAAGAGTAATAGAAGCTTGAGAACCACTGCTCTTCTATCAGGTACAAAAGGATAATAATAGTATTTAAAATAATTAAGAACAGGTTGGTACCAACCAATCAGAATTGTGCTGGGGTTGGGGTAGTGTACTAGATGCCAAATCTTAATTACTGGACCAAAATGAAGCACAAGGAAGCCTAAGGAAGTGTATTAGTCCATTCTCATGTACTAATAAAGACATACATGAGACTGGATAATTTGTAAAGGAAAGAGGCTTAATTGACTCACAGTTCCACAGGGCTGGGGAGGCCTCAGGAAACTTACAATCATGGTGGAAGGGGAAGCAAATACATCATTCTTCACATGGCAGCAGCAAGGAGAAGTGCCAAGCAAAGGAGGTAAAGCCCCTTATAACACCATCAGATCTCATGAGAACTCACTGTCATGAGAACAGGATGAAGGAAACCACCCTCATGATTCAATTATTTCTACCTGGTCCCTCCTACAACACATGTGGATTATTGGAGCTATAATTCAAAATGAGATTTGTGTGGGGACACAACCAAATCATATCATTCCACCCATGCCCCCCCAAATATCATGTCCTCACATTTCAAAACACAACCATGCCTTCTCAAGAGTCCCAAAAAGTCTTAACTCATTGCAGCATTGACCCAAAAGTCCTAGTCAAAAGTCTCATCTGAGACAAGGTAAGTAGCTTCCACCTATGAGCCTGTAAATTCAGAAATAAGTTAGTTACTTCCTAGATAAAATGGAATTTCAAGCGTTAGGTAAATATACCTGTTCCAAATCGGAGAAATTAGCCAAAACAAGGGTTAAAGCCCCATGCAAGTCTGAAATTCAATAGGGCAGTCAATAAATCTTAAGGTTTCAAAATGATCTCCTTTGAATCCAAGTCTCACATCCAGGTCACACTGATGCAAGAGACGGGCTCCTATGGCCTTGGACAGCTTTGCCCCTGTGGCTTTGCAGGGTACAATGCCCCTCCTGGCTGCTTTCAAGGGCTGGCTTTGACTATCTGTAGATTTTCCACATGCATGATGCAAGCTTTCAGTGGAGCTATCATTCTGGGGTCTGGGGGACAATGGCACTCTTCTCACAGCTCCACTAGGAAAGTGGCCCAGTGGGGACTCTGTGTGGGGGTTCCAACCCCACATTTCCTTTATATAGTGCCCTAGCAGAGATCCTCCATGAAGGCTTTGTCCCTGTAGAAGACTTCTGCCTAGACATCCAGGCATTTCCATAGATCCTCTGAAATCTAGGCAGAGGTCCCCAAACCTCAGTTCTTGACATCTGTACATCCACAGGCTCAAAACCACATGTAAGTCATCAAGCCTTGGGGCTTATATCCTCTGAAGCCATGGCCTGAGCTGTACGTTGGCACCTTTTAGCCAGGGCTGGAGCTGAAGCAGCTGTGATGCCGGACATCAAGCCCCAAGGCTGCTTAGAACTGGAGGGACCTGGGCCCAACCCAGGAAACCATTTTTCCCTCCTAGGCCTCCAGGCTTGTGATGGTTGTGGCTTCCCCAAAGGTCTCTGACATGCCCTGGAGACATTTTCCCTATTGCCTTGGGGATTAGCATTTGAATTCTCGTAACTTACGCAAATTTCTGTAGCCAGCTTAAATTTATCCCCAGAAAATGGGTTTTTCTTTTCTAATACATCATCAGGCTGCAAATTTTTCAAAAATGTATGCTCTATCACCTCTTGAATGCTTTGCTTCTTATAAATTTATTCCATCAGATATCCTAAATCATCTCTCTCAAATTTAAAGTTTCACAGATCTCTAGGGCAGGGGGAAAATGCCACCAGTCCCTTTGCTAAAGATAATAAGAGTCACCTTTGCTCAAACTATTTCTTCATCTAGTTCCCAACTATTTCTTCATCTCCATCTGAGACCACCTCAGCCTGGACTTTACTGTTCATATTACTATCAGCATCATGGTCAAAGCCATTCAACAAGTCTCTAGGAAGTTTTAAACTTTCCCATATCTTCCTGACTTCTGAGCCCTCTAAATCTCTAGGAAGTTCCAATCTTTCCCTTATTTTCTTGTCTTCTTCTGAGTCCTTCAATTGGTTACAACCTCTGCTTAATAGTCAGTTCCAAAGTCACTTCCACATTTTTGGACATCTTTACAGCAACACTCTACTCTCTGTGCTATATTAGTTTTTACTAATAGAGTAAAATTTACAATTTACTATATTAGCCCTTTCTCATGCTGCCAATAAATACATACTGGAGACTGGATAATTTGTAAAGGAAAGAGGCTTAATTGACTCATTCTGCAGGGCTGGGGAGGCCTCAGGAAACTTATAATCATGGCAGAAGGGAAAGCAAACACATTCTTCTATACATGATGGCAGCAAGGAGAAGTGCCAAGCAAAAGGAAGAAAAGTCGCTTATAAAACCATCAGATTTGGCAGAGCACAGTAGCTCACAGCTGTAATCCCAGCACTTTGGGAGGCCAAAGGTGGGCGGATCACAAGGTCAGGAGATCGAGACTATCCTGGCTAACATGGTGAACCCCGCCTCTACTAAAAAAATCCAAAAAATTAGCTGGGCGTAGCGGCATGCACCCATAGTTCCAGCTACTTGGGAGACTGAGGCAGGAGAATCACTTGAACCTAAAAGGTGGAGGTTGCAGTGAGCTGAGATTACACCACTGCACTCCAGCCTGTGCACCAAAAACACAAACAAAATAATCAGATCTCAGGAGAACTCACTATCACAAGAACAAAATGGGGAAAACTGCCCCTATGATTTAATTATCTCCACCTGGTCCCTCCCACAACAGGTGGGGGTTATAAAAATTACAATTTAAGCTGAGATTGGGTGGGGACACAGTCAAACCATATCAGGAAGAGATCAGAGAAGCCAGAGCAACAAAGGGTCATTTAGGGGATCTGGAACAGTGACTATCAACTAGTATAGAGTTGCTTTAATAATTTTAACATTGGTACAGCTTTTCCTGTGAGTACCACCTGAATATCAGCCTTGCACAAGTCTACTGCTTGGGTGGCACCCATCCTCCTTGTTTTGCAACTGTATATTTGCTATCAAAAATGCCTGATAAATGGATAAGTGAATGAATGTGTTTGCCTAACACAGACACCTCTTTTATTTTTTTCTCACAATTTGTCAAAAATATTTTCTTTTATACCATAGTCAACTTCTTAGTGTCTTGATAATTGCAAAGACTGTAAAGAGTTTCACTGTTGTATTTCTTTCAAAATATTGCATATACCGTGAGTCTACCATGTTGTTAGGTGTTATAAGGAATAACAGAAAGTATAAGATGAGATTTCTGAGTTCCAGGTATTTGGAAATACCTGTGCCTCCAAGTTAAACCCTGGTGCTATTTCATTGCATGGTGCTACCAAGCCCTATAGAATCAGCGCCCAGAGGAAGCATCTACAATGGTGGCATCTCATGTCCCTTGGTTGGCTACCACAGAAGGACATCCGGGGACATGAAGACTTTTCTGTTATCCTTTTCCTTATAAATAACTTCCTATTCATAGGCACAAGAGATAACATTTCCTGTCAATATCAAGTCACATGTTGCTTGATATATATTATTATAACGACTGTTCTTAGTCTAATTACCTAACATTTCAGTGGAAGTCAAGTTCAAAACAGGCAACTATACTAACTCCAATATGTCAGTGGTTCATATTATTTTTCATGTCTCCCTCTTGAAGAAAGCTAAGCAAACCACCAACAGGAATAAGCAGAAAGAACTGCATTTTATTCCACAGACAGGAAACAGTGAGTAATGAACATCTGCTTCAGTATTTTACAATTCTTAAAGTGGTTTATTATTTTAAAAATTTTTTAATTCAAAAGAATCTAGGCAAATAAATTTTAATTACATTTTTAAATATATTTTATTTGGTTTAAATATTTGATATATAATGATTCAATAGGATACATGCATTGTAATCAGTCTTGAGAATTAATAATATTACACTTATTATAGTGAAATATTCACCCAAAGGTGCTCTCATGCACATACAAAAGAGAGAACGTTACCCCTCAGCTAAGACCCTAACTTTCAGGACAACTTTTATGAACTTTCTCCAAATGGTGCATCCATAGAACAAATGAATATATTGACTTTGGGCACATAATACTATCTGTATCCCACTACTTTAACTTCAGTCTGGATATGAGATTTTCCTTCTCTTTATCTTTGAATGTTTCTTTGCTACGGTAGCACTAATAATTTTCATAATTAGTTAATATTTAATATCAACTCATAAAGATAAACACTGACCTACTCCATCAATGATAAAATAAATTGTTCAGTTTTCTACAAAATAGGAAAAGCCCATTTTCATGTTGGTGATCGGATACAGATCAAATGAGTAACCATAATTTAATCCTCACTCCATAGGGTATTATAGCATGTAGCTCTTATTATTCAGGGACTTAATTTGATGATTGGTATTCTTTATGATAAATGTCTGCCTAACATTGACTTTTACTCCAGTTATTTTAACACCCAAAGTTTAACATTCCATTAAGGTCAATCTTCTGAAAATAAGCTGCAAGTTTATACTCTTTTAATGTATTCTATCTTTGACAACTCTCTGCATTTGATTTTTATGAACACCTGTTTCTATAGGAGATGGTTGGATGAATTTGTGACTGGAATAACTCATAAGCAGGAAAACATGCTGGGAACTCTTTTGAAGAGATGAAGCTTTGATGAAGGGCCTAGATCACACCAAAGTAAGTGAAGTTGAGAAATACTTACAGAAGGAGAACTGGCCCCATGAAGAAGAAAAAAGATCAAATCCAAAGTATTTGATTTGCCCAGTCCTATCCAGTCCCATTGTTAACAAGGTCTAAATTAAACAACCAGAATGGAATGAGGCACTGGGAGTTGTCTACAATACCAGCTGTCAACTAGTCATGAAAGATAAGGTCATTCTCCAAATTTTCTAGTGGAGACAAGGCAAAGAAGGCCAAAAGCAAATACAGGTATACCTTGTTTTGTTGCATTTGACTTTATTGCATGTCATAGACGCTGCATTTTTTACAAATTGAAGGTTCATGGCAACCCTGCATTGAGCAAGTCTATCAGCACCATTTTTCTAACAGCATGTGCTTTCTTTGTGTCTCTGCGCCACATTTTGGAATTCTCACAATATTTCAAACTCATTCATTATTATTCTTTCTTTTATGGTGAAAGAAAGAATAATAATTTCTTTCATGCTTAGTGGTCTTTGAGTTATTATTGTAATTGTTTGGGGGCACCACAATTGACACCCATATAAAACAGGGAACTTAGTTGGTAAATGTTGTGTGTGTTCTGACTCTATCATCAACTAGTCATTCCTCAATCTCTCACCCTCTTCTCGGGCTTCCCTATTCTCTCACACATAGCAATATTGAAATTACGCCAAATTAATAACCCTACAATGGCCTCTAAGTGTTCAAGTGAAAGGAAGAGTCAAATGTCTCCCACTCAAAATCAAAAGCTAAACATGATTCAGCTTAGTGAGAAAGCCATGTGGAAAGCAGAGACAGGCTAAAATCTTGGCCTCTTGTATCAAACAGCCAAGTCGTGAATGCAAAGGAAAAGCTCTTGAAAGAAATTAAAAGTGCTACTCTGGTGAACACATGAATGATTAAAAAAAAAAAAGTTGAAACAGCCTATTACTGATACGTAGAAAGTTTGAGCAGTATGGCTAGACGCTCAAACCAGCCACAACAGTCTCATAAATCAAAGGCTAATCCAGCACAAAGCTCTCAACTTCAAGGTTAGACCCTCTTCCAGCAAAAAAATTCCAACTCATTGAAGGTCCAGATGATTGTTAACATTATTTAGCAATAAGGTATTTTTTAATTAAGGTATGATTTTTTTGTTTTTGTTTTTTTAGATGGAGTCTCACTCCATCACCCAGGCTGGAGTGCAGTGGTACAATCTTGGATCACTGCAACCTCCACCTCCTGGGTTCAGGCAATTCTCCTGCTTCAGCCTCCCAAATAGCTGGGTAAATTACAGACACAGACCACCATGCTGAACTATTCTTTTTTTCTTTTTTTGCATTTTTAGTAAAGACAGCATTTCACCATGTTGGCCAGGCTGGTCTCAAACTCCTGACCTTAGGTGATCCACCTGCCTTGGCCTCCTAAAGTGCTGGGATTACAGGAGTGAGCCACCATGCCCAGCCAGATATGCATATTTTTTAGACATCATGTTATTGTACACTTAACAGACAATAGCATTGTGTAAACACACTATGCTAGTGTTTATTTGCATTGGGAGACCAAAAAATTGTGTGACTTGCTTCACTGCAACATTTGCTTTATTGTGGTGGTCTGGAACTGAATTTGCAGTACCTCTGAGTTAGGCTTGTATGGAAAAACCAGGGGCATGAATTAGAATGAAGTGGCAATGGTAGGCTCCCCAACCTACCACAGAGATATCAAAGTTAGCACTGTGGCTCACATCTACCTGAAACCCCACTGGGCCCCATAGGAAGGGCAATTACTGACAGGGTTACAGCAGGAGGCTCTTGTCAAGCACATCAGTGTCCATTTGCCTCTGGGCACTGGAACATCAAGAATGGCAACCTGAAGAATATTTCCAGATCCCCTGAGCAACTAGCTGGAAGACAACAAAAAGATATATATGGTAAGTGAGTTACAAAGCGGAATGAATGCAAAGGATGAAATAGAAATAATACAAAGTCTCAGGACTTACTGATTTTTGTGTATTATGAGTAAATTAGGACAGTTCTGGAGTATATTTCACTCTAGCAAGACCAAGTGTCCACATGCAAATTGGCCTTCAATAAAAGTAAAACAGGCTCAAAATAAATCAGATTCTTAAAAAAAAAAAAAAAAAAAAAAAAAAAAAATTATGAAAAAAAAAAAAAAAAAAAAAAAAAAACCCTTTTCACTAAAAAATTGAATGATAAAACCCAAAGCCATGCCAGTGCTGCTCACTGCTTTCAGATGAATGAACCATCAATTTATTCATCTGATAAATATCTGTTGAGCAAATAACATGTGATAAGCACTGTTCTAGGCACTGATGAACCAGACACAAGAGCTATCTCAATGGGATGAGGGTCATAGAACATGAATAAGAAAAACGCAAGATAATTCCAGAGAATGACTGTCTAAGGGAGGTAATAAAGTAGCTTCCTGGGATAGAGAATGACTGTGGAGGGGAAGTGGGGTACTTCTTTCCGCACAGTGGTCAGGGAAGGTCTTTTGGAGGAGGGTAGTGTTTCACTGAGACCTGCATGGTGGAAAGGGGGTAGCAAGGTAACAGAGACCAGGCAGAGTAGCAAACTGGATCTGCTATGAGGGATCAACTATGAGGGATCAAGGACTGCATATGTTTGATGAATTCGTTTTAGGCCCAAGAGATCTCAGTCTTTATAATTTAATTTGCCCAAAAGCCTTGATGTTCACCTAAGAGACAGGGATAACGACCTGGAGAGAGAACCACTGAGGAGGTCTATACGGTGTCCGTTATCCAGCCCAGGTACAGAGACCACTCCTGCAAGAAATGAATGGAGCTGCGACAGGCCAAAGGTGGAGGAAGGCACTGTTTTCACAAGGGGCCCCTGAGACCAAGGTCCAGCGGACAAAGCACATTTCCAAGTAGAGGAGGGGCATACCCCCATTTCTTTAAGAAGCCCAGTGTGATTCAGGCTCATTGTGCACAAAAGGAGGAAACAACACTATTTTTACACCTTGAAAACTTCAGAAAATGCAGGTTATCAGCATATTCATAAAGGACTGCACCATTGAAATCGTGCAAAGTGCAACTCTCAGGGACCCTGGGAAGGAAGAGACTCCCTGAATGCACCCATGTGGAAGAGCAGGAGAGGACTTTTCATAACACGTATAAGACATCCCATCTCCTAGGTGTATTTTGTGTCTACATACAACAAGGATGAGTCAGTAACGTGTGAGGTGTGTCACCACATCCCCAGCCATAAAATCCCCTAGAATGTCACCTCTTCTCCCTATCTTCTCTTCACCTTTTTGTTCCCCTGAGGATATGGTTTCCTCTTTAGTGATGGCTATTTTCTCTCCTAGGTCTGGAGGTGGAATAAGTGTCCTTGTTGCTTTTTACTGCCCCTTTCAGATAATTCTCCTTCCCTCTTCCCTATACGCCCCCCAACCTTAAGGCTCATATCATTGCTGTTATAAACTGAATCATGCCCTCCTCAAATTCATATGTTGAAGTCCCAACCCCTAGTACCTTAGAATGTGACTGTGTTTGGATAAGGTATATTTAAAGAAGAAATTAAGGTTAAATGAGATGATTAGAGTGGGCCTTACTCCAATATTATTCATGCCCTTATAAGAAGAGGATATTAGGACACAAACATACACAGAGGAAAGACTCTGGAAGACAAAGGGAGAAGACAGCCATGTACAAGTCAAGGAGAAAAGTCCCAGAAAGAACCAACACTGCCAACACCTAGATCTTGGACTTCTAGACTTCAGAGCTGTAAGAAATAAATGTCTGATGGTAAGCCACCTGGCCCGTGTATTTGTTAAGACAGCCCCAGGAGATTAATACAATCAGACAGCCATCTCTCCTTGCTGTTATCTGCAGCTGTCTTTGAAGATCTTATTTTTGATTGAGTCCTCTTGCTGTCTCCTCCACAATCTCTGTCATGATCCTTGGTTATTGATTTGTACACCTATGTGTATAAGCCTTCCAACACCTTAGCCTCTGAGTTCCTTGTTCCTTATTCTGGCCCAGCCATCCACTCCTATGGTCATAGCATCAGGCAAACTCTCCAACTCATGTCCATGATGTGTTGAGCTTCTCAGCCCTCACAGATGCTGATCAGGGTGGGAGCACCTAAAACCCCCAGCCAATCACTCCTAGCCTCGGCAGTCCCCTGCAATTCCTGGACAGATATGATATATAAGTATTTTCATTTTCTATATGCACCACCACAACAACAACAAAATACTAGAAGGCACTGCCCTAGGTCTTGTGATTACCAATAACAGCACTCCACTCACAACCTCACTTCAACAATGACTTTTCTTCCAATCACCATCTCCCATCATTACCCACTCTCTTCTCCAGTTATTTAAATCCAGAAATGTTTGACTCCACTGAGACCTGCATGCCATTGAACCTTCCAAAATGAGTATTTGTTGAATAAATGAATGAATGGATGACTTTTCTATCACATTCCCATCTCCCCTTTAACTTTTCTTTTTCCCAAAGATCAAGGATTAGGATAGGGCTATTCATGTACTGAGGAAAATATGACTTTCCTGGTACACCAAACCCAAAGATATTAATCTTTAATTTAAAATCATAGTTTGTGGGATATAGTGTGAGAGCTAGGAAGCCCATATAGCAGCCATTCATTCTACCTCTTCTCATGCTCCTCATCATGGATGTCAAGAAACACAGAGACTGTGTTTTTGGGATTCGGTATTTTTCTGAGCTGCTATTTATCACAGCTGGCAACAAAGACAAGTATTCATGAAGTTGCCTTCAAGGACAATGTGAAGCAACTCTTGATATTCTGCAAAGGATTGTCCACATCTTATTTATGGATTAGATGTGACAGCATATTTTGTCCCTGTCCTCCAAAAATCCACTAAATGTAGACAGTGAAAAATTTTTCTACAGAAAATGTTACAGTCTGCTCAGATGTCCTAATGTTACTTATGTACTATCTTCAAAAATATATAAACCCTTCTATTCTAAAGCTTTATATGTGTATCTTCAAACTCTCCTGCCCAGCTAATCCTACTGAGCCATGAAATTGTAGCTTTTGGCAAGACCATCAGACATCATGATGACTGTACCTTCCCTGCCAAGATCAATAGTCTCTATCTCTCACTTGCCTTTGTCTAGGTTTGTACCCATAAGGCTACCTAAAAGTCTGTCTCTTTAGTTACCCTCATCCTATCTTCACCCATTCCAAAATTACAGAGACTTCTCTGTTCTTTTTCTCATTGTTCTATTCTCATAACTATTTTACTTTGAAATCTCTTGAGTCTAGACAATTAATATATGTCTTGTGGAGGGCATATGTTCCAAAAAAAATTTAAGCATCATTGTATAACATTTTCAGCCTCCTGGGATTTTTTTTGAAAGAATTTAATGTGTATTCATGTCTCAGAGCTATATCTATATATAGCTCAAACTACATATGGCTTTACGGCTGTTACTCTTAATGACTAGCACTTTGTTCATACTTTATAACACTTATTACTGTATATTATGGTCAACCATTTAGGTGTCTACTACCTCAGCTAAACAATGACTTCTTCAAGGGCAAGCAGCAGGTCTTATTTATATTTATATTCCCAGAATCTTGCCAAAGGCCAAGGGCCTAGCATAAGTTCCATAACTATTTGTTGAGTGAAAAACAGAAGTGTCATAACGTTATCTAATTGTGTTCATGTTTATTCAGGGAAAGAACTGGCCATTGAGTTCTACCTTCAAGGAAGTAAATAAATCAGTAGGGTAAAATTCTATTTTAGGAATTTCTTAAAACAACGACCAAAATGTTTCATTGCAGAAGTAGAGAAGCAGTCACAAATAGATATCAGTCACTCTTAAATTTGCCTTGGAACCTCAGATTTGACGTCAGTAGTAAAACTGACGTCATCATCACCAAGAATAGAACAAGAGACCAGAAGCTGACAAAAGCAGCACGTGTGATCCAAATATTATCACAATTCTTGGAGTCAAAATTTTTTCTTCTAGTTTAATATAGATTCTCCTAATTCCAAGTCTAACTTTTATGCCAGTCACAAAAATTATACCCAAATATCCCAAGTCACTTTAGGAAGAAAAATAATTGATTCTATTAGTCAAATAACATTTAGTCAATTTGTTAAAAACCAGTTCTCAATTATGATAAATTGTTTAGAGGTATTCAGCCATTATAATTTTATTTTGTGTAGGTTATCTGGGAAGAGTTTGATTCAGCCCCCAAAGTCATAACTGATTATTTCCAATGGACTATTTGTTCATGCATGAGCCACTGCCTGAGAGAACTGAGGACTCCTAAAAAATACAGAAACTTTACAGTGACTTATAGAAAAGATATTTACTAAAGACACAGTCTTTTACATGTAAAAAAAAAAAAATTCAAGTGAGATTGGTTCTCTTCAATTTTTATAGTCTAAGCATGCCTGTAAACTTATATGGAGCATTTGTTAGTTGTTAACAAACACTGAGATATCCTGATGCTAACATACAAAAATCTGCTATGAAGCTGCTGCAAATATTATATTATGAGTAAAGAATGTTTAGGTTCTTTTCTTTGAGCAAGAACATGCATACTCTGTGATATGGTTTGGCTGTGTCCCCACCCAAATATCATGTTGAACTGTAGCTCCGATAATTCTCACGCGTTGTTGTAGGTACCCAGTGAGAGAGAACTGATCATGGGTGCAGTTTCTCCTATATGAGAACTGTATGCACCCCTTCCCTTTTCACTTGGCCCTCATTCTTTCTTGCCTGCCATGTAAGATGTGCCTTTCTCCATGATTGTGAGGTCTTCCCAGTCACATGGAACTGTGGGTCCATTAAACCTCTTTTTCTTTATAAACTATCCAGTGTTGGGTATGTCTTTATCAGTAGCGTGAAAATGGACTAATACACTTTGGTATGAGGTCTACATAATAAAGCAAATTTTTACAGTGTTCCAAACCAAGGAAGAGGTCAACTGTAAGAATGGAATTTGGAAGAAGAAATTAAATAAAATATATTGATATTTTCAAATTATGTCCTTTCAAAATACATTGTTCAGACAGTTTTTTTTTCATTGTTTCTGAAATGCAATTTAAATGTAAATATATTAGAGCTTGAAATGAATGGAGTTTAATTTCATGAAAAATTACTTATTCAATTGGCATATAGTGATTTAAAGTAATCTTTATGAATATTACTGTTTTAATAGACATGTTTTAAAAATGTAACCTAAGAAAAAAGATATAATTTAGCATTTTATTTTTAAATAAGATAAACTATTTATAGGAACTATCTGAAGAGATGACCCAGTTAAATATATTCTCCTATAAATCCCAGCTAGATTTCTTAGGATACCATATTTTAAGTCCACATACATAAACTTAACACAAAAATAAGTAAGACTAATGGCTAAAAAACATACTTTACCCACAGGCAACCCAGTATAAAATTATTCATATCAGAAGAAATGATATGGATAATCACTTATTCATAGGCCAGAGAGACCCTGTATAAAAGCAGATTTTTCAGGCAGAGGTCATGAGGCTTTGGAATACATGTTCTAAAAGAAAAATTCTATTCTTCTCCAGACTTAAGATGGTTGTAAGTTAGGTCACATCCTGGCTTTCCCTGTACCCAGAGAAGCACTTGTATCTGTATGCTTTTGGGGTTGACATGTAAGTCTTCCATCTTGAATATACTTCTTTTTTATAGCCTATGTATTAGCATTCTCCAGAAAAACAAAACCAATAAGATATATGGATGTATAAGAGATTTATGATGGGAACTAACTCACATAGTTAGGGAGTTTGAGAGGTCCCATGATCTGCTGTTCACAAGCTGGAGAAACAAGACAAATCTGAAGGCCTAAGTGTCAGGTGAGTTGATGTAACTCGCAGTTGAAGGTCTCTATTTGGCTAAGACCTCAATAGGTTGGATGACATCTGCGCACACTGGTGACGCCAGCTCCTCTTTATTCAGTCTACTAATTTAAATGCTAATATCTTTCAGAAGTACCTTCATAGATATAATCAGAAATAATGTTTCACCAGCTATCAGCATATCCCTTAACCCAGTCAAATCGACACATAAAATTAACCATCACAGCCTACTTAGAGAAACTTCAGCTGGGGGTGCAGTGCCAACTCCAGACTTGTTTTTTCTTCCCCACATCCCTTGCTAGAATGAATTATTGAAGCAGTGAAAAATTAGCAAGAAATTTTTCTCTTTTGATGCTTTGGCTTCTTATATGATTATGGCTGGTTCCATTTCCTTTGAACTGGTATCCTTGCTTCTCCATTTTCTAAGAGGTGAATATGTTCAATACATTCTTTTCATGACAGACCATGTCTCCCCCAGAACATGTTTCTCTCCTGGGAGTTCCTAGAAGCCAGAGACTTCACAAGAGATAGATTTTTTTTTAGTAGACTAATCAGAGCCTGGAAAGGAATATGCTAAATTTTCACCATGTTTCATCCACTGCACACAACATAACACACATTAATTTCAGCAGGAAATTCACCTCCAAAGTGGAGCTTGAAATGGGGTGGGGGAAACAAGTGTTTTTTTCTCTTCAATCTTTAATGTCTTTACTGATATAACCCTCAAAATGGAAGGTGTAGGAAAACATTAAAAACTATGCTTATGCATAACAAATAACCCTGATTTGAAGAAATGATCACATTCATACTCTGGAATTTTTAGTAACAATTAATGGTATTATATTTTGCATTTATCTTGTTTATTATTCCAATCTATTTCCTTTTTTGATTTCACAACAACCTACCAGTGAGACCAAGTTAAATGTTTTTATTTCTATTTAGAAATCGTAAGTTTAAACAACTTCTCAAGTTCATAAAAGAATAAATCTAGAAACTGGAGCCTTGGTCCTTTAAATGTTTATTGTACACCACCAGGATTCATTGTTATTTTGACAAATAGTCAACAAATATCAACTTATGATCTCCAAAGAAAACAATAGGCAACACTGTAGCTGTGAACACAAGGTATTTTGAAAATATGTTTGGATATTTATTCATATTTATTCTGTGAAACCTTTAGCTAAGTCTTGGAGATTCATCTTTCCCACATGACATAAAATCAACCATGAAGTCATACAGATGGCAAGCATACTCTTTTAGAGGATTACATAAGGCTTTAGGAAAATATCATACATAATTATAGACATCTTTTTAAATACATAACATATTCAAGAGAAAAATTCAGAGGAATTTATTACATTAAGTTCTCGTTGTAGTCTAATAGTAGAATTTGAAGTGGAAGGAGGTAAGGAAGAAAGGGGGGAGTAACAGGAAGGAGTATGGGAGGATATCCAACCCACTGGTCTTTTTCCAACACCCTAAACTCAAAGAGAGTGCACTTTAAATTCAACAAAGTCTGGAGTGAATGTAATTAAAGAGTATATCAGTTAAATGTATTCATTCAGCTATAAGTAACAGAAAACTCAATATATAATTGCTTAAAGAATTTATTTTTATGACATAGAAAAATAAAGAGGGAGATTGTTGGAGCTGGTGTATTTTTAAAATAATATTATCAAAGAACCAGGTCCTTCTATTTGCCAGCTCTGCCATCTTTAGTGTGGGACTATTGTCTTGGGGGTCACAAAGAGGCTTCTTGTCCTACCAAGCATTGTTTGTACATTCCAAGCCGGAAGAAAGAGAGGAAAAATAAGGCAAATAGCTGCTTTTTGCAGGATTTTCTCCTATAGATCATTAGTTCACACTCTGCCACATGGCCACTTCTATCTACAAGGGAAACTGGCAACTCAAGTACTCCTTTTGGAAGCTTCTATAATACAGAAAGGCACGGAGGAGGGTGCTGTTGAATGAATCAACCCGTTATATCTGCCACATAATGTTGGATTGCAAGGTATTTCTTAATAAAGAGAGCTTTGAAACTCATCCTGAAAAATAAGTCTAGAATACAGTGAGAGAAAAAAAATCAAGACAGAAAGAAGTACATAGTGAAAATTCTGCAAGGTGTGTTTTTTCTCTTTGACAATGTGAAATGTAAGTTAAAGTGGACCTACGTAATATTCAAATTTGAAAAAAGCAGGACTACAATTCATCCATTCAGTTACTCAACAAATATTTATCAAACACCTGATATTTATCAAACACCTGAGTGCCTATCAGGTGTTTGATAAATATTTGTTGAGTAACTGAATGGATGAATTGTAGCCCTGCTTCTTCTTTTGCAAAAGCCAGTTGTGTCTGTAAGTTAAGGCTTTGTTATGTAAAGAGCTGTTCGGGTTTGAAAGTGACTTCACTTTAGCTCACTAGAGTGAAAGGTAAAAGCTTGAGCGTATGCTTCCAATACTCGATTCCAGAATTAAATCTCAAATCTATTCTTATCTAAGTGATTAGTTTTAGCATTTGAAGGCTGAAGAGAAACACATTATTTGTTTGTTTTACTCTTTGATAAAACATTTCTAGAAAACAACTGACCGTAAAACCTCCATTGCTTGCATCACTCTTAACTTTCCTTTTTATCTTTTTTTTAAATAAATGAAGCTGTAATTTCACAAAGTCTCTAGTAGAAAAGGAAGATCAAGCTTTTACAGTGAACTAGACAAAATAGTTGTTCTTGTGGGAGAGACCTCACCCAGCTGATCTCACTTGAGCTGCAAAAAATGAATGTAGACAATATCATGTACTAGAAGATTGGTTCTTTTTCACAGAAAAGGAAAATTATAGGTTTTGTCTCAAGTAATAACCTGAATACAATGAAAGATTTTCTTTCTAAAAATATGAAGAGGAATCGTGAGTAAACAATATAATTTAGTTCTCAAGATGAAGAAAAAGCAACAGTGACTACATAGTGTTTTTCATTTCAGGAAACTATTATCCTAGAA
>NW_016107453.1:951949-990006 GCF_001604975.1 Cebus imitator | reverse complement strand
AGATGGAGTGTCACTCTGTCCAATGGCATGATCTTGGCTCACTGCAACTTCTGCTTCCCAGGCTCAGGTGATTCTCCCTCAGCCTCCCGAGTAGCTGGGATTATAGGCATCTTCCACCATGCACAGTTAGTTTTTGTATTTTTAGTAGAGACGAGGTTTTGCCATATTGACCAGGCTGGTCTCGAATTCCTGACCTCAGGTGATTTGCCTGCATCAGCCTCCCGAAGTGCTGGGATTGCAGGTGTGGGACACCGTGCCTGGCCTAGAAGATAGATTTTGAATGCTGAACAGAAATATGTAATGATTTGATTCAATGAAATCTGCATCTGTTGGATCCCCACTTTGTGGCTACAGTTTTCATAGGCCCAGGAGAAACAAACAAGAAACTGCATAGCCTCTGCCATTCTTAATTTTGTGAAGAAGGCAGATGTAAAAGCAAGCACACAAATAAACTCCAGAACACAAGTGCTTTCACAGAGGCACAAAAAGATAAATGTAAACAAATCTGCCTAAGGTAGTGGGAGAAGATCTCAGAAAAGTTGTTAGACTCCAGCAATCTGGCTTTTTGGCTTTCAAGCCCCTGCAGAGTCCCCTCCCACAATGAGTCAGGGCTTGCCTGGATGACTGTAATAGAGTACTAAGGAAGTGACAGCGTGCAGCCTCCAGGGCTAAGCCATAAATACAAGAAACTTCCACTTCTACTTGCTCTCCCCTTGCTCTGAGAAAAGCCAGTTGCCATGTTGTAAGAACATTCAACAGCCCTAAGAAGTAGTCAGCACATTGAGAAACTGAGACCTCCTGACAACAGCCAATCAGCTCGCCAGCCATGTGAGTGAGCAATCCTCAAAGCAAAACCTCACCTTCACAAAGCAGAACCTCTAAGCCAGCACCAAACCTTCAAATTAACTACATCTTCACTACATGAGAGAACCTCAGCCAGAACTACCAAGCCAAGCCAATTTCACATTCCTGGACCATTGCATGAGAAAAATGTTTACCGTAGTTTTATGTCACTAATTTTGGAGTTTACTTGTTATGCAGCAATAGGTCACTAATGCAGGTCTTCATGAATCAACTGAAATTAGCTAGACAAAGGAGTACTAGAAGTCATTCTAAGAAGAAGAAACAGAAGATGCAAAGGCACAGAGATGTGAAACTACATTTAGAAATGATGAGAGACTGAAAATGCAGTGGCATGGGGTATGTGGAGTGGCAGCAAAGAAGATGAGGGTAGGAAAGAAAAAGTATGAATGCCAAGAGGAAGGGTTCTAGTTTTATCACTATAGGCAATTGAGAGGCAATTAAAGCTTCTAAGTAGTAGCAATAATCAGCCTCATCATTATAATCACCTTTGCAAGGCTTACAATGTACCAGACATCGTTTCAAGCATTTTATATAAATTCATTAAACCGTCACCCCTCCTACTGCATGAAATAAGCACTTCTATTATCCATTTTACAGATGAGGAAGCCAAAGTACAGGTAAAGAGGAGTGGAAGTTGAGGACTGTTTGCAAGGGAATAATTAACAAGATGGATCAGGAAGACAATGGAATTGGAGGCAGACGAGAGGTGCTGATGGGTACTCAGGGAAGAGTCATCAGTCAGTGGGAGGTCACAGTGGGCTGTTAGAAGTACTTGACTTTTGTTGTCAATGCTTTTGGTGTTTTGGTCATGAAGTCCTTGCCTACATAGGCAGGTGTTGAACAATGAGAACACATGGACACAGGGAGGGGAGCACTACACACTGGGGTCAGTTGGGGGGAAATAGGGGAGGGACGGTGGGGGGTGGGGAGCTGGGGAGAGATAGCAAGGGGAGAAATGCCAGATGTAGGTGAGGGGAGGAAGGCAGCAAATCACACTGCCACGTGTGTACCTATGCAACAATTTTGCATGTTCTTCACATGTACCCCAAAACCTAAAATGCAATAAAATAAATAAATGGGGGAAAAAAAAGAAATACTTGAGCAGGTGAGCTAAAATGTAGAAAGCTGTGATTTTAGAAGGGAGTCTGGAGGCAAGGAAGATGTTATCACTGCTAAGAAGGGTAAATGATACTGGAGTTAGCTTCAGGGACAGGTGACTGCTTAATCCAAGATTAATTCAAGACATAATAAAAAGAAAAAACATCTTATATAGGTTGTGTATCCCTTGTCTGAAATGCTTGGGATCTGAAGTCTTTTGGATTTCAGATTTTTCTCAGATTTTTCAAATATTTGCATACAAAGTCATGTGACACATAACATTTTTGTTAGGAATAGACTGTGTATATACAACAGTGGTCCCAGAATACCATATTATATTTTTACTGTATCTTTTCTATTTTTGTCAAGTTTAGACACAAAAATGTTTAACACTGTGCTATAATTGTCCAGAGTATTCAGTACCGTAGCAAGCTATACCAGATAGCCTAGATGTGTAGTAGGCTAAGCCCTCTAGGTTCTCTAAGTACACTCTGTGATGTTTACACACTTACAAAGTCGCCAACAATACACTTCTCAGAATGTATACCTGTCATTATGTGACGGACGATTGTACATAATGAGGTATCTTTGGGTTGGGACCCAAGTATAAAGATGAAATTCGGGCCGGGCGCGGTGGCTCAAGCCTGTAATCCCAGCACTTTGGGAGGCCGAGGCGGGTGGATCACGAGGTCAAGAGATCAAGACCATCCTGGTCAACATGGTGAAACCCCGTCTCTACTAAAAATACAAAAAATTAGCTGGGCATGGTGGCGCGTGCCTGTAATCCCAGCTACTCAGGAGGCTGAGGCAGGAGAATTGCCTGAACCCAGGAGGCGGAGGTTGCGGTGAGCCGAGATCGCGCCATTGCACTCCAGCCTGGGTAGCAAGAGTGAAACTCCGTCTCAAAAAAAAAAAAAACGATGAAATTCATTTTACTTTATATATATATATCCTATACATGTAGTCTGAAGATAATTATAGATACGATTTTTAATAATTTTGTGCATGGAACAAAGTTTTGTCTGTGACCTATCACCTGAATTCAGGCATAAAATTTTCCCCTGTGATGTCATGTCAGGGCTAAAACAGTTTCGGATTGGGAGCATTTCAGATTTCAGGTTTTTGAATTAGGGATGCTCAATTCATAAGTCGGAAAAATAAAACGAAGCTATCTGAAGGAGGAGAGAAGGAAAGTTTAAAGAGTACAAGGCCAGGGTTTCAGTATTGTCTATGTGGCAAAATTTAAGGCTGCCTGTTGAGAGTGAAGGGATTTAGTATGAGACAGGATACTAACGAGTACAACAGATTGTAATGGCTATCATGAAAAGTTAGAAGGGAGCTGGCAGGTACTAAAAACCATCACCAGGCCACCTAAAATCTCCTTGGGTTTGCGTCTCAAAGGAATACTTTTTAGAGAGTGATTTAACTGGCTAGAAAAATAATCTTCTACAAAATCCTAAAAGGTAAATTCAAAAAGGACATAGACCAGAGCCATTGGTGTGATAAGTAATTGTAAGTGGTCTCATAAGAGGAAAATAATATGCTTTTTTGTTTGTTTTTTACTGGTTCAACATTTTGTTCCAAAAGAATTTGCTTTATTCAAAAAGTACTATGTTCTTGGGCGCTGCGCAGTGGCCCCCACCTGTAATTCCAGCACTTTGGGAGGCTGAGACAAGCAAATCACCTGAAGTCAGGAGTTCGAGACCAGACTGGCCAACATGGTGAAACCCCATCTCTACCAAAAATACAAAAATTAACCAGGCATGATGGCACGTGCCGTAGTCCCAGCTACTTGGGAGACTGGGCATGAGAATCACTTGAACATGGGAGACAGAGGTTGCAAGGAGCCGAAATCATGCCATTGCACTCCAGCCTGGGCAAGAGTGAGACTCCACTTCAAAAAAAAAAACTATGTTCTTAAAGCCCATCTGTGTATTAGGAGAGTCCCCTTGATCACGTTAATGTGTTTTAACTATCACATCATAGTTTGTTCTCTTAATACACAGATTGGTTTTAAGAACCCAGTGTGATCAATCACATTGATCTTACAGTCAGTTTGGTAGGGCAAAATCAATTTACAAAAGAATGGAATCAAGTATTAAATACAGAATAACTCCAAGTAATAGGGGCAAACTTTAAAGAATGTACAATTAAGACCCAATCTAGAAGTTTATCCAAGTGCAGAATGACACTGATAATAGCAAATATTAATATTGCTATTAATATTTAAACTTCAATATTAATATTGATATTAATAATATCAATATTAATATGGAAGGTTTGCTATTGTTATAATCATTAATAAATGTGTCCATTACCAAGTCACTGTGTCCAAAATTTAGTATGTCTAAAGAAGGCTCTTCCCTCAAGGATATTTTTAGAGTAGGTATAAAATCATCATATCACCTCACTTTTCTTTTCCACAGAGATTCTCAGGGAAAACTCTGTCTGTAAATGGAGGCTATGAATTTGCCACCTCCCCACTGGGAGTTCTCAGTATCATTGTTTGTGTTTTGCAAGATGTTTTAAACGCCAAGGAGGAAAAGGTGCTGTGAAATTACTTTTATTATCCAACTCTTGTTTTCATCTGTATTTATTTCTCTGTAAGTCATTTTCCTATTTTCTGTAAAAGCTAAACACAGAATGTTACCTTTGGATGTTAATGAACCACTAAAAATTACCCAGAATTGCTTGTGAAGTAAAAGTAAATTACAACACAAAGAAAAGACCATCAAGAAAATGAGAATGAATATACTTATTATTTAGATATAGGCATTTCTTTAACTGGCTCCCAAGATTTTGTTTTAAATTAACTAATGACCTAATTTATCTCCTTGACAATCAGATTTCATCAAAAACCACACCATCCTGGTCATACCATTTTGTGGAGTAAGTATGAATAGAACCAGCACCAGCCTCCGGAGGTCGCCTGGATGTCAATAGCAGGTTTACCATCAGTTGAAGTTCTTCACTCCCTCCTCTGCTCACCCACACACCGTTTGCGTTCCTTATTATTGCACTTTTAATTTTGCATTGTGATTATGTTTTTTTCTGTGTTACTTACTCTTCCTTAAATTCATCCAGGTAACTAACTACATCTAACTCATTTTGAATCACCACAGTACCTAGCAAAGTTCACAGTAAAATAAAAGTAAATGTTCTCATCCTAAATTATTCAACTAATTAATTCTACCCAAAGAATTGGTACAATTGCCTAACACTTGTCAGTTCTAAATTCCATTTGAAACCACCCTTCTAAAATATAAAAGGCAAAAGCCAAAATTAAGATGAATGGAGTGCTAAACAGAAAACAGGCTGAGTGAGTAATCCCTTGAACATGCTAAAACAAGCCGAAAACCCAATGATGGGTCAAAAGCTCCTTCATGGGCTGCCACCACGTTAGCATGTTCCAAATTATGTCAAATATGTTAATTATATACTGTACTAGATTAAAATTATGTGTTCCTTATTCATCTTTGTACCCCCAACTGACATATTAACTTAGGGAGCCCTGAGACTTAGTTATGTAAGAATAATGAAGCTCTTATCACTAAAACAGATGAAATGTTTTGATTTCTCTCTAAATAATTAACTTCTCTTCTCCTCCTCTCTTGAGCACAATAAACACATTAAAGTTTCTGCTCATTCCCCATCTCCCCTATGAACCACTATTTTTTTTAAAAGTAGCTCCCCTTTGGTTCCTCTCTATGCTTCTCACCTAATTCTATTTTCTCCATTGAACCTAGCATTATATGAATTCACCTTACTCATTGGTCTGTAGCCCTTCATTTTCACACCAGAATGTAAGTTTCTTGTGAGCAAGACAACTGTCTGCATGTTTCACCACGGTCTCCAGCACACAGAACAACGATGTTTGAACCTGACTATATACTGAAAACACAAAAGAGCTTCTAAAGTGACAGAGGCTTAGACTCAAGTCAGAACAATTAAATCGGGATCTCTGGAACAAGGGACCCAAACCTCACTGTTTCATCCTCTTTTACGACTAAAAAGAAATTATAATTTTCAGCCAAGTTTGAGAACTACTGACCTAGAACACAATTGACAATTATGGTAAATTAGTGGATGAATAAATCCAAGAACAATTGACTAGAACTCACCATTCATTTCTCAATGTCTGACTTTTGCATAGAAAATGCCCCTTTTGCTTGGTTCAAAGCCATAGCTTTAACTCTAAATAGCTGTCTTAGAAATTATGGATTTTTATTTAAGCATCTTTCCTTTACTACCACTGGAAAAGCTACTCATGGTGGGTCAGTAGCAGATTCTTTGTTTATTAAGGACAGTGCATTATGGAGCCAGAATGAGTAAAGAGAATCCTTGGAAAATCTGAAAATGAACAAATCTGTACATGACAAATAGATGGGTGTGAAAAGAGAATTGGTTAGCACAAACAAACCCATACACAGCTTTTGAAAAATATGAGATGTCAGCTATCCAGACAAAGCAGATATACAATACCCAAAGTCATCATCACATGAAATCTTTTGAAAACATTCTTGAAAATATTTATTTTACTCTGCCTTCTCTCAATCAATAAACTCCTTATGCAGTTCTTAGAGGAGAACATATTCATAACGATTATATCTTGCTCTTCATGATTTTCTCTGGCTAGATGGATTTATTCCTGTATTTTATGTTATTCCATCACCCACTCATGCTGTGCTTCAACCAGTAATAGAGGAAACATTAAAAATCCTATCAAGTTCTGACACTGTGAAAGACGGCCATGAGTTTCTCTTTGGATAATGCACATATTTCTTCAGTCTTTCCCATCAGCCATGGGGTAGTTAAAACAACAGGTGGTTAAAAAAAGTCACTTAACTTAATTGGAGGGGAATCTTTTCTTTTCTTTGCAAAACTCCATTCCCTCCATCCTGGCCACAAGTTCCAGATGCCAGGTAATATGGATTTTGACAACAAATTATTTTATCCAATTTCCAAATCATTAAGGTGCTACAAGTAATTACTAGGAATAGTCATTAGTTAGTAGAGTGGATATAAGCATGGAATTAACTTAGGGTTATTTTTTTTTTTACTTTTAAGTTCAGGAGTGCATGAGCAGGTGTGTTACATAGGTAAACATGTGTCATGGAGTTTTTCTTGTACGGATCATTTCATCCCCCAGGTATTAAGCTTGGTACCCATTAGTTATTTTTCACCATCCTCTCTCTCCTCCCACCCTCCACCCTCTGAAAGGCTCCAGTGTGTATTGTTCCCCTCTATGTGTCCATGTGTTATCATCATTTAGCTCCCACTTATAAGTGAGAACAAGTGGTATTTGGTTTTCTGTTTCTGTGTTAGTTTGCTAAGGATAATGACCTCCAGCTCCATTCATGTCCCTGTAAAGGACATGATCTCATTCTTTTATATAGCTGCATAGTATTCCATGGTGCCTATGTACCACATTTTCTTTATCCAATCTATCATTGATGGGCATTTAGGTTGATTCCATGTCTTTGCTACTGTGAATAGTGCTGCAGCAAACATATGTGTGCATGTATCTTTATAACAGAATAATTTATATTCCTTTGGGTATATACCCAATGATGGGATTGATTGGTTGAAAGGTATTTCTGTCCTGAGGTCTTTGAGGAATCGCCACACTGTCTTCCACAATGGCTGAACTAATTTTCACTTCCACCAACAGCATATAAGCAATCCTTTTTCTCTACAACCTTACCAGCATCTATTATTTTTTGACTTTTTAATAATAGACATTCTGACTGCTGTTAGATGGTGTCTCATTGTGGTTTTGATTTGCATTTCTGTTATTGGCTAAACTATATCTTTCCAAAGTAAGAATGATTTATTGACTCTAGGTAATAATTATATGCTTTGGAAGATTGTTTTCTCTTGTTTGCCAAAAGTAAAAACTGTGTGGGAAGACATTCCCTTTTCTGTCCCTCGGAGCATCATCTAAGACACATACTCTGGAGAGAAAATCAGTGGCCTCGACCACACTTTTTCTTCATTTGGATTATTATCAATCATGGTAGAACCACTTTTACCATTATATAAACCTGAAGAATTGCTATTTCCCACTGGATAGCTGCCAGGAGTGAGAAGGTAGTTAACCTTCTGCCTCTACCGAATACCCCTCATCTGCCTTTCCCCAAACATGTGCCAACCACATAAGCAGTTTTAAATTCAAGAACTGGTTCCAAAACTGTAAAGGGTAAGGTGGGTATCTTGTATCACACCCATGTGCCAAAACATTAGTAAGTCTTCAAGTATAGGCCCTAAGAGGATACCTTTGAAGAGCCCTCCACTCCTGATGCTCCTTCTCCCATTCCCTTCTAATAGTCCTTTCTCTTAAGCCTCTTTATATCTTGTCCCCTTCCCTGAAAAATTTCACCTCCCTGAGAAATAGGGAAATTCAATTCCCTGGGACCCTCATTCATATCTTGCAAATTCTATAGACCTGGGCTTGTGCGGAAGGTCCATGGCTATCTCTGCCCACTGTCAGCTGGTTCTGCCCATAGGAAAGAATTCTGGTTTCAGGTAGAGATAGAGTGAGACCATGAAGTGTGGTGAAGCAAGAGAGGAATGGGCACTGGGTCCTATGGCTGGGACGTGGAGGCCTTCTGCTCAGGCTATAGCTAATGGTTTTTCTAAATAACGTGAGATCAAATATACTATATTAGCTTCCCAGTAAAGAATCCTTGGAATTAGGGCTGCCATAACAAATTTCTTATGTTTAAGCCATCACAATCTGGATGGCTTAAAACAGAAATTTATTCTCTCACACTTCTAGAAATTAGACATCCAAAGTCAAGGTGTCAGCAAGGCTGATCCCTTCTAAAGAATCTGTTCTATGTCTCTCTCCTAGCCTTCAGTGGCCACTGGCAGTCCTTGTTGTTCCTTGGCTTACAGCTTTATCACTTTAATCTTGGCCTCCATTGTCACAAGGCTGTCTTCCTGTGTGTGTCTCCATGTTCTGACCTCTTCTTATAAGGACACCAGTCATTGGAATTATGGCCAACCATAATCTGATATGACCTTATCTTAATTATTACATCAGCAAAGATGCTATTCCCAAATAAGTTCACATTCTGAGGTTATGGGTAGAGATGAATTTTGGAGACTACACTATACAACTATCCAACCCACTACATGTACTTTACCAAGGAAAGAGATTAATTCTTTCTGAAGATTACTGCCCCCGACACACAACTAGCAGACATGATCAGTTTGGATTCCTCTTATTACCATCAACTACACTCTATTTCTTACAAAATAAGACAAACAGAATATCTAAGAAAGTACACACACACATTTCAAATTACCATAAATCAATAGTCAATAAACTTTAACATACGTATGCTCCACTATCAGGTCATTGATTGAAGAATAGACTTCAGTTTAGAACAATCTATCTAGAGTTCTATCCAAGGACATTTATTATTAAAGTAACAAGGTAACTTAATATATGTCAGTACCATGCCTGGGCTACAGGCAGGGTAAGGGTCTAAACTACTCCATTAAAATGCTATGTTGTCATATTTAAATAAATTACCCTTTCCCATTCATTCATTCATTCAATGACTATTCTTCATGGCCTGCTATATCCCAGAGAGTGTTCTAGGTACCAGGGAGGCAACAGTGAATCATATGGTCCTGTCCTGAGAGAATTTACAGACTATGTGATAAAAGAGATTACACAAATAATCAAATACATAATTGAATGCATGACCAATTCTATGAAGTAAAAAGAACACCAAGACCATAAATCAAGGCCATCCAGTCTCCTCTTGGGCCTGCTCATGGGCACAAGGAAGTTCATAAAAGACTTCCATGAGTCTGCTCCTAATAGGACTAGGAAGCTGTTACAGGGTTTGAAGTAGATATGATGTAATCAGCTTTTAATTTTTGTAAACAGCTGTACTATATACAAGTAGAACATAGAGGGCAAGTACATGATCTTACTTAGAGTTAGACAGTCATTCACCCACTGTCACCTTCAGTGTCCACAGATATAAAGCAGGAAAATAATGGCTCCTCCTCTGAGGATTGTATTAAGGATTAAGTGAGGTAATCCATAACAAGTGTTCCATTTTAACACAAGAGAAAGAAAATGAAAAGTTGGACCAGTCTGGGAAATTCCAAGGATTCGATTTGATGATGAAAAAAACAAACCACATTTTCTTTCCACTAACTATGTCATTAAAAAAAAATCAGTAATTGACTTTGGAAAAATTTATAAAACTGGAACCAATTTTTCAAACTAAAAAAGTCCATTTTCAAACTGATGATTAATATAGAATATTCCACATTAAAAGTTGAGTAACACTAAAGAATATATTTTATGTTTATATACTATGCACATTTCACATTTATAAGAAGGTCAATTCATCTAAAGTGCATTAATAACATGAGTATTCAACCACATAAAAGTATTCAACATAAGAATATTTAAATTAGCATCATTTTCCTAACTTCTTAGGCTCTGCTCATATCCAAAGTCATGAAAGGGATAGCTTGACTAGGAGTTAGTCTGCATTTTATGACTCCTACTTAAATATTTCATCTTGTATTATTCAGACCATACCAGATTTTTATAAAGCCCCTGAATTTTCACTTATCCTAATTTCATCACCATTGTAAAAGAAAAAAAAAGCATATAGCAAAGATGGCTGAATAGGAACACCTCCGGAGCGCAGTTCCCAGTGAGAGCAACACAGAACGTAAGTGATCTCTTCAATTCCAGCAGAGGTACCAGGCTCATCTCAATGGGACTGGTTGGACAGTGGGTGTAGCCCAAGGAGGGTAAACTGAGGCAGGGTGGAGTCTTGCCTCACCCAGAAAGTACAAGAGACCAAAGAACTCCCCCTACTACCCAAAGGAGGCCATCAGGGACTTTTCCAGGTACTCTAGCACTCCAGTTCAGATGCTGCACTTTTCCCAAGTTCTTTACAGCCCAGAGACCAGGAGATTCCCACCAGTGCCCACACCAGTGGGCAGGTTTCCAGCACAAAGCTAGGTTACCATTTTAGCCGGCGCCATGGGTTTCCAGCACAAAACTGTTTTAGCCGGTGCCTGGAATGCCTGTGAGACAGAACTGCCCATTCCCCTGAAAAAAAAGAGGGGGCTAAGACAGGGAGCCAGGTAATCTGGCTCGGTGCGTCCCACCCCCACAAAGACCAGCAAACTGAGTCCCACTGGCTTGAGATTTTCACAGCCGGCACAGCAGTGGTGGGAGGGGTGTCCACCATTACAGAGGCAGTTCTAACTTTGCCTGTATAAACAAAAGCACAAGAAAGTTGACACAGCAGCTGGCGGAGCCAGCAGCAGCTCAGCAAGGCCTTTGCAGGGAGAGTGTGACTCCCTCCTTTCTGGGCAGGGCATCTCAGAAAAAAGGCAGCAGCCCATCAGGGACTTATAAATAAAGCCCCACCTTCCCAGGACAGAGCACCTGGGAAAAGGGGCAATTGTGAGTCCCACTTCAGCAGACTTAAATGTCCCTGCCCAGAAGCTCTGAAGGGAGCAACAGAACTCCCAGCACAACACTTGAGCTCTGAAAAGGGACAGATTGCCTCCTCAAGTGACTCCCTGACCCTCTTATTTCCAAAAAGACACCTCATACAGGAGAGCTCTGGCTGACATCTGGTGGGCACCCTTGTGGGACAAAGCTACCAGAGGAAAGGACAGGCAGCAATCTGTGCTGTTCTGCAGCCCATCCCCCAGGTGATTCCCAGGCAAGCAGGGTCTGGAGTGGACCGCCAATAGTCCTGCAGCAGAGGGGCCTGACTGTTAGAAGGAAAACTAAAAAACAGAAGAAAGCTTCAACATCAACAGAAAGGACGTCCACTAAGAGACCCCATCAGAAAGTCAACAACTTCAATGAACAAAGGTAGATAAATCCATGAAGGTGGGAAGAAACTGTGCAGAAAGACTGAAATCACCAAAAACCAGACCACCTCTTCTTTTCCAAGAGATCACAACTCCTCACCAGCAAGGGAACAAAAGCGGATGGAGAATGAGTTTGACAAATTGAGAGAAGCTGGCTCAGAAGGTAGGTAATAACAAACTTCTCTGAGCTAAAGGAGCATGTTCTAACCCAATGAAAAGAAACTAAGAACCTTGAAAAAAGGTTAAATGAAATACTAACTAGAATCACCAGCTTAGAGAAGAACATAAACGACTTGATGGAGCTGAAAAACACAGCATGAGAACTTTGTGAAGCAAACACAAGTTTCAATAGCTGAATCCATCAAGCAGAAGAAAGGATATCAGAGATTGAAGATCAACTCAATGAAATAAAATAAGAAGGCAAGATTAGAGAAAAAGACTGAAAAGAAATGAACAAAGCCTCCAAGAAATATGGGATTCTGTGAAAAGAACTAGTCTATGTTTGATCAGTGTACCTGAATGTGATGGAGAGAATGAATCCAAGCTGGAAAACACTCTTCAGGATATTATCCAGGAGAACTTCCCCAGCCTAGCAAGGCAGGCCAACGTTCAAATCCAGGAAATACAGAGAACACCACAAAGATATTCCTCAAAAAGAGCAACCCCAAGATATATAATCGTCAAATTCACCAGGGTTGAAATGAAAGAAAAAATGCTAAGGGCAGCCAGAGAGAAAGGTTGGGTTATCCACAAAGGGAAGCCCATCAGACTCACAGCAGATCTCTCAGTAGAAACCTTACAAGCCAGAAGAAACTGGGTGACAATATTTGACATCCTTAGAGAATAGAGCTTTCAACCCAAAATTTCATATCCAGCCAAACCAAGCTTCATATGCAAAGGAGAAATAAAATCCTTTATGGACAAGGAATTGCTGAGAGATTTCGTCACCACCAGGTCTGCCTTATAAGAGCTCCTGAAGGAAGCACTAAACATGTAAAGGAACCACCAGTACCAGCCACTGCAAAAACATACCAAATGGTAAAGACCATCAACACAATGAAGAAACTACATTAACTAATGGGCAAAACAACCAGCTAATATCAAAATGGCAGCTAATATCAACTCAATGAAATGAAATAAAATAAAAATCAAATTCACACATAACAATATTAACCTTAAATATAAATGGGCTAAATGCCCCAATCAAAAGACACAGACTGGCAAATTGGATAAAGTGTCAAGACCCATTGATGTGCTATATTCAGGAGACCCATCTCACATGCAAAGACACACATAGGCTCAAAATAAAGGGATGGAGGAAGATTTACCAAGCAAATGGAGAGCAAAAAAAAGCAGGGTTTCAATCCTAGTCTCTGATAAAACAGACTTAAACCAACAAAAATCAAAAGAGACAAGGGCATTACATAATGGTGAAGGGATTAATTCAACAAGAAGAGCTAACTATTCTAAACATATATGCACCCAGTACAGGAGCACCCAGATATATAAAGCAAGTTCTTAACGATGTACAAAGAGACTTAGACTCCCACACAATAATAGTGGGAGACTTTAGCACTCCACTGTCAATATTAGACAGATCAACAAGACAGAAAATTAGCAAAGACATCCAGGACCTGAACTTAGATCTGGACCAAGGAGACCTGATAGACATTTACAGAACTCTCCACCCCAAATCCACAGAATATGCATTCTTCTCAACACCACATCACACTTAATCTAAAATTGACCACATAATTGGAAGTAAATCACTCATCAGCAAATGCAAAAGAACAGAAATCATAACAAACAGTCTCTCAGACCACAGTTCAATCAAATTAGAACTTAGGATTAAGAAACTAACTCAGAACTGCACAACTTCATGGAAACTGAAAAACCTGCTCCTGATTGATTACTGGATAAATAATGAAATGAAGGCAGAAATAAAGATGTTCTTCAAAACCAATGAGAACAAAGACACAACATACCAGAATCTCTGGGACACATTTAAAGCAGTGTCTACAGGAAAATTTATAGCAATAAATGCCCACATGAGAAGCAAGGAAAGATCTAAAATTGGCACCCAGTCATCAAAATTAAAAGAACTAGAGGAGCAAGATCAAGCAAATTCAAAAGCTAGCAGAAGACAAAAGTAACTAAGATCAGAGCAGAACTGAAGGAGACAGAGACACAATAAAACCAATAAATCCAGGAGCTGGTTTTTTTAAAAGATCAACAAATAGACCACTAGCCAGATTAATAAAAAAGAAAAGAGAGAAGAATCAAATAGATACAATAAAAAATGATGAAGTGTATCATCACCACCAATTCCACAGAAATACAAACCACCATTAGAGATTACTACAAACACCTCTAAGCACATAAAACAGTAAATCTAGAAGAAATGGATAAATTTCTGGACACTTACACCCTCCCAAGACTAAACCAGGAAGAAATTGAATTCCTGAATAGACCAATAACAAGGTCTGAAGTAGAGGCAGCATTAACAGCCTACCAACCAAAAAAAGTCCAGAACCAGAAGGGTTCACAGCCGAATTCTACCAGACAGAAAAAGAGGAGCTGGTATCGTTCCTTCTGAAACTGTTCCCAACAATACAAAAAGAGGAAAACCTCCCTAACTCATTTTAAGAGACCAACATCATCCTGATACCGAAACCTGGCAGAGACACAATGAAAAAAGAAATTTTCAGGCCAATATCCATGATGAACATTGATGCAAAACTCTTCAATAAAATACTGGCAAACCAAATCCAACAGCACATCAAAAAGCTTATCTATCCATCACGATCAAGTCAGCTTCATCCCAGGGATGCAAGTCTGGTTCAACATATGCAAATCTATAAACATAATTCACCACATAAACAGAACCAAAGACAAAAACCACCTTATTATCTCAATAGATGCAGAGAAGGCCTTCAACAAAATTCAACAGCCCTTCATGCTAAAAACTCTCAATAAACTAGGTATCAATGGAATGTATTTCAAAATAATAAAAGCTATTTATGGCAAACCCACAGTCAATATCATACTGAATGGGCAAAAACTGGAAGCATTCCCTTTGAACACTGGCATTAGATAAGGGTGCCCTCTCTCACCACTCCTATTCAACGTAGTATTGGAACCTCTGGCCAGAGCAATCAGGCAAGGAAAAGAAACCCACATTGATAGGGTATGTCACAGGAGAGCAAGAGTCAACAGAAAGAGCTTCAAATAACAAAAGCTACAACAATTTGAACACTAAAATAAAGCAGTATTGAATTATAATTCAGAGTATAAAATAAATGTCCATGAGTCTATACTGATATAAGTAAGTGATTTTATAAATTAATAAATGGGGGAGAAGAGACAACTCTCCAATGCAGAAGAATTCCAAATATAACTCCCCACATCTATGTGCAAGCTGCACGGAGTTAATTCTTTCTGATGTGTATGGTGTGGAAAGATGAGGGAGAAAGTAACTTTATGGTGGAAAATCCTGACTACCTCAGCCTGATGATTAAGGTCAGCAACAAAAGTCATAAATCATGTGGATAGCATGTACCCTTGATATGAAGTGATGAGACTGTCACTTCTTCTGCATACCCCTCAACTTTAGTCTATTTATGGAAAAAGCATCAGATAAATTCCAATACATGAGCATCCTACAAAATACTTGGCCAATACTACTCAAAACTGTCAAGGTCATCAAAAACAAGGAAAAATCTGGGAAACTGGCACCACTCAAAGGAGCCTAAGGAGACTAATGACAAAATGTAATGGGGTATCATGGATAAGGTTCTGGAACAGAAAAGGGATATTAGGTAACAAATGGGGGAATCCAAATAGACTATAAAATTTAGTTAATAATAATGTATCACTACTAGGTCATTATTTGTAACCAACGTACTGTGCTACTTGTATTAGTCCTTTTTCATGCTGCTGGTAAAGACATACCAGAGACTAGGCAATTTACACAAGAAAGAGATGTAATTGAATTAAAGTTCCACGTGGCTAAGGAAGCCTCACAATCATGAGCGAAGGCAGGAAGGAGCAAGTCACATCTTACATGGATGGCAGAAGGCAAAAAAAAGAGCTTGTGCAGAGTAATTCCCGTTTTTAAAACCATCAGATTTCAGAAGACCCACTCACTATCATGAGAACAGCATGGGAAAGACCCACCCCCAAAAATCAATCATCTCCCACTGGGTTTCACCCACAACACATGGGAATTATGGCAGTACAAGATGAGATTTGGGTGGGGATACAGAGACAAACCATATCACCAGGTAATATCATATATAGAACATCAAATAGCTTTTAAACATAACTTACTTCTCAGACAAATTTATTTTAATATTCCAGTCATTAATGTATGCTGAAGATAGATGTGATATTATTCATGCAAAAGCAGAATTTGAAGAATGTGTTTTAAATACCAGTTGGCAGTACACTCAATGAATCCTCAGAATGTAGAACATAATTATATGTGTGTCAGGAGAGGGGATCACTCAGGTCTGAAAATGAAACTGAGGAAGTATAACTTTCATGGGGTATAGAATGTTTTTGCCCAAACGTTATAAGAATGTGAAATAAGAGGTTTAAAAATGATTTATTTTCCTCAACAGAGTAAAAGAGTAGATCCTATGCTTCATTTCACTGCTGCCTATCTACAGCAAATGATACATGTTTCTAATACAATGGATGATGGCTTAGGAAGAGGATGCAATAAAATCTGTGTTGGAGCCAAGAATAAAATCCAAAGAAAATGCTTCTAAGTTAATCACTCTAATCAATTCCCCCTGTGCACCAGAGAAGGGCTCACATTTAAACCCAGTATTATTATAGGTATTTAGATTAGTCAAGAGCAGTGCTATAAGGATGAGAAGCTCAAATTTTTAATTTAAAGTCATTTCCTAATTTTGAAATATTTTTCATTTTTCTTCTTTCTCAGTTAAAGCCATAATAATAATTTGCAAAGCTTTCAAGTCATGTCTCAAATTTTTCAATGACCACCTTTTTATGAGACAAAAGTTGTGTGAAAAAGAACAAAATGCAAATAAGAAATGTGAGTTCAGTTGTGATCACTTCGGTGTGCACAATATTGACAAGATCCAAAATGATGATACTTGCAGTAATTATGCATTTAACTTTGTATTTTCCCAATAGAGACATTTAATTGCCAAGGAAGCAATTAAAACCAGAACTCACATACTCCCTATTTTTAAAATCTGAAATTAATTCTATATGAGCATATCTCAAGGCTAGAGACCAATTAGATGTAAGCAAGGGAAAAAAATTCCTTGCCAAATGATTTTGACCTTGTGATTTTGCTCATTTCCTTAGTACGGTCCTGTGGAAGTGAGACTGCATGATGTCCTGGGAGGTCCACTTCACTGATAATTTCAGGATTCTAATTTTGTTCTAAAAAGCTCTAAAACACTATGGACTCTTATGCAAATATTGTTGAGTTTCAGACAGGTTACACCACAGAACATGATGACCTCACTGTCACCAAGAGAAGGGAGGAGAAGTCCACATCAAAGAGTACTGGATATTCAACTGCATTGTAGGAGTAGCCAACAAACTAATGTTTTTTTTTTTTTTTCAAAGTCAGATAGTCAGTCTGGTTTACATAGGTCCAACTACTCAACAAGGTCCAATCCAAAAGATGAAATGCCCTGGGAGGCCAAGGCAGACTGATCAAGTTCAAGACCAGACTAGGCAACATGATGAAACCCCAGCTCTACAAAAAATACAAAAATTGGCCAGATGTGGTGGCATACACCTGTAGTCCCAGCTACTCGAGAGGCTGAGGTGAAAGGATTATTTGAGCCTGGAATGCAGAGGTTGCAGAGCACCGTGATCATGCCACTGCACTCCAGCTTGGGCAACAGAGCAAGACTCTGTCTCAAAAAAGAGCAAGAAGAAAGAAAGATGGGATGGACCAAGCAGAGGATACATGACATGACTGGTCCCTGATTATGCTCAGAGAAGGAAGACAGGTTGCTGGTCATATAGGAAGGATGATATGCACCAAGCGGAAAACATCAGGGTCTTGGTCCCACAGACTGGAATTCAGGAGTGGGTTTCTGGCACTATAGGACACTGGAGTGCTAAACACAGAGTGACACAAAGCCAACCTCATGATCTACGCTACCTCAACACAGGTCTGCACAGGTGGCTCAGGTACAAAGACTACCAGGACAGTATCTGTTACAATTACATTCTACTTCCTAGAGAAACTATTAAACAAAACTCCCAATTTCCTCCCCATCCTACTCAGAACTGGTACCAAGACCAGGAGTAAAGGATGTTTGTTGCTGTTCACTTCAGAGCCAGTGAAAGACAATGACTATAAAAACATAAGAAATGACTAAATTTACCTCCTGAATTTTTTTATCTTACATTTTAAAAAATGTTTCTATGCTTTCCTTAGAATCACTAATGTAATTGATAAATCCAAATACTAATCAATATATGAACATTCCATCACTGGGGATAAGTGGAGTTCATATTATTAATTTCACATTGATAGTACATAAGACGTTAGAAACATTAAAGAGAAAATAGTTGTTTGAAATTGTTACATAGGTAGAAACTAAAATAAATATTGAAATGTTTGTTCAAAGTATAAAATCATTTATCAATGTATAAAATATGTTATATTACATGACCTTTATTTTCTGACTGCATTTAAATTGTATCTACCATCACCTTCACTAGACTGTGAAGGTGGAGAATGCATATTATCCATCTTTTTAACTTCTCCTTTTATAAAGGAAGACTGACTCACAGTAGGTACTCTTTCAATGAATGATTTCAAAAGGGATACTTTAAAACCAAGGTTATGATGTTGCTGGAAGGCTTTATGATCTTGACTTTGACAATAAGTTAAGTGTACTAAAAATTATGCCCATTCTACCCATACAGTTGATCAACAAAGCAACAACATTATTAACAACAAGTACAAAGCCCCCTGGAATTTCCTTAATTCAGTTTTAATTTTGTCTATAGCAAAAAAAAGTTGCAAGGAAGTCTTGGTGTGGTAGCACTGAAACACAATTATCAAACTGCATGAAGGTTGAGTTTAACAACTCAAGTTCCATTGAGTTTTATTATTATTTTGGCATGCAAATTTAAGTAGTTTATTTTTAAATATTTTATTGTAACACACTGTTCCTAGTAAAGGAAATTATCTGACATTGAAATAAAATTGGACAACCAAGGAGTAAAAGAGGAAAAGAGATAGTAACAATCAGCTTATCAATTTTATAGCTAAAAATTAATGTGAAGTAGAAATAGTGAAAGATAACAGACAAACATATTATTTCAGGTAACTCATTTATAGTACCTCATTATAAATGGAATAAGGATTTGGTTATATAAAAACTATCTTACAGAAAAGTATCAGCGGAAAGATATGACATCCGTGAACTATGTTGAATGGCCAGAGTGAAAATGCTGCAGCACACAACAGCCCAGGACTGGCAACAGCAGCCACTGTGACTGTCAACTTGTCTTTCATAGGTGGACCACAGGAACTTCCATAAATGGGTGTATTCTCTAACCATTTCCTTTGTATTACCATAACATCCAGTGTGTACCCACGGCTTTCACAGCAGATTGTTTAGAACCTAAACACAAGGAAATTATTGGAAATTGATTGAAAATCATTAATTAGAATTGAGCAATTGTTGCTTCTTTAATCAAGCATGAGCTCTCTATCATCTCAAAGTCACAATTACTTCTCACTATGGGGGCCTGGTGTTATTTGCCGTTGATCACTAAACTTGAGTTGCTAAACTCAGCCTGCCCAATCTCTGTGTTATTGACCAAAGAAAGATTCTACCTTATCTTGCAAATATTCTCTCATATCTCTTGATTTCTCTTGCGAATCTTTGGGAAAAACAGGTGACACTGTGGTGAAGGCAAAAGATATTCACAAGGCCATCCAGACCAACTGTCTTAACTCATGCTATCAATGGGGCACTATTATACTTAAGACGATCCATTTCTTTCCACTTTTCACGTACAAATATTCATAAGGTCAGTGTTATTTTTAAAGGTCTAAAGTGATTTCAACTGTGTATTTTTTAAATGCCAAATATATCAAGAACCAGTTATTGTATTCTTTTATCTCGCAACATTTTTTAAAGGCAAGAATTAAAGAAATTAATATCATCATGTATCATTGACATTAATTATCAGAACTTCACAAGCTACACATTTAGTTGCCCAACAAAACTTGAAGATGAAGCCTTTGTAAAATAAAGAGAGATAACATGCTATTGAGAATGTACTATTTTGCTGAAGGTCCTTAGTCATCCAGTAGGTTCATTTTTCTAAATGCCCACTTCTTTCCATCAGTAGTTTTGATTAAAATTCCGAAAATAGATGCAACTCTTTTGTAATATAGCAGGCAAAATGTAAAGCAGACCATATTAATCTGTCAGCAAGCTTTAAATATTCTTTTTCTTGCCTTGTGCAAAACAAGCCTCATCTACCATGTATTTTCATCCCTCTGGCTTCCTTCCGGTTATTGATCTTTGTGTTATTTCTGCAAGCACATGAAAAGATTGTATTATGTGTATGAATTAAGCCTATGATGCATAGAGGCTGCTTTATTCAGCTGAATGTGCCTTTAATACTCTTCAAAGTGAATCTGTTAAAACCATTAAGAGCCGTTTCCCATTATAACTTTTAAAGTTACTTGATAGCCTTACACAGTTTTACAACATGCACTAAATATAAATGAAGAGCAAATAAAGATAAATATTATACATCGGGGGGACTCATAAAACCACTGTGTAATTGTCCTGTCCTCTAACCAAGCCCAAAAAAGTAGCACATAAAATCCTATTTTTAATGCTTTACAATTTTTTTCAAAACTTTGGGACTGCTCCCAAGATAAGGCCATATGCTGAAATCGACGTTAGGCAATTTCTCTCTTTCTCCCCATTAAAACAACAAAAGAACACACAAAAAAACAATCTAGAAGGGGAAATCTGAGTTCTGACTTTTTAGTATCAACCTTTTTATTTGGGAAGATTACGTTTTTTAATATTAAAAGCAAATTATTCCTCAGGGATTTATTTTTCTATAATATATAATACTGAATGTTCACAATACATTATTTTAAATAGGAGATGAATCTCTTGCCCCACAGCATAAATACATACCATGCTATTCTAACAACCAAGAAACAGTTTATTCTCTTAATTACTTACAATTGCTTTATTCTCTAATAACATGTATGATACGTTAAGAAAATAAAAGTAGAAACAATAAGGAAGAGTCTCTATGGAATTTACAGAAACCCACTGGATAAAGAATGGAAACCCCGAGCAGTTGGAGCAGGGTGGGGCGGCTGTCTAACACTAATTTTCGGTGTCCAACTTTTGTGACAGCCTACCTTGTGCTAGCCTGACTCCATCTTAGCTGTAAACTCCATTTTTTGCCTCTCCCTCCCTGCCATGTCTCCATCGGGTACATAACTGGGCCACACTGACGCTGTGCTTATGTCATGCTGACCCTGTGCTTATCCTACCATATAACCATTGTAACTACATCCTGCTTGGCAAACACAACTGCTATTGTGTTTAACTATCCTTGGACTCCACGTAGTGATTGTTTGGAAAATACTCTGTCTGCAACCACGTCCCTCCAACCTTCTCATTCTGCTTCTGTAAAATTCTGCTTCAGCTAGGCTGCCCCTTCCCTACCTAAATCAAGGTATAAAAAGAAATCAAGCACCTTCCTCTGGGCCGAGAGAATTTTGAGCGTTAGCCATCTCTTGGTCGCCGGCAATAAAGGACTCACAATTGGAACTCAGAGTGTGGCGCTCTCCTGCTAACTCCCTCAGATATAACACTATAACAATAAAAGATATAAATCTTTTATTCTCTCATCAATTACTATTACTAATAACACCATCACTATAATATTACAGTCATTATATTACTATAAATTAATATTTATTGCTCAATCTCTGGAAATGTATAATTTATATACTCATCCAAATATGCACTCTGATATCAGACAATATAATGATAGCTTTGTATTCAGAAAGCATATTTTAACAGGAAAAAAAAGTCAAATGATAATTTTAAATAGACTTTAAAACAGTGTACAGGAAAACACTGTTTTTTTTTATTTCAAAAGTTAAAGGAAGATAACCAGTCATTAAACAGTCTACAGAACATACGCCAGTAGATTTCATTAAAAAAAAAAAAAAAACTATGTACAATATAAAAAGAGCTGAAAACAGTACTCACTGTAAAAATAAAACAAACATTTCAATTTAAAATATTATCTATCACACAAATACATCATGAAAATGGAAAACTAAATATACTGCATTCTTTAGTGTAGCCAAATAAATTCAGATTGAGACATCATTTAGGTACGGAAATAGCCATTTAATACAGTTTTTTTCCTCTGGCGGTACTGGTCCTGGCCAAGTATTTCATGCATAAAGAACAGCTGTATTTCAAACCGTTTTTATTATAATAAATACTAAAGCAACATGGGAATATTTTATTCATGTAGGAGTAATGTTCAAAAATGGTCTGAAAAATAAATGCTTACTGTGCAATTTCATAAAAGATGAACTTTTTGAAAGGCTAGAAGCTTTTGCAGCTGAGAAAGTTCATCTCTAGTTTTAAGCATTTTGGTGACTAAAATGAAATGGGGGAACTAAAGAACCAGAGTCAAAATCCATGATGTATAAAAAGGTGAGCATAATGGGGCAAGATTTAAAACTCTCTGGGAATAGACCAATGCACAGAAAAATTAAATTCTACCCACAAAAGAGTGACTATTTCTGCCCCTGATTCACTAAAGTAGAAAGGAATTTTCAATAATAGAAAGGAAAAAAATTATTTCATGGGCAAAAGGTTTGCACAGGCATTTGATAAAAGAGGCTATTAAAATAGCCCAAGCATATGGGAAGATGCTCAACATAATTATTCAATAGGACGTGCAAATTAAAACACAAAATAAGATACTACTAAACACACATCAGTGGCTAAAATTTAAATGGCAAACAACTGTCAGTGTCAGCTGGCTAGATGTTGTGGCTCACACCTGTAATCCCAGCACCTTGAGAGAGTGAGGTGGGCAGATCACGAGGTCAGGAGACTGAGACCATCCTGGCCAACATGGCAAAACCCCATCTCTACTAAAAATACAAAAAATTATCTGGGTGTGGTGGTGTGTGCCTGGAATCCCAGCTACTAAGGAGGCTGAGGCAGGAGAATCGCTTGAACCTGCACTCCAGCCTGGGTGACAGAGCGAGAGTCCATCTCAAANAAAAAAAAAAAAAAAAAAAAAAAAAAATTGTAAATGTCAGCAAGAATGTGGAGCAACTGGAATTCTCACTCATACAAGTTGATGGAAGTGTGAATTGATACAATAATTTCGAAACAGTTCTTAATAGCAACTATAAAAATGAAATATATGCCTACCGTATGGCCAAATAATTTCACTCTTACATATATACCCAAGAAAAATAAACATATATGTCCACTAAGATATAAGACCAGAATATTTTTAGCTATTTTCTTTACAATTGCTTAAAACTAGAAACAGCCCAACTGTCCGTGAATAGAATAGATATTTTGTGGAATATTCATCTCCCTAATTAAAAATAAAAAGACCTATTGATTAATACAATTAACATGACTGATTTTTACAGTCATAATAATGAGCATATATAGGCAAAATAACACATTATAGACAAATAATGACACAAAAAAATACAAACTGTGATCACATTTCTGTTAATATTAGAATGAGTTCTTGTTTTGTTTTGTTTTTGAGACAGGTGGCCCTGTCACAAATACTCTGTCACCTGGGCTAGAGTCCAGTGGTTTGATCACAGCTCACTGAAGCCTCTACCTCCTGGTCTCAAGCAACCCTCCCACTTCAGTCTCCCAAGTCTGGGACTACAGGCATGTACCATTACACCTGGCTAATTTTTGTATTAGAATTGGAGTATTTGTTTTGGGATGAGACTGTGGATAGGTCGGTTTTGACAGGATATGAACTCTAGGGAAATTTCTTGTATGCTGGAAATGTTCTATGTCCATCTGACTGGTGGTTACAGTTACACAATTGTATGTGTGTGTAGGAATTTGAATAAATTAATACATAAATATATATACATAAATTATCACTTGAGATTTTGGTACTTTATAGATGTTATATCTCAATAAAAAAGTTAACAATTAAAAATTGTGTATCTTAATAGCAGAGACGGGTTTAAGACTTACCTCCTTTTAGTGAAGGGCACTGATGCCGGATAGCTTGTTTTCTTCCTCAACATGAAGAGTCAACAAGTAATTTGTTTTCTTTGGCATACTAGTCCTCTGCCTATATATGATATATATATTAGTGTCTGGGGGCTGCTGTAACAAATTACCAAAAACTTAGTGCCTTAAAACAACAGAAATTTATTCTGTCACAATTTTAGAGCCCAGAAGTCCAAAATCAAGGTGCTACTAGGGCAATATGCCCAAGGCTGCACTCCCTCTATAAAAGAGTCCTTCCTTGCCTCTTACAGTTTTCTGGTGGCATCAAGTAGATGACTCCAAGCTCTGCATCTGCCTTCACATAGCTTTTTCTTCTGGGTCTCTGGGTCTCCTCTTCTGTTATAAGGGACTCATCATTGGACTGAGAGGCCACCCAGAAAATCCAGGATGTCCTCACTTAGAGATTTAATTATTCCTGTAAAGACCTTTTTTTCAAATAAGTCTTTCTTTTCTTTGGGGCATATACATAGCATGTGATTGCTGAATCATATGATAGCTCTATTTTTAGTTTCTTAAGGAAATTCAAAGAGGTTCTTCATGGTGGCTGTATTAATTTACATCCCCACAAACAGTGTACAAAGATCCCCTTTTCTCCACACACTCACCAGCATTTGTTATTGTCTGTCTTTGGATAAAAACCATTTTAACTGGGCTGACATGATGTCTCAAGTAATGTTGATTTGCATTTCTCTGATGATCAATGATGTCGAGCAAATTTTCATATGCTTGTTTGCCATTTGTATGTCTTCTTTTGAGAAATGTCTATTCTGATCTTTTGTTTACTTTTTGATTGATTAGATTTTTTCCTATAGAGTTGTTTGAGCTCCTTATATATACTGGTTATATATTTTTCCCTTGCCAGAAAAATGGCTTGCAAATATTTTCTCCCGTTCTGTGCATTGTCTCCTCACTTTGTGGAGTGTTTCCCTTGCTGTGCAGAAGCTTTTTAATTTGATATGATCCCATTTGTCCATTTTTGCTTTGGTTGCTTTGCTTGTGTGGCATTACTCAAGAAACCCTTGCCAGATCCAAAGTCCTGAAGAGTTTCCTCAATATTTTCTTGCAATAGTTTTATAATTGGAGGTCTTAAGTCTTTAATCCATTTTGACTTAATTTCTGTATATGGCAAGATATAGAGGTCTAGTTTTATCCTTCTGCATATGGATATTCAGTTTTCCCAGCCACGCTTTTTGAAGAGACTGTCCTTTCCCCAATGTAAGTTCATGGCACCTTTGTTGAAAACAAGTTCACTGTAAATGCATGGATTTGTTTCTGGAATCTCTGTTCTGTTCCATTGGTCTAAATCTCTGTTTTTATGCCAGTATCATGTCATTTCGGTTACTATAGCTCTGTAGTAATTTGAAATCAAGTAACATGATTCCTCCAGTTTTGTTCTTTTTGTTCAGGATAATTGTGGCTATTCTGGGTCTTTTGGGGTTCCATATAAATTTTAAGACTTTTTTATTTCTGTGAAGAATGTCATGGGTATTTTGTAGGTATTGCTTTGAATCTGTAGATTGCTTTGGATAGTATGAACCTTTTAGCAATATTGATTTTTCCAATCCATGAACATGGAATATCTTTTTCCAGTATTTTGTACCACTTCAATTTCTTTCATCAACATTTTATATTTTTCATTGCAGAGACCTTTCACTTTTTTGGTTAACTTAGTTTCTAAGTATTTCATTTTATTTGTGGCTATTGTAAATAGGATTATTTTCTCAGTTTCTTCTTCAAATTGTTCCCTGTTGGCATATAGAAATGCAACTCATTTTTGTATGTTGATTTCATATCCTACAACTTTACCGAATGTGTTCATCAGTTCTAATAGTTATTTGGTGGTGTCTTTAGGTTTTTCCAAATGCAACATAATATCATCTGCAAACAAGGATAATTTGACATGAGCACCCCTGTGGTCACCACAACTGGGACAGCAGTGTGTCAAACCTGAAGCCAGCCCTGTACTGGGTCTTGCACAAGGCCCATGGTAACTACTGCCTGGCTACCACCTATGTTCACTCAAGACAATCAGCAGTTGCCAAACCTAGCCAGACTATGTTTTTCCCTTCAGGGGAGTGAGGTCCTACTGGCCCTGAGGGGATCCAGAGATGGCATCCAAGATTCAAAGCCTAGAGTCAGAAACCTTAGGAATCTACCTGGTTGTTCTCTTCTACTATGTCTGAGCTGGCACTCAAGCCATAAGACCAAGTCCTTCCCACTCTTTCTTCCCCTTTCCACAAGCAGAGGAGTCTCTCAATGGTCACCACTATCCCAGGCCAGCAATGAGTGCTGCCCGGCTACCACTGATGTTCACTCAAGGCCCAGAGGCTCTCAGTCAGCTTGTGATTAATGCTGCCAGGCCTGGGACTCTCTCCTCAGGGCAGTGTGTTTCCCTTTGATCCAGGTGAAGTTCAGCAACACCATTCAAGGACCAAGGCCTGAAATTGGAGACCCCAAGAGCCTTACTTAAGCTGCAAAACAACGTCCCCTTTACTCTTCCCTCTCCTATTCTCAAGCAGGAGTCTCTCCCCTTAGCCACCACAGCTGGGAATGTGCTGGGTCACATCTGAAGACAATATGTCTCTGAGTTTCACCCAAGGCCCGTGTGAGTACTGCCTGACTACCACTGCTGACTATTCAGGGCCCAAGAACTCTTTAGTCAGCAGATGGTGAATCCTGCCAGGACTAGATCCTTCCCTTCTAGCTCAGAGCACGTCTAGAAATGTCATCCAGGAGCTAGGGCCTGTAATAGAAGCCTCAAAACTCTGCCTGGCACCCTATCCTACTGTGGCTGAGCTGGTATCCAAGTTGCAAGACAAAGTCCTCTTTACTCTTCCCTCTCCTCCTTTCAAGTGGAAGGAAGGAATCTCTCCTAGAGATGCGAGCTGTGCTATCTAGGGTTGGGGGAGGGGTGGTGCAAGGAGCCCCAAGGCTGACTGGGCTAGTATCTCACATGCCTCCCCAGTCCACTGGCTCCGAATCCAGCACAGCCCCAGGACTTGCCCAGAAATTGCAGTCCTTGTGGCCTAGGCTGTCTTTCAAGTTTATTCAAAACCCCGGAGCACTTTAGCCCACATTGGCAAGGCTTGCCAGAAGCCAGAACTCAGGTTCTGACCATTGGGATGGGTGCTTCCCCTCTGGCTAGAACTGGTCTAAATGCTCCCTCCATGGGTGCTGGCTGAGTTCTGCTCAGGGTTGCTTTCCACTGTGACAGGTCAGCACTGAGCTCCAATGAAAAGTCCCAGAATCGCCACACTCACTCTCCCTGCAAGTGCACAGATGCCCTCTCCATACCACACAGCAACTGCCAGAGGATGGAGAAGGCATGGCATCAGGGAGTCAAGACTATTTTTTTCTATCCTCTTCAGTGCCTCTTCCAGCGATACAGAGTTAAAACCAGGTGCTGTGATTGCTCACTTGATTTTTGGGTTCTCATGAAGGCGCTTTCCTGTGTGGATAGTTATCCAGTTTGGGGTTCTTACAGGGAAGGTGCTCAGTGGAGGCTTCTATTCAGCCATCTGGCTCTGCCTCCTTTTTAAAACAAATGTATTACCATAATTAAATAGCCGAAGTTATATAGTGAATACTGAGCAATTATACAAAAAAATTGTTACAAAAATTATAACTAATTTATGAGTATTGTGTTCTTAAAATGTAATTTCATTTATAAAAATTTGATTTCCATACAACTATTTATCTATGCATAGAGTGAAACCCATCTGTGTTATTTAAAATGCAGTCGTTATTGCATCACAAGAAACAACTTCGGCTTTCACCAACAGTGTTATCTCAAGCCAAATATCTTTATTCTTCTGTCCTCTCAAACGTAAAAAGGCAATTTTCATTTGCTCAGTATCCACATTGAAATGGAGAATTGCCTTTCGTTGTGCAAAAGACAAGATTCTATAAGAACTGCTAAGAAGTATTGCCCTGCATTAACATATTATGAGGTGTGGATTTTTTAAAGCTTTTCTATTATCAGTACTGCAATTGGACAGATGTCTGCCACATACTCCATTTCTGCACTACGAGCCAGATTTTCCTAAGAGCTGACTATTGAAAGCATTTTAAATTATAACACAAAATACTCATTGAGTATTTTGCAAATGAAAATTTTAGTCATTCTGAAAAGTTTGTAGGTGTTTTAGAGGCTAGACTTTAAAATGCAAAGCACAGGCAGTAGGACAAGAGGCAGCAAGCCAGACACAAGAACACAAAAGAACAGCAGAAGCTGAGGGCTAGACTTTTTACCTGAGTCAGTAGCTGTGTCCTATCATGGAGGCATTTTCCTCAAGACACGCTGATTCCAAATGGTCTGGCAAGGTGGGGTTGGATGTCAGAAGGTAGCCCACCTAGGTTAGGACGAACCACTTGGCTATAGATACAAGCTAGAGGAAAGCACCTAGCAGTATTCAAGGTGGTAAAGGATGTGCTTAAATTTTAGGCATATCCAAATTCAAACACTATGTGAACTATTTACTAGTTATGTGACTTAAATAATCTACTTAGACATTGCTATGGTCTGAATGCTTCCTTCCTCCAAAAATTCATATGTTGAAAGCTAATCCTCAGCACAATAGTACGAAGAGGTGGGACTTTTAGGAGGTGACTGGCTCATGAGGGCAAACCCTTCATAAATTGGATTAGCACCCTTACAGAAGGAAGCTAAGGAAACTTAGTTTCCCCTTCTGCCATGTGAGGATGCAGCAAGAAAGTGCTGTCTGGGAAGCAGAGAAAAATTCCTCACCAGACACTGAATCCGCTGGTACTGTGATCTTGAATTTCCTAGACTACAGAACTGTCACCAATATATTTCTGTTATTTTTAAATTACCCCACTTACAGTATTTTATTATAGCAGCTCAAACAGACTAACACAGACATTCTAAGACTTAGTTTTCTTATCTGAAAACAGGGATTAAAAATAATACCTACCTTGCAGAGTTATGATTGGCATTTAGTAAACAGTTATTATTATTATTTAATTGCATAGGGAGGTGGTGAAGCAAGTCTCAATTTTAATGTTGTTAATATTCTATTGGCATCTGAATGGTAACTCCACGTTCAAACAGCAATTTCTTGAAGGTGGTGCTGCTTGTTAACATGTAAGTGACAATGCTAGTCACTTTCTGGTGTAAGATCTCAGGCAACATTTGGTAGTAGGGGAGGCATTGATCTTTGATTAGAATCTGTATCAGAATCTCATTTGTAATGTTGTTTGTTCGTTCGTTTGCTTGGTTGAATAAAAGTACATCTTTTATTTGTCTTCTTTTCTGAAGCAGCTCTATAATGCTTAACCTAATAATAATACTGATGCTTAACCCTAAAGTGTCCACCCAAGGAGAGAGAGGTTTTTTAACAGCTAAGCAGACTGTCTAGTCACCACCTAGATAGACTATAATATGGGGAAGCTGGAGCATGCATTTCAGGAACCAATGAGAAGGGCCAGACGTGAAAATTTGGAAAATTCAGTACTGCTTTGAGAAGATCCCATCTTTGTGGATATGTGGGTCGTGGCATCTCAACTCTGATGACTTAGGCAAATCCCTCCTGCTAAAGAGGTCATGATCCTTATCACTAGATTTAGAATTGGCTCCTCAAGGCAGACAGACTCTGATGAAGATAGGTTGTTATGGGCTGAATTGTGACTGCCCCCCCCACCTTAAATTCATATGTTGAAGCCTTAACCCTTAGTGTCTGAGAATGTAACCATATTGGAGACGGAATCTTCAAAGGAGTAAGTAAGACAAATTGAGGCCATTAGGTGGGCCCTAATCCAATATGACTCATGTTCTTACAAGAAGGGGAAATTTGAACACAGAAATATACAGAGGGAAGACGATATGAGGATGCTTAGGGAAAAGGCCATTTACAAGCCAACGAGAGAAGCCAGCAACAGATTCTTCCTCCATGTCCCTCATCCTGCAGACGCCTTGATCTCAGACTTCCAGCCTCCAGAACTTTGAGAAAATAAATTTCTGTTGTGCTCCTCAATGTGGAAATTGAAGGAGGAAGTATGGAACAGAACAACAGACTCGGGTTATCCAAGGCTGCTGACTATCCAGCTTTTCTATGAGAAATCTTTGGATCACTGCCCAGCATTGATCAGAAAGCTTTAGATCAAAATTAAGACTAAGAAAAAAATATCATCTAAATTGCTTCTAGCACTTGAATAGGAGACAGCATGACCTAAAATGAATTAGGTTTAAACAATGCCAAGGTGCTTTTGTGCTTTTGACTGTTCTTTTTTGTTCCTGAGAAAAAAGAATGAGTGGATTTCTAATATTTTCTTATTGTAACCTTGTCATCTGTTTTCACATAATCTTAACCACAACCACACAAACACATGCAAACACCACCTCACTGCCTGCACACAAACACATTCTCATTAAGTCTGCACATATAATCAATACAATCAATGGAACAGTACTTTATTGAATAGATTGTGACACACAGATTTTCCTTCCTTTATTTTTTAAGACAGGGTCTTGCTCTGTCACCCAGGCTTGAGTGCAGTGGTACAATTACAGCTCACTGCAGCCTCAAATTCCTGGGCTCAAGCAATCTTCTCACTCAACCTCTGGAGTAGCTAAGACTACAGGCACACACCACCATGCTTAGCTAATTTTTAAATTTTTTTAAGAGATGGGTATCTTGTTATACTGCCCAGACTGATCCTGAACTCCTGGGCTCAAGCAACCCTCTGGCCTCAACCTCCCAAGTCACTGGGATTACAGTCGTGAGCAACTGCACTGGCTGCAGATTTTCTTCAGAATCAACATTCCTTAGAAAGTTTGCTATGCCAGTACATCAATTCATCAATCCCAGACAGTTGTTTCACCATAAACATTTTAGTCAACTGTACTTCCGATTCTGATTATACAACCCCCACCACTACTAAAGAGTGAATATTACTTATAATTAACCAAATGTATATTGAAGGTATTTTTAGATAGGCAGAGATTCAAGTGTCTATTTTTACCAGGAAAAAAAAAAACTGTGTTGTTTCTTTTATAACCATTAAGTTTTTTTAAAAGATGAATTGGGCAATTAACACATATGGTTCTTAAGGGTAATATTTCAATGATGGTGTGTCTTTATTCACATAATAAACAGGCACTGTGCTGGGCTCTAGAAGTGTCACTGTGAACAGGACTGATGTGTTCCCTGCTGCAAGCTTACATTCAAGGAGAATGTGAGCTTACATTGCGTGCCTCGTGTCTCTGAAATCATACTGATGCCTTACACCGTAAAAATATCATGCAAAAATAAGAAAATAAAGGAGTCGACTCTGGTGCATAGTCTTAAAGTTGTACAACATTCCAAACTTACTCTATTCAGCTTACAGAAATAGACAAGTCATTGGGTTTGGTTTCTGGCAGACCAGCATGCCTCACTTAATCCCAGCAAGAATATCACTAGTACATTCAAGTCTATAAAAGCAATATGCATTTCAGCGTTCCTTTATCATCTCTAGTCACAGTGAATAAAGAAAGAAAAAGGGATACTTAACCAAGTTTGAGAATAACCTGAGTATTCACCAAGTTAGCTGCTTTGGTAAATTTCAATAGATTACTCAGTGCTTTAGGCCACGTGATAGCCAAGTGTACATATCATACATTTCTTCCTAAGTTTTTGATTATTTCAATCTGCTCTTGTTTGGGAGCTTTTCTTTATTACCCAAGCTGTAGGTATTTATCGTAGAAAGATCATAAAACACAGAAAGCAAAATAAATAAATAAATAGCTAGAAATAAATAAGCAATAAGAAATACAGAAGAAGAAATAAGGAAAATCACCCCTGTGGTAGATCAAAAGTAATAATGGTCCCAGTCTGTCGCTCCTCATTGTCTCTAAACCGTGTGCAAATAGCTCAATGGTGCTCTCTCATTCTGCACTCACTCATGGTACTGGATTTCAAATAAGCGAAATTGGGCAGAGAAAATAGGTGAGCTTGGTTGCACAACCAGTGAGTCTTGGCTAACTGGTTGGAAGCTCTGGAGCTAGAATGGCCCAAGTTGCCCCAAGGCGACAACTGACAAGTGTGTCTCATGCAGATGCACAAGAGGCACTTGCATGATGGCGCTTGCTGGCTCTTACCCTCTGCTACTGCCATAAGAACTTGACCAAGCTGCCCGTCTTGTCCAAGGAGAAAGATAAGAGGTTCAAGGACCAGAGCTGAGGTGCCCCAGTCACCCCCACCAAAGCTATCTTAGATGCCACCTAGACTTGTGAGAGGGCCTACCCAAGGTCAGCAGAGTCACTTTCTGAACCTACAGTGGACAGTAAACACATGGGAATAGCCAAACCCGGGCCTGATCAGATAAATCCTGTAGACTCATAAGCTAAACAGATGCTTATTGTTATCAACTACGGAGGTTTTTTGTCATTGGTGATTAAGGAGAATAATCAATTTCTGATATACACACCACTCTAAAACAGAACAATCTAACATTGCTCTCATTTGGCTAAAGCATTTGGTCCAACTTAGGGTCTTTTGATAGCTATCCACATCAGCAGAGACCAGGATATATAAATTTGGTTTCCTGGTTCCCTACAACATGGTGCTGGAATAGGTGTTAGTAGAGAAAAATCTGACTGTAGCTCTAACAGTAGAAGTTCACTGTAGTCAATAGGAGTAACTTTCTTTTTTTTGAGTCAGGGTCTCATTCTGTCACCCAGGCTGAGTGCAGTGAAGTGATCACAACTCACTGCAGCCTGGACTTCTGGGCTCAAGAGATCCTGTCACCTCAGCCTCCCAAGTATCTGGGACTGTAGGCATACACCACCATGCCTGACTAATTTCTGTTTTGTTTTTTCTTGTAGAGACAGGGTCTTGCTATGTTGCCCAGGCTGGTCTCAAACTTCTGGATACCAGCAATTGTCCTGCTTTGGCCTCCCAAAGTGCTGGGATTACCGGCCTGAGCACTGCACCTGAACAAATTAGAGCAATTTTTTATTTGCCATCCAGTCAATCATCAAGGAAAAGACTCCAAGAAAAAGAAAAGGTAGACAATCCCATCAGTATTAGTCAGGGTTCTTCAGAGGAGCAGAACAAATAGAATTTACGTATATATAAAAGGGAGTTTACTAGGAAGAATTGGTTCATATGATTACATGGCAAAGTCCCACGATAGCCATCCACAAGCTGAGGAAAGAAAAAGGCTGGTAGTGGCTGACTCCAAATCTGAAAGCCTCAAAACCAGGGAAGCTGATGGTGCAGCCTTCAGTCTGCAGCCAAAGGCTGAAGAAACAGGAGTCTGAAGTGTAAGGGCAGGGGGAGTAGAAGCAAGCCTCTGCCATGGGAAGAAAACTAGAGTGAGAAGACCCAGCCAGGGAGCTCATTTTCCCTTCTTCCACCTGCTTTGCTCTCGCTGTGCTGACAGCCAATTGGATGGTGCCCACTCACATTAAAGGTGGATCTTCCTCTCCCAGTTTGCCGACTCAACTGTCAATCTCCTCTGGCAACACCCTCACAGACACACCCAGAAACAATACTTTACCTGCCGTGTAGGCACCTCTCAATCCAGTCAAGTGGACACCTAATATTAACCATCAGACTATCAAGTCCATAAAGTAAAATACTGGACACGGGACTGAAACCGGAAGTGAAATTGGGTTGTGGCAAGGCGTTCCAAATGCAAGGAACAGTGCGTCACTTAGGTCTCTTTCCTTATAAGCATCTCTGGTCAACTTAGGTAAACAAAAGAATTTGTTGCAAAGATTCTGCTTAGTCCACAGAATCAAAAAGAAAGCTAACACAGCAGGCTTAAGCAAGGTTAAGGAAAAGGGGTCCCTCTAGAAAGCTCAGGGCAGTAACATGTTGGATGTTTCCTCTAGAAAGAGTCATTTTAACCATCTCTAAGTATTTCTCTGTTCAGAATATCAGGCCTGGCAAATATTATTCAAGGCTCTGGAGATGAGGGCATGGGCATTTTCGGGAGACCATTATTCTGTCTGCCACACTATCTTAGAGTGGGATGTCCAAGTTTTAGCTAATTTTGTGAAGCTTACTCCATATTCCTGCACATCCGTGAATTCACCAGTCTTAACTCCTCTCCGTTAATAAGGCTGAAATTCAAGGCTAAAACATGAAGTTCTTAGGCAACTGGTTTTTAAAACTCCTTGAAAGAGCTGTCTTTCTTGCTTGCTTCTGACTTTTCTTCCTTTATTTAATCCTGAATTCACTCCAGTTAGAGGCTCACCCCCACCAGTCTACCACTAACTAATTTTATCAAGGTAACCATGGCCTCCATATTTCTAAATTCAATATTCAGTCTCAGTCTTTCTCTTACTTGACCTGCCATCTAGGCACCTCTGACGTATAAGCAGCCTCTGACACAACTGTTCCCTTTTCTTTTTCAAAGTACTTTTCTTGTTTCATATATCTCCAATTTTTTCTCTAAACCTCTCTGCCCTCTCCATCTCAGTCTTATTTGATCATTTTTTCGTATCTACCCACCATCCTAATTTCTGAATTTCCAAGATATCCACGTGTTATGGACTGAATTGTGTCCCGAAAAAAAAGTATATGTTGACACCCTATCCCCCAGTATGTTCGAATATGACCGTGTTGGGAATAGAGCCCCTAAAGGGGTAATATTAAGGTTAAATGAGGGCATAATGGAGAGGCCCCCTAATCCAATATGACTGGCATCTTTATAGGATGATGACGACACCAGGGATATGCACACACAGAGGAAAGAACATGTGAAAACACGGTGAGAAAGCAGACATCTGCGAGCCAAGGAGAGACGCCTCCAAAGAGCCCTGCTGGCACCTCGATCTTGGACTTTCAGCCCTCAGAACTGCGAGAAAATTAATTTCTGTTGTTTCAGCCATCCAGTCTGTGGTATTTTGTTATGAAAGCTCTAGAAAACTAATATATCATCCTTGAATTTCTTCTTTTCTCTATTATACATACTCCCTTGCAAATCTCTTCCAGTTCCAAGGTTTCAAAATATCATCTACATACCAGTGACTCCCTAATTTACCTATCTAGCCCTAACCTTGTTTCTTAAATCCAGACTCATATATGCAACCACCTATTTTCCTTGACATTCCTCCTCAGTAATAAATAGGAAACATGCTTCATATGTGGAAAATTGAGCTCCCATACACCCCTCCAATCTTCTCTTCCTGCTTGCTTCCTCAGCTTAGTAAATGGCAAACATAATTATTTTAGTTTCTCAGCCCAAACACACTGGAACTGTCCATGCCTCCTTACCTCTCTCATACTTTCCACGCCATCCATCAGCAAATTCTATCAACTCCGGCTTCACAATATATAGAATTCAACGCTTCTCACCACCTCTACTGCTAAGACTCAGGTTCAAATTGCCATAATATCTCTCCTGGATTATTGCAATGAGTCATAACTGGCTTCTTCTTCACCCTTGTTCTCCAGAAGACTTTTCTCCGTATAGCAGCCAGAATAATCCATTTGACCTTGAGATTCTTCTGCTCAATATTCTTCAGTAATTCCCCATAGAACTTAAAATATACAGTTATATAGAAGGGATAAGTTATAGCATTTGATAGCACAGTAGGATTTTAAAATCCTAGTATATAAATTATTACATCCCAATCTCAATGATTCACAAGTTCCTATTTAAATAAAGAGGATTGCTAAATGTTCTGACGATGAATAAGATACCAAATAATCTGTATTCCTTTAATTTGGACTCCAGCACATACATATTTTATGGGGGACACAATTCAGTCTATAGCTAACAATAATTCGATTTAGTCATAGCTAACAATAATTTATTGTATATTTCAAAATAGCTAGAAGAAAAGAATGGTAATGCTCCCAGTACAAAGAAAAGGTAAATATTGGAGGTGATGGACATCCCAATTACCTGGATTTGATCATTACACAGGTATCAAAACATTACATGTACCCCCAAAATAATGTACAAGTATTATATATCAATTTAGGACCCCAATAGATAAAGTCATAGCTTCCCTGTCACTGCTAATTTGCATAAATTATAAATAACTAAATAAATTTTAAAACTTAAGGTAAATAACAAAGATCTTAAGGTTCCTATGTGACCTGTCTAGTACCTTGCTTCCTCTCTGACAATAGCACCTCCTCCTTCACCTCTCTTCATCCACAATGGTCTTCTCACTATTCCTAAATGTTTCAGAAGTGGTCCTGCCTTAGGACTCAGGCATTTGCCATTTCCTCAGATGGAATATTTTTCTGACATGTCTTGATGCGGCTCACCTTCTTGAGATATTTGTGCAAATGAGACCTCAATAAAGTCTCTCCTGGCCATCCTATCTGAAACTGCAATGCACCCCTTTCCCCAGTCATTTCCTACCTTTCTTCCTTTCTTCCCCTTAGCACTTCTGAAGTCCAACATGTTACTTATTTATTGTGCTCATTTTCTGCCTGCCCCTCTAGAATATAGCTCCAAAATGGCCAGAATCTGAGTCTGTCTCCACATCCTCCATAAAGCAGTGCCTGGCATAGGACTGACCCTCAATATGCAATGGCTGAGTTAGTTAACTGCATGTTCTCCAAGGGAGTGGAAAAGAGCTCTGCATTGTTGGAGAAGAAGGGAAAGCGATGATATCGTAGTTCAGGTTTCCCTCAGAGAAGAGCCTAGAACAAAGACTTGGTTGCAGTTAGTTTATTTCCAAGCTGATCCTAGGAAACAGGAATGAGGGAGGAGAGAGAGTCAGACACAGAAAGAGAAAAGCCATTATATAGTGCTTTATTGAGGTTTCTGCTGTAGGCAACAAGAGCGGTACTCTGCCAGAAGCTCTGAGAAGCATAGCTGGAAGCCCTCCCAGAGTTGTCTACCAGAAATGTAGGAGATTGGAACATTTTTCCACTACCTCCCATCTCCCATTTGTTGAAGGGTGTCCTCTGGGGATTCATCCCTCCCCAATCCCTGCACCTTTAGGCAGCAAAATTCAAGCTAGCTGGGAGATCTCTGTGTTGGAAAAGACCCTGGGAAAGAATGTAAGAGATACCTGGAAGTGCTTCCAGCAAAATCCTGGCAGAAAGAGAAGAATTCAAGCTTTCATACACTGTCTACCACACTGTGATTAAAATCAGAAGAGAGCTGAATAAAGACAACGTAGGCACCAGGAGGATTTGTCTAAGATTAGGATATCAAAACATAGGGTATGTTCTTTGCAATTGACTATCATTTATGCAGATTTCTCATTATCACCATAATGGCTTACAAACAATAATTCCAAATACTTATGTAGCATTTTATGCATGTTTGTGTTTCCCAGTTTCCTTATGAGGCAAGTATTATGATTATTTTTCAAGACTCAAAAAGGGGAAGGATAAAGAATATTTCTTACAGAGGTAATAAAGTAGCAGTCAGAGATAAAAAGATTAAAATAATTTTTAAAAACATGAGAGCTTTGCCCAGAAAACTGGCAAAGTTGTTCATAGCATCATATTACTCCATGTCCATAAGAATACAATGAAATGATGCTTTATACACCATGAAGAGAGAAACTGATAGACTCCTTCCAGAGGTAAATTTAAAATATGCATCAAATATATTTTTTAAATAGTCATTCATGTCTTCTGACCCATTAATTATTTCAAAGGGAAATAGAACTTTTATATTCAAAAATATTTATTATAATATTAAATAACAAATAATTGGAAATCGCTAAAATACCCAACAGCATGGGGTGGTAAGATAAAATATGAAGCCTCCATATATTCTTTTCCTCCGGATGCTCTAAACTTCATGTTTTTGAGAAAAACCCAATGACAATTGTTAGGTAACAAAGCATCACTTAAACTATTTATTCAGAAACTGATAAGCAAGTTCAGCAAAGTCTCAGGATACAAAATCAATGTGCAAAAATCACATGCATTCCTATACACCAATAACAGACTTAAAGAGAGCCAAATCAAGAACAAACTTCCATTC
>NW_016107453.1:923256-950454 GCF_001604975.1 Cebus imitator | reverse complement strand
GGGAGGGACGGCGGGGGGTGGGGAGCTGCAGAGAGATAGCAAGGGGAGAAATGCCAGATGTAGGTGATGGGGAGGAAGGCAGCAAATCACACTGCCACGTGTGTACCTATGCAACAATTTTGCATGTTCTTCACATGTACCCCAAAACCTAAAATGCAATAAAATAAATAAATGGGAAAAGAAATTTAAAAAATTAAAATAAAATTACAATAATAAAAAAAAGAAACTATTTATTCAGAATATTACAAATTTGTTTTAGGTATAAATATATATATATACATCTTAAGTATGTTAGTATGTATATTTATATATGCACCAATATACCTGAATAGAAAAAAGACAAGAAAGTAGACCTATATATTAATAGTGGATCATTCTGAGTAGTGATAGAAGGTTTCAAGGCACTTTTAATTTTGTTTTTATACCATTCAGTGTACTTTAATACTTAAGACATAAATTCAGAAATGATTGGTTTTTTTTTACACATATAAGAAAATCAATACCAGCTTTTGCAAAATTTGTAAACTAAAGTGGAAATCAATATAAATTCATAATTTTAAAAATCCTAAAAGTAAGTCATAAATGTATATATAAATTATTACATCCCAATATCAATGATTCACAAGTTCCCTATTTAAAGAAAGAGGATTGCTAAACGTTCTAAAGATTAATAAGATACCGAATAATCCATATTCCTTTAATTTGGACTCCTTACGTGTTTAACTCAGCATTTTACCTGTCTGTTGAAAGACTAAAGAGAAATCTCTCTCTGCTAAAACTAGAAATTTAAATAAATCAATATTAAGTACATAACCTACTGAGTCCTTCTGGGGGAAAAACTATAGATTATATTGACTATAAAAATTCTTAGGGGCAAATAAAAAGCAAGGCAGCAAACCTTTATATTTAGTACAGATTCTTACCTCTAGCTAAAATATAGAATTATCCAAGCTACTTTGCTTTGCTAAGCTCATGAGGCAGTCCATCTGCAAAATTCCTCTAAGGTCAGGCAAGGTCACTGAGTCAGTCTGGGTTATAGGATCAGAAGCAGCCATACACAAAGCTAGGAAGCCAATATCCTTTCTCCTCTGCACAGTATGTACCACACACATGCACAAACCTATCCTTTAGAGTTCCTGCTTCCATTCCATACCCACAAAGCCTCCTTGTCCTATATCTGAACATACTCCCACTCTTACCCTAGCCATCAGAGTTGACCCAACATGGATCACACTACTTTCCCGGTAGAAGCTTGGGCTATTTTTCCATCCCTCCCGTTCTTTGTCTCTAATCTCTAACCAACCTGAAGAATTACTTTTCCCTTTTAAAAAAATTGTAATGACTAGTGGGGCATGAAAATTGGCTATGAGGTTTTCTTCTTCTGGGCAGCAGACTCAGGGCTCTTCTAGAAGTCATGAGCAAGAGAGAGGAAGGGCTGTAATAGTAAGAATTGCAGATACTTTTGTCTGACCACTAACGGGAATACTCTGGGGCAGGCTAGGCTTTCAAGCCACACCAAGCCAACAGCCACCATCATTCCAACTGTCAGTGCCAAGCCCTAAAAGAAGGAGTAAATGTTGGCATCTTTAAAGGCAGCTAAGCAGGGTTTTGTTGGAGTTGATGGGAGCAGTTAAAGGGGAAGATCACTAAAACTCATACCTCCTATCTAACTGAAACAATTGTACAGCATGAAGACCATTGTTAATAATAATGTACTGTATATTTCAAAATTGTTGAGGTTTTAAATGTTTTCACCAAACACACAAAATAATGATAAGTAGATGGTGATAGATACGTTAATTAGCTTGATTCAATTATTCCACAATGTGTGTATGTATATATCTCAAAGCATCATATTGTACCTCATAAATGTATACAATTATTATTCCTCATTTAAAACTTCTTCAATTTTTTTAAAGGAAGAAGAAAAGAGATGGGAAAGAAACTTGGCATCTGAGTTGATGGAAATGCTTAAGGGACTCCATAGAAGCAGAATATGAAATATTCAGCTCAATAGTTCATCTGCTATAAAGTTGAGCGGTAACATCACTTTCTATTACCCTATCTCTTTGGTAATATTGACATCTCACGCAAATGCCTTGCGTGCTTGATAGTTCACATTGGGAGCAACTAGGTGAGAAAAAAGATAAGAATTCTCAAAATGGCTAAATATGCCACTTCCTACATGTCTTCAGCAAAATTAAAGACTCCAAGCCAGAAAAAAACTAGGAAAAATGTGCACACTTTTATCTAGGATTCCTTCCTGTGCTGCTCCACCTCCCAATCTTTTACTCCCAGTGGGAAGATGTTCTAGATCTCACCTGATTCTTAAAAATCAAGTAGTCTCAAAGGACCCATGAGCTACAAAAGTGAATTTGAAATATAGGTACCATCAATGCCACTCCATAGTCTCAGGATGTGGCGAAGATAGTTCCCGAACAAAAGCTATCAGATCATGAATTTCTTAACTCCTTGTCATTCTGGATCATTTTTGCATAACAGTATTTGCTGAACAAATGAAAGGTCCTTTCCTCTGCAGGAGTTTTGCCCTTCCTCTGGAATTTTTTTTCACGGATTTTTAGATGTCGCGCACATTCTCATTCTTGAGTCTTAACCTCAACTGTACCATTTTATTTCCTCTTCCTATGACTCTCTCCATAAAGCCTTGCCCTGGTTACTCTCATTGGTACCACCTTGCTGATTTTCTTCGTAGCAGTCATTACAATCTGTAATGATCTTGTTTCCCTCCTATTTCATTAATATCTGTCTTATAAATTCTCTTACAGCAGGAGCCTTCCCCATGCTGTCTACAGCTTTCTCTTCACTGGGACATAGAAGGAACTCAAATTTTTGTTGAAAATATGATGCCCAGATCTGGAGTGCCAAAAGGATTTTGTATGGGAGATTTCTGCCCAGGATACAAACTAATAAATACCAGATCCCCAGCTAGTCTTTTTTGAGTGTGTGTGTTTTTCTTAATTGCTAGGTTTGTACTTGCTTGTTAGGTCAGTGAGGTATGACACTGATACAACAGCATGAATCTTGTGGCTATCAGTGTAGGTGTCTGTATGTCGTTCAATGCAGCAAGCCCATTGGCAGAGGTCCAAATTCATATTAGAGCCATCTACCAGCCAAGCAGTACACAGCTGCAAAAGAATGCTGAAGATTTTCCTTTACATACATATCATTCTTTGTGGCTGTTAGCTTTATTTTGAAAGAGAATTTGGTTGTTTAATCAAAACTGTTTATAGGTCTTAAATAAAAATTGATTTAATCTTATTTCAAACTTCCAAAAACAGTGATGTTTTTAGAAATGAACTGATATTTACATGTTAGGATTATTTACCATTTAAGGGTTTGAATGAATTTGTTCTAAAGCTCTGCATGTACATAAAAAAGCCTTTGAGCATCTACAGAAGGGTGTGAATTTCTTTTGTGAATCTACAATTTATCTTGTTCTAAATGCCCTGATATTTCCTAATCATAGTAAATCATCTTTAATTATGTAATTAAAATTATGGATAACATCATCATAGAAAAACTGGCTTTCTTCAAATTCTCTGTAGGACAAAGTTGTGACTTTAGAACATATCTGTATTTCCTTTAAACGCATAACATTTCTTAAAAAGGAGAAATTTTTTTGCATGAAAATATCTTGCTGCTTCAATTTTGTATATAGTGGTTGAATAATCTATTTCAGTTTTCTCTCGAAAGCTAGTATGGAAAAAATATCTTCTTGTGCCCAATTTTCTTTTCTTTTGTTTTATTTGTGTGAATGTGTGTATGTGCAAATGTTACAGAATCAGTCAGAGAAGTAAATTTGTAAGTTTTTTTTTAATAAATCACTGTCTGAAAGTAACATATTGGGAGGAGATAGGAGATCATGATGAAAAATCATGGAGTCTAATGTAAAATAAAATTTGATATAAACTATATTCCATATCAAGATATTTTTGATCAATAAATTTTTGTCTATCAAATTCAGCATTTTGATCAAAACTAATTGATGTCTACTCACCAATAAGAGACAGATCATTAATGATAAAGTCTCTCATCTACCCCGCTTTCTACATCTCATCCTTTCCAAAAAAGCAAAAACTCCTCAGCTTGGTATCCAAGATCTTCTTCAATAGCATATTGCCTAGCGCCTCTCCTACTGCTCTGACACTCTATTTTCTAGGCACACTGGATTCTTCTCTAGTTCTAGATCACTGACACAAGCATTCAGACTTTTGTGCTTTTCTCTATGATGTTTCCTTCCCAGCTACTCAGTCGGAATTCACCATTAATTGCTCTGACTTCCTGTACAACTTGACACAACTTTGATACTGTTATCAAATTAAATGTTCATCTGTCTGTCAAATTAATTGTTCATCTATCTGTCTGTCTGTCTCCCCATCTCCATCTCCTCCAGGATGACAATTATCTGTTATCCATTATTACCAGCGCAAAGCATCATTCTAACCTACTCTGAGCTACACAAGCATGCAAAGCTTGTCTGAACTGTGTGTTAACTATTTCAATCTGCCTGTATGTGCTTCTGCTTTGGTCTGAAAGTTTCCAACTCTTAAACAAAAGAAAAAGGTTATATCTAATAAAAATGTTGTCAACTAATTTTTGTATAATTTAAATAATAGTCAAAGGAAATGATAAAATTTACATCCCTATGTATTTTTTTCAATCCTTATTGGCTGACTGCCTTGCCGTATTATTTGTGTGCCATGCTGGATTTAATATCCACATTTTCCATCTTCTCTTCAAAACAACGGGTGGGGGACGTGTGCACTATTCTGAGAACAAGAGGAAAATATTGAGATTAATTCCTCCTTAATAATTCTTACTGATTTAAATAATTCATATTGTGTGATTAAATCTATGAGCCAGAAGTACACTGGAAAAACATGTGAAGAAGGGTATATTTGCTGAAAGTTATGATGAAAATATTAGAAAGAGAAAAAAATTTACCCACAAAGTGACTATAATTAGCAATCAAAGCTTTTAACAAAACAAAATCAGAGATCGGATTAGCTATCTCTGTCAAAGCTTACTTCTCTACCTTTTCTTTTTTTCTTTTTGAGACGGAGTCCCACACTGTTGCTCAGGCTGGAGTGCAGTGGTGCGATCTCAGCTCACTGCAACCTCCACCTCGGGGGGGTTCAAGCGATTCTCCTGCCTCAGCCTCAGGAGTAGCTATTACAGGTGCCCACCACCACGCCCAGCTATTTTTTGTATTTTTAGTAGAGACAGGGTTTCGCCATGTTGGCGAGGCTAATCTCAAACTCCTGACCTCGTGATCCACCTGCCTTGGGCTCCCAAAGTGCTGGGATTACAGGCATGAGTGAATGAGCTATGGCAGCTGGGCCACCTCTCCACCTTTGTTCAATATGAAATTTTTATCTGACTGGTACAAAAGGAAAATTGCATAAAACCTAGCTCTTTTTGCTAAAGTCAGATAAATTAATGTATACAACAGTGACTTTTTTCCTTTTAAAAATCTTTAATTATTATGAGTATATAATTACCTATATTTATAAGATATATGAGATATTTTGATATAGGCATACAGTGCATAATGATAACATCAGCATAATTGGGGTATCCATCACCTCAAGCATTTATCGTTTCTTTGTGTTCGGAATATTCCAATTTCACTCTTTTAGTTATTTTTAAATATCCAGTAAATTATTGTTAACTGTAGTTACCCTATTGTGCTACCGAATGCTGGATCTTATTCATTCTATTTAACTGTATTCTTTGTACCCATTAAATATCCCCACTTTATACCCCCTCTCCACTACCCTTCCCAGCTTCTAGTAACCATCATTCTATTTTCATCTCCATGAGTTCAATTTTTTTTTTTTTTAGCTTCCACATATAAGTGAGAACATGTGATATTTGTCTTTCAGAAGAGTTTGTGGAGAAAAACTTTGGTGATGTGCTCCAGGTGCTGACTAGTGAAAGGGTCCCCATTATAACCATCAGGAGCCTCTGATCACACAGCTTCCAAGGTGGAGGAACCTTAAGAGTCATGGGACTCCATCCCCTTATTCTCGATTGTGAAAATGAAGCTCAGAGAGGTTGAAGATTAATTTGTCCAAGGGTTAAGAGGCAGCAGAGAGAAATAGAAACTAGTTTTTTGACTCAGCCTGGGACTCTTCTGAGAGATAATTCTATTAATTGTTCTGATAGAATGTATTGCTGTTTCCCAAATATTCTTTCTCCCAACTCCTTTTAGTGTCTCACTCCTGCAGTTCATGATCTTTTCTTCCTTTTGCCTCAAGAGCATGAGTGAATACAATATGGAGCAGAGCTGTGATAGAAGTGCAGTGCGAACGAGAGATACTCTTTTCCATTGTGAGCCACTAAAGTTATGGAGTTGTTTGTTGCTACAGGCTAACTTAGCCTATCCCGACTATCGCATTTCTCTTCTGCATTATAAGCAGGCTGTCTTGCAAATGAAGGAATGTATTATCCATTGGTCTATCTGGAAACTGCACTTCTGTTATAGCTATTAATTTGGACTGTTGCTACAAATTCATTTTATTTTTCCGTAGGTTATTGGGATATAAATGGTGTTTGGTTACATGTGTAAATTCTTTAGTGGTGATTCGTGAGATTTTGGTGTACTCATCACATGAGCAGTATACACTGTACCCTATTTGTAGTCTTTTATCCCTTGTCCCTTTCCCATCCTTCCTCCCAAGTCCCCAGTGTCTGTTGTATCATTCTTATGCCTTTATGTCCTCATAACTAAGCTCCCACATATCAGTAAGAACATATGATGCTTGGTTTTTCTTTCCTGAGATGCTTCACTTAGCATACTAGTCTCCAATCTCACAATCTCACCCAGGTCACTGAGAACACTATTAATTCATTTTTTTATGGCTGAATAATATTCCATCATACATATATATCACAGTTTATCCACTCATTGATTGATGGGCATTTTGGTTGGTTTCATAATTTTATTATTGCAAACTTTGCTGCTATAAACATGTGTGTGCAAGTATCTTTTTTGTATAATGATTTATTTTCCTTTGGGTAGATATCCAGTAGTGGGATTGCTGGATCAAATGGTAGTTCTACTTTTGGTTCTTTAAGGAATCTCTGCACTGTTTTCCATAGTGGTCGTACTAGTTTTCATTACAACCAGCAGTGTAGAAGTGTTCCCTGATTTTTTTATTATGGCTATTCTTGCAGGAGTATGGTGGTATCACATTGTGGTATTGACTTGCATTTCCCTGATCATTAGTGATGTTGAGCATTTTTTCACATTTGTTGGCCATTTGTGTATCTTCTTTTAAGAATGGTCTATTCATGCCCTTAGACCACTTTTTGATGGGATCCTTTGTTTTTTTGTTTTTTTCTTGATGATTTGTTTGAGTTTGTTGTTGATTCTGGATGTTAGTCCTTTGTCAGATGCATAGATTGTGAGGATTTTTCCACCACTCTGTGGGTTGTCTCTTTACCCTGATGACTGTTCCTTTTGCTGTTCAAAAGCTCTTTAGTTAAGTTCCAGCTATTTATATTTGTTTCTATCGCATTTGCTTTAGCGTTCTTGGTCATGCAATCCTTGCCTAAGTCAGTGTCTAGAAGGGCTTTTCCAATGCTACCTTCTAGAATTTTTATAGTTTCAGGCTTTAGATTTAAGTTCTTAATCCATCTTGAGTTGATTTTTTAATAAGGTAATAGATGATGATCCAGTTTCATTCTCTTACATGTTGTGTGCCAATTATCCCAGCACCATTTGTTCAAAAGGATGTCTTTTCCCCACTTTATGTTTTTGTTTGCTTTGTTGAAGATCAGTTTACTATAAGTATTTGGGCTTATTTCTGTGTTCTCTATTCTGTTCCATTGGTCTATGTGCCTATTTTTATACCAGTACCATGCTGTTTTGGTGACTATGGCCTTATAATATAGTTTGAAATCAGGTAATGTGATATCTCCAGATTTTTCTTCTTGCTTAGTCTTTCTTTGGCTGTGTGGGCTCTTTCTTTTTTGGTTCCATATAAATTTTAGAATTGTTTTTTTCTAATTCTGTGAAGAATGATTGTATTTTGATAGGAATTGCATTTAATTTATAGATTGCTTTTAGCAGAATGGTCATTTTCACAATATTGATTCTACTCATCCATGAGCATGGGATGTGTTTCTATTTGTTTGTGTCATCTATGATATCTTTCATCAGTGTTTTGTAGTTTTCCTTGTAGAGGTCATTCACCTCCTTGGTTAGGTATATTTCTAAGTTTTGTGTGTGTGTGTGTGTGTGTGTGTGTGTGTGTGTGTGTGTTTTGCAGCTATTGCAAAAGAGGTTAAGTTCTTGATTTCATTCTCCCCTTGGTCACTGTTGGCTTATAGAAGAGCTACTGATTTGTGAACATTAATTTGTATCCAGAAAGTTTGCTGAACTCTTTTATCAGTTCTAGGAGATTTCTGGGGGAGTCTTAAGGGTTTTTTTAAGTAAACAATCATATCATCAGCAAAACATGACAGTTTGACTTCCTCTTTACCAGTTAGAATGCCCGTTTTTTTTTCCCCCTCTTGTCTGATTGCTCTGGCTAGAAATTCCAGTACTGTGTTGAGGAAGAGCGGCAACAGTGGGCATCCTTGTCTTGTTCCAGTTCTCAGAGGGAATGCTTTCAAAGTTTCCCCATTCAGTATTATATTGGCTGTGAGTTTTTCATAGATGGCTTTTATTAAATTGAAGTATGTTCCTTCTATGCCAATTTTGCTGAGAGCTTTAATCATAAAGACATGCTGGATTTTTTTTTCTGAAAGTTTTTCTGCATCTACTGAGATGATCGTGTGATTTTTGTTTTTAATTCTGTTTATGTCGTGTATCATATTTATTGACTTGCATATGTTAAACCATCTCTGCATCCCTGGTATGAAACCCTCTTGATCACGATGGATTATCTTTTTGATGTGTTGTTGAATTTTGTTAGCTAGGGTTTTGTTAAGGATTTTAGCTTCTACGTTCATCAAGGTACATTTTTTTTTTGGTTATGTCCTTTCCTGGTTTTGGTATTAGGGTGATGCTGACTTCATAGAATGAATTAGGGAGGGTTCCCACTTTCTGTATCTTGTGAAATAGTGTCAATAAGATTGGTACCAATTCTCTTTGAATGTCTGGTAGAATTCTGCTGTGAATCCTTCTGGTCCTGGAATTTTTTGTTGGTAATTTTTAAATTACAATTGCGATCTTAGTGCTTTTTATTGATCTGTTGAGGTTATCTAATTCTTCCTGATTTAAGCTAGGAGGGTTGTATCTTTCCAGAAATTTGTTCATCTCTTCTAGGTGTGAAGGTATTCATAGTAGCCTTGAATAATCTTTTGTATTTCTGTGGTGTCAGTTGTAATATCTCTTATTTCATTTCTTATTGAGGTTATTTGGATTTTCTCTTTTCTATTCTTCGTTAATCTTGCTAATGGTCTATCAATTTCATTTATCTTTTTGAAGAACCAGCTTTTTGTTTCGTTTATCTTTTATATTGTTTTTCTTTGTTTCAATTTCATTTAGCTCTGCTCTGATATTAGTTATTTCCTTTCTTCTACTGGTTTGGGTTTGGTTTGTTCTTGTTTTTCTAGCTTCTTGAGATGTGACCTTATGTTGTCAGTTTTTGCTCTTTCAGTCTTTTTGATGTAGGTGTTTAGGGCTATGAACTTTCCTCTTAGCACCACCTTCACTGTATCCCAGAAGTTTTGATAGTTTGCATCACTATTGTTGTTCAATTTGAAAAATAGTTTTAATTTCCATCTTGATTTTGTTTTTGATCCAGTGATAACTCAGGAGCAGGTTGTTTAATTTCCACTTATTTAGGTTTTGAAGGTTCCTTCTGGAGTTGATTTCCACTTTTAGTCCACTGTGGTCTGAGAGAGTGCTTGATACAATTGCAATTTTCTTAAATCTATTGAGGCTGGTTTTGTGGCCTATCATATGTTCTATCTTAAAGAAAGGTCCATGTGCTGTTAAATAGAATGTGTATTCTGTAGTTGTTGGCTGGAAAATTCTGTATATATCTGTTAACTCTATTAGTTTAAAGTTATAGTTTAAATCTGTTGTTTCTTTGTTGACTTTCTGTCTTAATGACCTGTCTAGTGCTGTCAGTAAAGTATTGAAGTTCTCCACTATTATTGTGTTGCTGTCTATCTCATTTCTTAGGTCTATTAGTGATTGTTTCATAAATTTGGGAGCTCCAGTGTTAGGTGCATATATGTTTAAGATTGTAATATTTTCCTGTTGGACAAGGGCTTTTACCATTATATAATGTCCCTCTTTGTCTTTTTAATTGCTGGGTTTTTTTAAAGTTTGTTTTTTCTGACATAGTAATAGCTACCCCTGGTCACTTTGCATAAAATGGCTTTTTCCACCCCTTTACATTCAGTTTATGTGAGTCCTTATGTGTTAGATGAATCTCTTGAAGGCAATGGATATTCAGTTGGTGAATTCTTATTTATTCTGCAGTTCTGTATCTTTCAAGTGGAGCATTTAGGCATTTAGCCTTATTGTTGCCTGTGTGCCTTTGTTTTATGGCACACTCTAAATTGACTCAGCTCCAGGTAATGTCAGGATCTTCTTCTGTAAACTAGACTTTCAGTTTCCCCAGTGGAAATGTGCATTTAGGGGCAGAGGCTCTCCCTTTTTCACTTCCACAGTTTGGGCACTCACAGTATTTAGGGTGACTCCTGGGTCCTGCAGGAAAATTTGACCTTCTCCAGAGGGCCTGTGGATCCTCTCAGGTTTTATGATTTATTCCTGCAGTCATTCTGGAGCTAAAATCCACAATGCTAGCAAACACACGCTGCTCTGTCCATCTGAATTGGAGCTGCAATCTTGTCCTGCCTCCTGTCTGCCATGATGGAAGCTCAGGAGTGATTTTTCATTGGCACACCTTCACATTTGATCTCACTGGATTATAAATGACACTGATGAAAACCCTAGGACTCAGGATTTAGCAATGGTGTAGTGAGTGAGGCTCTTTGATGCCATGTAAACAAATTATCTTTGCGCCCAGCGTAATTATAATGGAAAGTTTGTCTAATTGGGACTGCTGCCATTACTATGCACTTTCCAGTAACATCACATTTATCAAACACATAAAATATTAGAACTCCTATTTAGTGTACATATGCATGTGTACCAAGATTTCTTTTCCTAAATGCCTATTAAGAGAAAATGTTGCATGATTCCACCCAATCCGTTAAAACTCTCTTACCATGAAATTATGCACATTTTTATATTAAAGCCAATCTTTAAAAGTCCAACATATACTAAAATGAAATAATTTAAGGGAGAGTTAGCTGAAGAACAGACAGGAAATAAAAACTAAAGTTTGGATAGTGAAAAAAATTTGTCTCCAAAATTTTCATAGATGATAATAATTATTAAAGAAGAAAATAAAATTTCAAAGCATTATAAATACTGCAAAGGAATCACCTGTCATTTTCTGTTTTGTCAACATCTAAAAAGGGACAGGGATTGGGTAAGTGATGAATGAAAGAAGTGTAACATCTGTGGGCACATTTTCTCACAAAAGATTTATCTAACCTAAGTTCAATTTCTCATTAAGACATTTCATGTCATGTATTAGAATAGCAGAATTTTCCAATTATTTAAAGAAAGTAGTGCCTAATATATTCCTATTTTTCTACTGAAGAATAAGAAAAGCATATTTCTATAATGGGAAATCCTTTTGCATATTCTCTACCAGCAAAGCTGGTTCTGATTCTCAGACATTGCAACCTCTAACAATTTGATTTGCTGAACCTTTTCTTTCAGACCAGTATTTACAGAAAACAACATCTGAAAAAGAATGGGAAAGAAATAAGGAATAAAATATTAAAGCAGCCATTATAACTGCTGGTGTATAGTGTTCTTAAATTAAGCTTTCAAAAAAAATGGAGAATGGCATCAGTAAAGATCCACTTTAGAGAGCAATTATTATCACATGCATAATGTTACCAACTTGGGTTCTGACATAAAAGTTTTAAGACTCTAATCTTGTGGCCCTTCTTAGATGTGGCATTCAAGACATGGTTGTCTCATTCTATTTGTAAACATATCAATATGTAAAGAGATCAAAGGGAAGCCTGAAAGTAAACATCAAAGCATTAGAATACACTAATGCCTGACAGAATCTTTTTCTCATTATGGAAGCAATACAAAATACTCAACCAAATTTAAAACTTATTGTGATAAAAAATTATACAGAAATATACATACATAGCACATACACTGGCACTCACACAAAGACACGAATACAACATATTGCCCTTCTTTTTAAAGATTCTTAAATTGAGAATACCAAAATACTACTGCTCTCTCCTCTAAGGATCAGATAATATGATGGTTCACAGTGTGAGTTCTGAAGCCATACTACTCAATTTTCTGCCTGCCTCTTTTATTCAAGGTGTTTGATCCTGGGAAATTTCTTTGATCCTTATTCAACTTCTCCATTTGTCAGTTTTCTCATATTAAAAAGAAATTAATTTTATATAGTTATTTAGAAGTAGCACTTAAAATAGGAAAATAAGCAACACATACATGCTAATTGGTATTGTAATAAACCATACTTTTAGTTCCTGCTCTAAAATATTATTAGAAATTAAAAGGTAGACAAAATTTACATTAACTTTATCAAAAAGTCACAATTGGGTTATTTTCTTTTTCCAGAAACTAACTTTAAGAACTATCAGAAATGAAAGGTTTTCTGTGAATAAGTTTTGATTTACAGAAAACTCACTTTCTATGTTTAGCATATGCTAATTCACTCAGTTACTTGGAGTGGGGAAATCCATGCAAATCAAATTTTGTATTCATGAATACATTCAATATTTGTAAGCCTCTGCTCTACACACATCAGATTATTTTAACAAATAGCTTATTTCTAAAGTAGTAATATTATAATGATTTGTTTAAATTTTAGAGTAAAATAGTATTTTTCTTTAACTTACCAAATATCTATCTGTTAGGTAATATACTTCTAGGACATAAGAAAAATTACGAGGATGGATCTGCATTACATGTTTAATCAAAGATTCAGTTTTTTAAAAAAGCAATCATTTTAGAATCTATGTGGTGTTGTCTGAATTCCATCTGAAGTAGAAAAAAAGGTTCTAAGTAGACTGCAAAAATGTAAGCATGCATATTATAATTCCTACAGCAATCATAAAATAAACTATACGAAAAATAGCAAAACTACATTAGATGAACTAAACTGAATTTTAAAATGTTCATATAAGACAAAATAAAGCAGGAAAAGGGAAGCAAGAATACAAAGACAAAAAATAGAATAAAACACATAATAAATGGTAAACTTAAACTCAAATATATCAGTAAATTACATTAAAGGTAAATGATCCAAATATGTCAATTAAAAGACAGAAGTTGTCAGAATGGATTTTTTTTAATGAGCCAATAATATGCTGTCTCCAAGAAACTCATTGTAATGAACAATAGCATTTAAAAGTGAAACAATAGAGAAAGACATATCATGAAAATACTAATCAAAATAAAGCTGGAGTAGTAGACTTAACATTTGACAAAATAAGACTTCAGAGATTTAAAATATCAGGGATAGAAAGGCAGATTACATAACCACAAAAGAATCAATTCACCAAAAAGACAAAACAATCCTAAAAATATATGAAATTAAGAACAGAGCTTCAAAATACATGAAGTAGAAACTGACGGAACAGAAATAATAAATAGTTAAGTCCACAATTACAACTGGAGCCTTCAAAACTCCTCTCTCAGCAGGCAATGACATAGTAGGCAGAAAGTCATCAAGGATATAAAACAACTGACCAACACCATCTAATGTCTGTAATTAAGTGACATTTATAAAACATTCCACCAAACAATAGTAGAATAGACTTTCTTTCTATGCACATGGAGCAGATACAAAAATAGACTATATCTGGGATTGTAAAACTGTATAACAAACTTTAACAAAGAACTTAAGTCATATGAAGAATGTTCTCTGAAATAATGGAATAAATTAGAAATAGATAACAGAAATAGGACAAATTCTACACCCTTAGAAATTAAACAACAAACTTCTTGTGATCAAAACTTAAGTAAACCATGGGTCAAAACAAATCCCAAAGAAAATTAAAAAATAATTTGAAGTGAGCAACAAATAAAACATAGCACATCAAAATTTGTGAATGTACCTGATATGGTTGGGCTATGTCCCCATCCAAATCCCGTCTTGAATTCCCATGTGTTTTGGGGGGTAATTGGATCCTTGGGGTAGGTCTTTCCTGTGCTGTTCTCATGATAGTGAATAGGTCTCACAAGATCTGATGATTACATAAGAGGAGTTTCCCTGCATAAGCTCTCTTCTTTTGTCTGCTGCCATGTGAGACATGCCTTTCACCTTCCACCATGATTGTGAGGCCTCGCCAGCCACATAAAACTGTAAGTCCATTAAACCTCTTTATTTTGTAAATTGCCCACTCTCTTTATCAGCAGTGTGAAAGCAGACTAATACAGTAAATTGGTACCAGTAAAGATGGGTGCTGCTGAGAAAATAGTCAAAAATGTGGAGGCAACTTTGAAACTCGGTAACAGTCAGAGGTTGGAACAGTTTGGAGGGCTCAGAAGACAGGAAAATGTGGGAAAGTTAGGAACTTTCTAGGGACTTGTTGAATGACTTTGGCCAAAATGCTGATAATGACATGGACAATGAAATCCAGGCTGAGGTGGTCTCAGATGGAGATGAGGAACATGTTGGGACCTGGAGCAAAGATGACTCTTCTTATGTTTTATCTAAGAGACTGGTGGCATTTTGCTCCTGCCTTAAAGATCTGTGGAACTTTTAACTTGAGAGAGATGGTTTAGTGTATCTGGCAGAAGAAATTTCTAAGCAGAATAGCACTGAAGAGGTGACTTGGATGCTGTTAAAGACATTCAATTTTATCAGGGAAGCAAAGCATAAAAGTTTGGAAAATTTTCAGCCTGACAATGTAATAGAAAAGAAAATCCAATTTTCTGAGGCAAAATTCAAGCTGGCTGCAGAAATTTGCATAAGTAATGAGGAGCCAAATGTTAATCCCAACGCCATGGAGAAAATGTCTCCAGAGCATGTCAGAGGTCTTCACAGCAGCTCCTCCTAGCACAGGTCCAGAGGACTAAAAACAGGAAATGGTTTTGTGGGCCAGGCTCAAGGTCCCTGTGCTGTGTGCAGTCTAGGGACTTGCTGCCCTGTATCCCAGCTGCTCCAGTTGTGACTAAAAGGGGCCAAGGTACAGCTTGGGCCATGGCTTCAGAGAATGCAAGCCCCAATCCTTGGCAGCTTCCATGTGGTGTTGAGCCTGTGAGTGCACAGAAGTCAAGAATTAAGGTTTGAGAACCTCCACCTAGATTTCAGAAGATGTATGTAAACATCTGGATGCCCAGGCAAGTTTGCTGCAGAGGCAAGGCCCTCTTTAAGAACCTCTGCTAGGGAAGTGAAGAAGAGAAATGTGGAGCCGGAGGCCCCACACAGAGTCTCAACTGGGGCACTGACTATGGAGCTGTGAGAAGAGGACCAGTGTCCTCCAAACCCCAGAACAGTATATCCATCAACAGGCTTGCACAGTGTGCCTGGAAAAGCCACAGACACTCAATGCCAGCCCATGAAAGCAGCCAGAAGGAAGGCTACACCCTGAAAAACCACAGGGGCAGAGCTACCCAAGACCATGGGAACCTACCTCTTGCATCAGCATGACCTGGATATAAGACATGCAGTCAAAAAAAGATCATTTTGGGGCTTTAAGATTTGACTGCCCCATTGGATTTTGGACTTGCATGGGGTCTGTAGCCCCTTCATCTTGGTGAGTGTCTCCTATTTGGAATGCCCACATTTATCCAATGCTTGTACCCCCATTGTATCTAGGAAGCAACTAACTTGCTTTTGATTTTACAGGCTTATAGGCAGAAAGGACTTGCCTCAGCTGAGACTTTGGACTGTGGGCTTTTGAGTTAATGCTGAAATGAGTTAAGACTTGGAGGACTGTTGGGAAGGTATGATTGGTTTTGAAATGTAAGGTCATACAATTTTGGAGGGGGTGGGGGCAGAATGCTATGGTTTGGCTTTGTCCCAACCAGAACCTCATCTTAAATTCCCACACATTGTGGGAGGAACTTGGTGGTAGGTGACTGAATCATGGAGTAGGTCTTTCCTGTGCTGTTCTCATGATAGTGAATTAGTCTCATGATCACATTAGGGGGAGTTTCTCTGTACAAGCTCTCTTCTCTTGTCTGCCACCACATGAGCCATGACTTTCACCTTCTGCCATTATTATGGGGCCTCCATAGCCACATGGAACTGTAAGTCCATTAAACTTCTTTCTTTTATAAATTGCCCAGTCTCAGATATGTCTTTATAAGCAGCGTGAAAATGGACAAATACAGTAGCTAATGCAGTGTTCAGAGGGAAATTTATGGTAATAAATGCTCATACTTATAGACCAAGAATAACTGACTTTGAATGCTGTTCACACCAAGACTTTGAGGAGTTCCAATATACATTACTTTCAGCTACCACAGTTTAATTAAATATATTAGTCTCCCAACAATACTGTTCAAATTTCAGTTACTATAGTATATATGTTGTGAATAATTCCATAAAGTATGAGTTTTGCTTCTAGCATTTTAGTCCACTAATCACTATATAAATAACAGATATGCATTATGATACATGACTAATCAATAACTTATTTTAATGTCTATCAGTGATTATCACTGTACAACTATTATGCAATCTATGCACAGATAGCAAGGAATGTAATCATGTTGTCTCCTGGTCCCCCAGTGATAAACCCATGTGACATTTTGAAAATGGATAATGAAAAGAGAAAATTGTCCAACAAAGATGCAAGCACAGAAAGAAGTGAAGTGAAATTTGAATGAAACACAGATGGAGTTACAGAAGAAATAGCTGATGATAGAATGTTGATACTGCTTTATAGGGTTTAACGCTCTGTCCCCACCCAAATCTCATATCAAATTGTAATCCCTATGTGTTGGAAGAGGGGCTTGGTGGGAGGTGACTGAATCATGGAGGCAGACTTCTCCCTTGCTGTTCTCATGATAGTGAATAAGTTCTCATGAGATCTGGTTGTTTAAAAGTGTGTAGCACTTCCCCCTTTGTTCTCTTTCTCCTGCTGCCATGTGAAGAAGGTGATGGCTTCCCCTTCACCTTCTGCCATGACTGTAAGTTTCCTGAGGCCTCTAGTCATGCTTCCTATTAAGCAAGCAGAACTGTGAGTCAATTAAACCTCTTTTCTTCATAAATTACCCAGTCTCCAGTAGTTCTTTATAGCAGTGTGAGAACAGATTAATACACTACTGCTTTCGAGGAATCCCAAATATGCAGCCAGAAGAACTCATAGAAGGTGAACTTATTGACATAAGTAAGGAATGCAGTAGTGACAAATAGGATGAAGATGACTCAAAAGAAGTAACACAAAACTTCACATTAAAGGAACAATTGGAAGTAGTCCACAACACTGGGAACACTACTACAGACAGCCTACTACAAAGCTATATTATGAAATAGTCTGGTTATAAGGCTATCTTATGGTATTGGTGGAGGGATAAAAACATAAAGCAGCTGGGGTGTGGTGGCTCACGCCTGTAATCCCAGCACTTTGGGAGGCTGAGGTAGTGGATTATCTAAGGTCAGGAGTTTAAGACCAGCCTGGCCAACATGGTGAGACACTATCTTTACAAAAATACAAAAAAAAAAAAAAAAATTAGCCAGGCATGGTGGCAGGTGCCAGCAATCCCAACTACTCAGGAGGCTGAGGCAAGAGAATCACTTAAACCCGGGAGGCAGAGGTTGCAGTGAGTCAGGATCGCACCACTGCACTCCAGGCTGGGTGACAGAGCAGGACTCCATTTCAAAAATAAACAAATAAATAAAGCAATGAAACAGAATGGAGTCCAGAAGTAGACTCCTACATATACAGACAATTGATTTTTTTTTTCTAAAAATTATCTGTGCTGTGTTCATTCATCCCTCTCTAACCTCACAAGCCCCTGGAACCACTGATATTTTTATTGTCTCCATAGTTTTTCCTTTTCTAGAATGTCATATAGTTGCACCCTCTACAACAGGCAGCACTTTAAGATTGGATTTTTTCGCACTTCATAATATGCATTTAAATTTCCTCCATATCTTTTCATGGATTGATAGCTGAATAATTTCTTTTTAGTGCTGAATAATTTCTTTTTAGTGCTGAATAATTTTCCATTTCCTGAATATACTATGGTTTATTTATCTATTCACCATTAAAAAATATTTGGTTGCTACCAAGTTTTGGTAATTATGAAGAAACTTGCTAACAACATCTGGGTACATGCTTTTGTGTGGATATAAGTTTTCAGTGCATTTGTATAAATACCAAGGAGCACAACTGCTAGGTTGTATGATAAAAGTATGTTTAGGTTTGTGAGAAACTACTAAACTATCTTCGAAAGTGGCTGTACCATTTTGCATTCTGACCAGAAATGAATGAAAGTGCATCCCGCTTGCACCACATCCTCACCAGCATTTGTGTTCAGTGTTTTGAATCTCTGCTGTCCTAATAGTTGTCTATAGTGACAGGGAACAGGTGTATAGCAATATCTCACGGTTTTAATTTGCAATTCCCAAATGACGTACAATATGAAATATCTTTTCCTATGTTTATTTTCCTTCAATATATATTCTTTGTTGACTGTTCAGGCCTCTTGCCCATCTTTAATTGGATTGTTTATTTTCTTGTCATTGAATTTTAAGAGTGATTTGTATATTATGGGTCACAGTTTTTTATAAGGTATTTTTTGCAAATATTTTCTCATAGTCTGTGGTTTGTCTTTTCATTCCTTTAAGCCAATTGATTTTTTTTTACAAAAGTGCAAAGGCAATCAAGTGGTGAAAAGGTCATCATTTCCACAAATGAATGGACAAATTGTACTTACATATATGAAAAACAAACCTCAACTTAAACCTTATACCTCACAGAAAATTTAACTTAAAAATATCTCAGATCTAAGTCAAAATGTAAAACTATAGGACATTTCAAAAAAATAGGAGAAAAGCTTTATCACCTCAATTAGGCAAAGTGTTTTCTGGCATTATATCAAAAGCATTAGTCCTACAAGAAAAAAATTATAAATCATATTTCATCAAAATTAAACACTTTCACTATTTAAAATACAACTAAGAGACTAAAAGGATAAGCTACAGACTAGGAGAAAATATTGAAAATCATATCCAACAAGTACTTGTATCCAGAAAACATAAAGAACCTTCTAAACTCACCAGTATGAAAATAATCCAATTTTAAAAGTCAAAGACTTGAACAGAAACTTCACCAAAGAAGGCATATAGATGATTAAAAAGAACAGGAAAAGATATTTAACCATGATCATTAGCTGTTAGGGATATGCAAATTTAAATCACTAGCAGATATCACCACACATCTATTAGAATGGCTAAAAGAAAACAATTTTATTGACAAGAAGACAGACCATCTGTAACTCTTGTATATTCCTGGCAGGAATGCAAAATGGTAAAGTCACTCTTGGAAACAACTTAGCAGCTTCTTATAAAATTACATATACTTACCATATGATTAGGCAATTCTATCCCTGGGAATTTAAACCAGAGGAATCAAAACTTGTGTTCACAGTAAAATCTGTACATGAATTTTATGGCGGTTCTAGCGATAACCATCAGAAACTGGAAAAAAAAACCCAAATGTCCTTCAACAAATCAATGAATAAACTGTGATATATTCATAGAATGGAATACTACTCAGCAATAAAAAAGAATGAACTACTTTTATACGCAAAAATTTGAATAAATGTCAAAGACATGCCTACTGAAAGTCAGTCTCAAAAGTGTATAAACTTTATGATTCTGTTTATATGACATTCTTTAAAAGGCAAAATTATAATGACAGAAAATAGGTCAGTATTAGCCAAGGGTTGAGAGGAGGGAGGAGAGGTAAAGGGGTGACTACAAAGGGAGAGCAAAAGGGAAATTTCTAGGGTAGCGAAACTTCTCATCCAGATTATAATATAAAAATTTAAATCTATATATGTGTTAAAATTGTTTGAACTGTACACCAAAAATAGTTAATTTTATGTGTTAGTGTAAAAATTAAATTTTTTAAAAAATCAAATTATTTTAAAATAGCAATCTATTTAGGTGAACTCATTCTTTTTTCTAATAATTTCAACTTTTATTCTATATTCAGGGAGTACATGTGCAGGTTTTTACATGAGTACGTTGTGTGAGGGTTAGGTTCTGGGTAAGTATGATCCTATCATCCAGGTAGTGAGCAGAGTACCCAATATGCAATTTTTCAGCCCTTGCCCCACTCTCTCTCCCTCCTCTAGTAGTCTCCAGTGTCTGTTATTCCCAGCTTCATGTTCATGTGTACCCAATGCTTAGCTCCTACTTATAAGTGAGAACACACGGTATTTAGTTTTCTGTTCATGCATTAATTTGCTTAGGAGAATGGACTCCAACTGCATCCATGTTGCTGCAAAGATATGATTTTGCTTTTGTGTGTGTGTGATTGCTTAGTTTTCCATGGTGTATAGGAGCCATATTTTCTTTATCTAGTCCACCACTTATGGGCATCTAGGTTGATTCTATGTCTTTGTTATTATGAATAGTGCTGCAGTGAATATACACATACATCTGTCATTTTGGTAGAGTGATTTATAAGTCTCCAAAAGCAATTTCAAAAAAAGTGGGAGCTAATTAAACTAAAGAGCTCTGCACAGCAAAATAAACTATCAACAAAGTAAACAAATTACAAAATGAGAGAAAATATTTGCACGCTGTACATTAACAAAGGTCTAATATCAAGAGTCTGTAAGGAACTTAAACCAATTAACAAGCAAAGAACTAACAACCCCATTTAAAAATGGAAAACAGACATGAACAGACACTTCTCAAAAGTAGACATACACATGGTCAATAATTATATAAAAAAAACACTCAACATCACTAATCATTAGAGAAATGCAAATCAAAACCATGAGATACTATCTCATACCAATCAGAATGACTATTACTAAAAACTCAAAAAATAAGATGTTAACAAGGTTACTGAGAAAGTGAATACTTACACACTTCTGGAGTGAATGTAAATTAGTTAAGCCACTGTGAAAAGCAGTTTGGAGATTTCTCAAAGAACCTAAAACAACTTACATTTGACCCAGCAATTCCATTGGTGGTTGTATACCCAAAGAAATATAAATACAATGATGTTTTAAAAACTCAGTGAGATAGGCTGGGCATGGTAGGTGAGGCCTGTAATTCCAGCACTTTGAGAAGCCAAGGCAAGCAGATCACTTGAGGTCAGGAGTTCAAGAACAACCTGGTCAATGTGGTGAAACCCCATCTCTACTAAAAATACAAAAAATACCTCAGAACTTGAAGACGGGCCTTTTGAAATAACTCAATTTGATAAAAATAAAGAAAAAAGAATTACAAAGAATGAGTGAACCCTACTTGATATTTGAGACACCATAAAGTGACCAACTATTCAAAGTTTTGGTGTCCTAGAAGACAAAGAGAAAACCGCAAGTGCCCTGAAAACATGTACAATTATTATGTGTCAAAAAAAAATTAAAAAATAAAAATAAATTACAGATGGGCTTAGTAATATATCCCAAAAAAGCTACAACTATTTACAATGTATTAATCTAAATATTTGAATCACACTCTAATCCTTTGGATATATGTATATTTGCATGCAGACATGTGTGTACTAACATATATACATATGTATGGTATACATATACACATATATACATATATGTGTATGTTATATACATAAATATAGCATATATATATATATTACTAACCTACTCAAATGAATGTGCCAGCTGTAATAACAATGAATGAATTATTAGTGTTTATTTCAAAGCTTCTCTCAAGACAAAAATAATTCTGCTCAAAAATAAACATTGTTCAGTATTACACCAATGTCAGTTTTCTTGTTTTGACATTGAACTGTGATTATATATTATTCACCATTGAGGGGGATGAAGGGAAGGATTCAAGGCATTCTAGGTGCTACTTTTGCAGTTTCTTATAAATCTATAATTATTTCAAAATAAAGAGTTAAATAAATTGCACTACATCCAAATATTTGCAGGTTTTCCAAGGCTAAGGTATGGAGATATGGAGAGCTTCCTTTACCTTTACACCTGTCTGTCTCTCAGACCCCATTTAGAAGCAGCTGGAGGATAAAGGAGTCTCATATTTGTGGTTTTGTGTAGGGAAGTGTAGATGAAAGACCAATAATAGGTTCTGGCCATGGTGCTGTTGAGTCATTGAAACTCTTAACATGATTTCATTTGTACATACTAGAGGGCCCAACACAAACTGACTAATAAATAAAATAAACATTTATAACATAATGTAATAAGTATATAATACATATAAATATAATAAATAAACTGATTAATAATAAATAGAATGCATCAGCTCATGAAGTACAAAAGACATTTAGGCTTCTGGCATGGTTTGATCAGGACTCCAGTCTATTTCTCTATAATTCACTGATCTCTGCATATCCTGCTGTGTCAGCTTTATCCTGGAACTAGATAGCAAAGAGGCCTCACATCAACACACCCCACCACACAAAACAAGAGACAACTTTGAATAAATACAATGGTCTTCACTCTGATTAGAACAGGTCATGTCATGTGATACTCCTGAACCAATTACTAGGACCAGGGAGACGAGATTGCATTTTGGGCAGAGCCAATTAGGGTCCACTTCTGAAGCTGGAGATCATATCAATTATTCAGGTCAGCAGCTGCTCTATCACAGGGGAGTGATGGAATTAATGCTGGAGAAGCAACAATGATGTCTACTGCAATCAAAATTACATTTAAATAACAGACATTATGCCTGCACGATAATGATTTGGATAGTATGACCAGAAAGTCTGTTCCTTCATTCAAATAACAGACCCATTTAGTCACAAATGCAGGATAAAAGACATCTTTACATAATTAGTCCATCACTCATTTTTTTCAGTGATTGGATAATTTAGTCATTATTTTAGTATATTAACAAGATGCCTTAATAGTGTGTCCAAATATTGGTTAAATTTTATGTAAGTAGGTACTCAAACTGTATTTACATAAGTCTAGTGTTTTTCAAGGATTTCACTGCCGATTTTTAAAAATCAACTAATTAAAGCAATCAAATAATCTAATCTTTATAAGATGATTAATCAATAACGAATCACTAATGCAATCACATTTTTGTCTATACAATATGAATTTAACCAGTTTAAAGGGGTAATGGGGAAGTAAGCAAGTATTTTCTTTGTTCTGCAAGTTGACAGATAACTGATTATTACTCCCTTCTCTTCCACTCCAAAATTTACTTGTAGCTTTATCAAATCAACTGGGTATTTTGGCATTGTAAACTCACAATATAGATTTGAGCCGTTTGCCAGTAAATTAACTATAATATTATGGAAGCATTTTCCATATGCAAATGTGTACTATGAAGCTCACTGAACCACACTGAAAACCAACAGCAATTTCTTTTAAAACATGAAAAATCAACTCTTAAAATTTATCTTCTTTAACCATCTGGTCATAGTTCTAAGTGTCAGTGAGGATAAAATTTTAAAAATATTTTGCATTAATCTTATATTCAAAGGAACCAGGAGAGGGGCACTAATATATTAGCATGTTCACTATATGAAAATTTATCAGCTGTGTAAACATAGTATTTTTTATATTTTAGAAATTTTTCTACATGTCTTTTTCACTGTTACTCTTCTAGCCACATAATTCTTTTTGAAAAATGATTTCATATAAACAAAAAGTCTTTTCATGTCTTTATTGTTTTGATTTACCCTAGCTGATTCATGGTCATTCCCCCTCTTTTATTTTAATTATACTGTATCATCCTCCATCTGAACCTCTTTAGCTTATTAAGTGCAAAGGACCATCCATATCCCCTGAGTCTTTTTTATTTTTAAAACACAGTGTAAACATCATTTTCTCCATGATTTCAAGATCAGTTCATTTTTAAATAATTTAAGAATTTTTTTCACAATTTCCCCCCAAAAAATTGCTTTTCTTTTTCTGTCAAGATTTACTTCTTGGGGATAGCTTTGAGACTTCCTAGAATAGAGAAAAGATCGCAAGTCACTTTATTTATAGAAAAAGAAAGTATGTTAACTGAGCAACTGCAGAGGAACTGTCCAAATGTAAAATTTTAGAAATTTCAAAGCCACATATGTATCTTTTTTCTCTGATTTAAATGTAGTTCTATTCCAAATTATAGATTTTAAAAATGCAAGCCAATACAGTAAATCAACATATCTTTTCTGAAACAGAATAGATAAAGACAAGCCTTCAAGTGGAGTAATTTTCACCACAAAAGTTATTTTCTCTTTCTCCAAATATCCAGAGAGAACTATAATATAACAAGGTGACTTGGAACAAAAATATATTAATTCCCAGGAGTCTCTGGCAAAAATGTTAACATCTTTTCTTGCTTAGATAACTTAATCTTTAATGGGGCATGGGGTGGGGGGGGGCACCAAAAACAGTTTCACAAGAATGACTTCACATTACATTTTTAAAGAGACATATGCCCAATAAGTTATTAGTTATTCAGCCAGATGAGTTTTCATTCCTTTTATTCTATTGAAATAACTAGCTAACCCCCAAAAAAAGATGGTCTCAGAGAAGGTAAGATAATGGTTCTGCTGTCACCCTAAAAGAAACACCTTTGCAGCTGGTCATCATGTGGGAAGCACTCCGGCTCATCTGTATTCTGTACACATCTTGTCAGACTGTGATTACATGGCAGGGTGCTACCTCTGCAGCATTGCAATAACGTCACACTGACTTACTTTCACATCCAAAACTCTGCTCTTGTTTCTATTCATAACCTCTGTTGTCTTGGTTTTTTCTGTCTACAGAAAGGAGAAAATCACAGTGCCAACCTCATGGGACAGTTCTGATGATTAATTGAGATAATATATCAAAGATGTGAGACACATAGGTTTTTCACAAAAGTAAATTCCCAATCTCACTCTCTTTCAGCAAACATCTAGAATAAGATTTTGTTTTCTTTTACATCTTTCCTGATCCATATGAAGAGGGCTAAGGAAAATCTTCAAATGTCCAAGATTATTCAAAAATATTTACTTTTCTTGCAATCAGCACTATTTGTTTTATTTTTTTCCTTACAGCAAAAGGGGCACCTGTAGCATTGAAAAGTAGTATAGAGATTTAATACAGGAAAAGCTGGCTCCTTCTTATATTAAAAAAAAAAAAAAAAAACGAACAGTATAACAGCAAACACCTAGAAATCACTTCCTCTGTCATGCACATATATTCATCATTTAATCTTTAAAATGCCATGAGGGAGATACTATTATTATAATATTATTATTATACCCATTTTTAGAGATGAGAAAACTGAGACTCAGAGAGCCTGATTTTCCCAGGAGCGCTAAGTAAAACAAAACAAAAAGACGGAACTGTGCTCTAAACTGAGCAGTCTATGCTTTTAACCACTATACACTGTCTCCTTATGGATGAGATTCTATAATCAGATCATTCTGATGGTATTACAGCCAAAATGTGAACCAGCTCTTTCTTAGGAGATATCTGTGATGGCTCTCTTGGGATGTCAAGTCAAAATTTTCCATATAGAGGTAAAACAGTACATTTAACAACACAGCATTTTAGCTCTAAACCCAAGCTAACCAATTTTGCCTTCAGCGGCAGGACAAAGTGCCTTACAAACAAACATCTTTTTTGCTTTAAACTGTCTTTATGATTATTAACAAATTCATCCCGAATCCATACATCTCTATCTTGGAGATGCATTCATCTCATACTAAGCATGAGAACTGTGGTGAATCTGCAGAAGTTGAAGCATCTTACACGAAACTTCTGGAAATAGCACAAATCTAACATTTCATTGTCATGAATTAATCGATATGACCTGATGATATTAATGAGTATAAGAGATCTTGGGCTTGATTCTGATGGGTTTTGAATGAAAATGTATTCCTTCAAAATATGGCTTTCATCATAATGTACATTTGAAATCCTAAGTTTCTATTAATCATGCTGTATTCCTCAGTAGTTCAAGTAAGCTTTTGCGGTAGATGCCAAGGAGTGCCCTATTCAGAACTGAGACAATTATTTCCCTAGCTGCTGCAAACATTGACTGCTGAGAATTCTCAGTTGAGCCTCATTCCAAGAACTGCCGGTGTCTAAAGAAAGTAATTTTACCCAAAGTTCTGACCCTTCTTCTGGGTCAGCCCATGTCCGATGATGGTCAATATCAAGCTATAAGGCACTGACCCCTTAGCGTCTATTTGGTTTATTCTAGGGCTACCCCATCTCCACTGTGCCCATGGGATAAACTGAGGACTTTGTTGTAACTGCTTGAAAGTTCAACTTCTCCCTCTGCCCAATTCTACTTTCTTTATTCTTCCAGAGTATTGATCCCAAGAGCACTCCTCCAATAAACCTGCACACAAACCTTTTTCAGAGTCTGTTTCCTGGGGAAACTAATCTCCAAACAATTTCTAACGAAAACAGCTGGTAGATCTTCCCACCTTCTGCAGCCCACACTGGCACCGTCCTCCCTTCACATGATGATCAATACTTGTATTTCTGTGATGTATGGGCACAATGTCTTTGGCAACAATATTTTTTCAGGTCAATGTAATTATGAAAATTACTTTAGTCAAGGGCTGCCATTGAAGGAATTTATTATAATGTCAATGTGCAAGATAATACCATAACATTATTTAAGAAATCTCTAAAAGTTCAATACTGAGACTGGCAGTACAGTCTGCAAAATAAGCACCAGTGAGTTTACCAGACTCAATCTGTGAAATTCAAATCTAATGATAGCCAATAGTTCTATTGAAAATTATAATTTCAGGCTGGATGTGGTGGCTTATGCCTGGAATCCCAGCACTTTGGAAGGCTGAGGCGAGCAGATAACTTAAGTCCAGGAGTTCAAGATCAGCCTGGACAACATGGAGAAACCCCATCTCTACAAAAAAATTTTCAAAATTAGCTGGGCATGGTGATATATGCCTGTAGTCCCAACTACTCAAGTATTGCTTGAGCCCAGGAGATTGAGGCTGTGGTGAGCTGTGATTGCACCACTGCCCTCCAGCCAAAGCAACAGAGCT
>NW_016107453.1:906711-923186 GCF_001604975.1 Cebus imitator | reverse complement strand
TTTTTTTTTTTTTTTTTTTTTGGCTCAAAACTCGTATGTTGAGAAGTTTCATTCCACTAAATGGAGACAAATGACATCAAAGCAAGGTGTGCTCCACAGCAAGAAGCTTTCTCTGATTACCAACCAATACCACATAGCGTCTCCTCCTGTTTTTTATATTGATCATATCCAGATTTTTCTCAACCAGGAAAAAAATGTTATATTGGACAGCAGGCTTAAAAACAGGCAAAGGAAAATATCATCTCTCCAGCAACAAACCCTGTTTTGCAAAACTGCTCTGGGCTTACAGTACCAATGGCAGCTATATATAGGGACCTACAACTTGAGTGCCTAAACAATTTTCCAAAGAACCAAAAATTTGAAGTTAATATTAAACTTGATAAATTTTTGATATATTGTATTGCACTTTAGGTTCTGGGGTACATGTGCAACATATGCAGGATTGTTGCATAGGTACATACATGGCAATGTGGTTTGCTGCCTCTGTCCCCCTGTCAACTACATCTGGCATTTCTCCCCATGTTATCCCTCCCCAATCTCCCTACCCCCACTGTACCCCCCGAGTCCCCCCCAACAGACCCCAGTGTGTGAGGCGCCCCTCCCTGTGTCCATGTGTTAGCACTGTTCAACACCCACCTATGAGTGAGAACATGCGGTATTTTTCTGTTCTTGTGTCAGTTTGCTGAGAATGATGGTTTCCAGATTCATCTGTGTCCCTACAAAGGACATGAACTCATCGTTTTTTATGGCTGCATAGTATTCCATGGTGCATATGTGCCACATTTTCCTTGTCCAGTCTATCATCAATGGGCATTTGGGTTGGTTCCAGGTCTTTGCTATTGTAAACAGTGCTGCAATGAACATACATGTACATGTGTCTTTATAATAGAATGATTTATAATCCTTTGGATATATACCCAGTAATGGGATTGCTGGGTCAAATGAAATTTCTATTTTTCGGTCCTTGAGGAAGCGCCACACTGTCTTCCGCAATGGCTGAACTAATTTACACCCCTGCCAAGAATGTAAAAGTGTTCCTATTTCTCCACATCCTTTCCAGCATTTGTTGTCTCCAGATTTTTTAATGATCACCATTCTAACTGGTGTGAGGTGGTATCTCATTGTGGTTTTGATCTGCATTTCTCTAATGATCAGTGATGATGAGCATTTTTTCATGTGTTGTTGGCCTCATAAATGTCTTCTTTTGAAAAGTGTCTTCATGTCCTTGGCCCACTTTTGAATAGGTTTGTTTTTTTCTTGTAAATCTGTTTTAGTTCTTTGTAGATTCTGTATATTAGCCCTTTGTCAGATGGGTAGATTGCAGAAATTTTTTCCCACTCTGTTGTTTGCCAGTTCACTGTAATGATTGTTTCTTTTGCTGTACAGAAGCTGTGGAGTTTAATTAGATCCCATTTGTCTATTTTGGCTTTTGTTGCCAATGCTTTTGGTGTTTTAGTCATGAAGTCCTTGCCTTTACCTATGTCCTGAATGGTTTTCCTAGGTTTTCTTCTAGGGTTTTTATGGTGTTAGGCCTTATGTTTAAGTCTTCAATCCATCTGGAGTTAATTTTAGTGAAAGGTGACAGGTAGGGGTCTAGTTTCAGCTTTCTGCACATGGCTAGCCAGTTTTCCCAACACTGTTTATTAAACAGGGAACCCTTTCCCCATTGCTTTTGTCAGGTTTGTCAAAGATCAGATGGTTATAAATGTGTGGCGTTGCCTCTGAGGCCACTGTTCTAAGTTCTATTGGTCTATGTCTCTGTTTGGTACCAGTACCATGCTGTTTTGATTACAGTAGCCTTGTAGTATAGTTTGAGGTCAGGTAGCATGATGCCTCCAACTTTGTTCATTTGCTTAGAATTGTCTTGGCTATGCGAGTTCTCTTTTGGTTCCATATGAAGTTTAAGGTGGTTTTTTCCAGTGCTGTGAAGAGGGTCATAGGCAGCTTGATGGGGATAGCATTGAATCTATAAATTACTTTGGGCAGTATTACTATTTTCACAATATTGATTCTTCCTAATCATGAGAATGGAATGTTTTTCCATCTGTTTGTGTCCTCTCTTATTTCCGTGAGCAGTGGTTTGTAGTTCTCCTTGACAAGGTCCTTTACATCCTTTGTTAGTTGTATTCCTAGGTATCTAGGTATTTTATTCTCTTTGTAGCAATTGTGCATGGGAGTTTGCTCTTGATTTGGCTTTCTGTTAGTCTGTTATTGGAGTATAGGAATGCTTGTGATTTCTGCACATTGATTTTGTATCATGAGATTTTGCTGAAGTTGCTTATCATCTTAAGGAGATTTTTGGGCTGAGACAATGGGGTCTTCTAAATATACAATCATGTTATCTGCATATAGAGACAATTTGACTTTCTCCTTTCCTAATCGAATACCCTTTATTTATTTTTCTTGCCTGATTGCTCTGGCTAGAACTTCCAAAACTATATTGAATAGGAATGGTGAGAGAGGGCATCCTTGTCTAGTGCCAGATTTCAAAGGGAATGCTTCCAGATTGTGTGAGTTTTTGTGGGCAGTAATAAATCATTTGGAAATGTGGTGTTCACTCACCCTCCACGTTGTTCTTGCTGGGAACTGCACTCCAGAGCTGTTCCTATTTAGCCATCTTGGATTTACCATCATAATGCCTCACATGACTTTCTCCTTTCCTGCTGATGTGTTTATAGAGGAGGCAGCTTGCTTAAAAATTATTGAAATAGAAAAGCCAGATAATGACATGTTTGAACACCTTCTGAAATATTCCTTATGCTCAATCCCTCTCATGTTTCAGGGCTGTCTATGTTCTCTGGCTCTGAGAGTTCTGGTTAAACGGGAGTGTGCAACTGTGACCTAGCCCCTGTATGTCTCTCTTTAAAATGTAGGCACCCCTGTGCAGAGAGAATATGGTCATTCCCAGGAAACATGTGGTGGCCACCATCAACAATTTTAAAGCTTCTGACTGCCAACATTCTCACCTAGAAATAAGATGTTGTAATGAGAGAATTTTCCTTCTTTATCAATCTCACCAAATGCTCTGGAGATGAATTTGAGAGTGTCTGTTAAGATTGATTTACTCAAACCTTATGCTGTAGCTGCTACATGAAATGCTTGAGAATTATTTATGTTGTTTATAAATTCGAATAATTATTTACTTATTATAGAGTAATCCAACATTGAAAATTTCCAGGGCAAAGGGAGGGCACTATAATATTAAAGTGAGACTTAAGGGCTTTTCTCACTATAGCAAAATAGGTATAGGCAATGCTCTTAGTATTGTATTCGTGAATAGGAAGGTTCCAGTGTCACCAATAGTCTAAGATGTGAATATTCACATTATTTACAATAAAACAGAACTCATCACTCACATAGAGGCCAATGACTGTGACCCACCTGTGCTGGGGAATAGAGAACCTGTTAGTGAAGCATTTGGGAGGCAGATCACATGTTTCAAAGGGTGGTGTAGCTGAGCAGAGCAAAGCCCTAGGCAGGAAGAGCATCTTGTTCCTTCCAAAAAAGAACAAGCGAGTGGGAGTCACAGGCCAACAGTGTTTAACAATGGCCTGTATCATAAACAGTACCAGGCTCCTCCACTTTGAGCAGCAAAAAAAGGTTCTTTCGTTTTAAGCAATTACTTCTGTCAACCAATTAATATATCCTAATCTAATGGGAAAACTATTTCAGGCAATACTGTTCTTTGATTGATAACAAGAAAAAGAAATAGAACCCCAAAAAATAAAACTTCATGATGGACCACAGCCTTTGCATAATTTTGAAGGAAAGAAAAACTAATAAAATACCATCAAAACTGCACAGCCAGTCAGCAAAGCAAGTCCAAATTAGTTCAACTCAAACTTTCATTTGGGGTGAAGCTTAACAGTTTCTTTGGCCTATCTTTTAGATTTTTCATTTGCTTGACAGTGGATGGGAGTGTTTGCTTCAAGACTCTCTAGGACAAGAAGAGCTGATATTTTCCACCCAGACTTTTTCCTAAGAAACAAAAGCAGGTAAGCCTCATTAGGAATATAAGGGAGACAAAATGTAATACGGAAGTGATGATATTTGAAGTCACTAACCCATGCTTGGGGAGCAATTGGGATAGACTTCTGAGCTCCTCCGCTTCTGTTTATACCATCAGCTAACTACAGAAAAGCAAATGTGGTGGAACAAACAAAGTAAAAATGGCAAAGAAAGAAAATTAAATAAGCATATTCCGAAATACTCTCAAGGACAACAGGAGCTATGCCAAATAATGAGCATAAACACAATATTTAACTAAATGCAGCTAAAACTGCCAAAACTCTCCATTTTTATTTAAGTGTCCAATTTTAGCATTGCTGTGACCACTGTTGGAATGCCTTCGTTGTTATATTGGAAATACCTAGGCTACAAACTGAAAATTGACATTTAAGAGAAGAGAATGTGTTTAAAAGACATTCTAGCTCATCTTTTGCATTCTCACTGGGACTGAGAGTTGGACTGCAGTGTGGCTATAGTGCTGTTGTTCTCTGTCCAGATTCTCTTTTGAGGGTGGATGCACCCAGCTCCCAACTGCTGAGTCTTCACGGCTGCAACCCACACCGGGAATTGGCTTTGCTACAGAGAACTCCTGCCCAAGATTACACTTCCTTCTGCAGAGAATGGCCCCACAGATAATGGCTAGCTGCTGTAGGGATATAAACACCTATCCTTCTTGCTTCTATTTGAGAGAACTTAAAGGACCAGCTGAGTTCTAGAGACCTCCTTGGGATCAGCTGAAGCCTCACTTCCAATTGAATTGGAGGTCAGCTTCTTGGTCTTCTCAATCTTGGCACCCTGACGTTCTTACCAGTGTATCTCCCAAGAACACTCTTCCAATAAACTTGCTGCTTCTACCTATAGCTCCTCATCTTAGAATCTCTTTCCAAACAACCCAATCTGAGCGAGTGGATGCCAGGGGCTATCCCAGAAGGAAGACTCTAAATTCGGATTTTGTTGCTTCATCGCCTGCCAGCTAGCTGACAAAGAGGCCCCACCTCTAGTGGCAGGTAGAGTATAGATAGCACCGGGCGTGCTCCAGTGGTGCAATTATTAAGCCTTTCACTGGCTGTTCACTGGGGTGTGATGCCAGTAGAAGAGGGAACACTAGCTGGTGCAGTATATCTGGTTTTTGAGAGATATGAGGGGAAAGGCAAATATAAGGATGGAATTGGGTGGCTATTGAGTGCCACTGATTCATGAAAAGAGATAATGACTAATTGTGATTAAGGACCAATCGAGGGAAAAGTGAAGGTGCTACAGGCTCCAGTTGATGTAGACCAGCTGGAACTTGGGGATTACGCACCCAAAAATGAATCCTGAGAAAGATTTGCTAGACCAAAGGGGAGAGGAGGGAATTGTAAAGGTGGATGAGGAAGAGTTTATTAGTACAGAAGCACTTTCTCAGAATACAGATTTGACACTCCGGCAAGACCCTGGGAAACAATACCAAGACACTGCTAGGATGACCCTTGGAAGCTTGGGCAAAACAATAGGTCACACTAAGTGAAGTACAAATGCCAGCACCAACATAACAGGGGGCTGAGGATAGAATAAGGATATTGTCAGTAAAAGACAGAGTTCCTAGAGGCAAAATAGGTGGGCAGCAAATGTGAGTAGTGCTTCACTGTTACAATCAGAAAGGTAGAGCAGCCACCCCAATTTAAACACGGTATCCCCTGCCCAGTTTCCAAATATAAGCCTGGTCTCATGTCCAGAACCCACTGAGTAAGGGGAGTGAAGGAGAGGCTGTTTCTTTTGAAGAAACACTTCAAAACATCACAGTAAATACATTCTCATAATATGGTCAGAGACCAGAAATGATGGGAAGCTTGTGGGATAGAGTTAGATTTGAAATATGAAGGCAAGGCCATCAGCAAAAGCTGTAGTTTTGAAGGGATCCAGCCACGGTGTAAAATATGGCCCAGGGTAGGAAAAGGGCCTAGAAAAGATATCTCACCTCTCTCCTCACCCTCCCATCTCCCGGTACCCCATTTAGCAAATACTGGAAGCCAATTAACTGGCAAGAGAACCCTAGTGACATGGTCTACAAGGATAAATCATTGCAGAGAAGATGAAACATGGATGTACGAGTGAGGAGAAAGAAAGAAAACATTAAATACTCTGACAGAGGTATTATTTCTTCCATTTTAACAGATGAGAAAACAGAGGCTATCCCCATAACACAAGCAAAATTGCAGAGACCAAATTCCAACGTAGGACAAATGATTCCAAAGTTGTTGCTTTTAATCAGTACCTTATCTGCTTCTAGGCATCCTGACTTCTAGAAAATTTGAATCTCCATAAATTGCATAGATTATATTTTATATTCCCAGAAGCACCTACAAGTTAGACTCTTAGCAAATGTTAGTTGACAAAGTGGCAATACCCTAATGACAGACCTGGGAATTCAATCACAGAAAGTTCCTTAATGGCCAATTCATTTCAAAGTATGCATCATTTGTGGGGGCTGCCAACCCTAACAAAGGACAGTCCTTGCCATTCTGGCCTTATTGAAATACTTGGCATGAAATGACAGTGGAGAGTGTCCTACCCCTTACCAATTCTTTGTGCTTCCAGGCTGTGTACTCCTTGGCAGGGGTGCTTGAAAATTCCTGAGGGGATATACATCATAATGATTTTAAACAGATTCATTTCCAGATTCTCAACTTCCAAAGCCATCGTTTCTAAAACAAATTTGCCTAATAATGTGTCTACAGGCTGCTCGTTCTCCTTTTCCCACCTCCCATCTCATAATGACCCTTCTTTTTCCAAAAGAAAAGCGTATCTCTCATTCAATCTGAGACTAACACAGTGGTTTGTCCCATTGTGTACAAACCTCAGAGCCACTAAACAAAGGGACAATTGGAGACTACATTGCTCTTGAGGACAAGCACTTTAAGGACGAGTTAAGAAATATTAAAGGGTTGGCAAATTAATGGCAAGGATCCCTGCTTTAGCTAGCTGGCTCACTAGTTTTCAAAGTATCTAATTAGTTATTCATCCTAGAATTAGAGTTCCAAAATGAGATCGTTGTCAGCAGGGTGCATGTTAATGTATTTATTTAAATTACAAAATAAAGTCAGACTTTTGCTGACAGAAAACACATCTTATTTGGCTGAATGATTTGACAATAAGAATTGGCTTTGTTAATTAGGTGATGTGGTCACATGTACCATAAGCCAAAAGAGCTAAATCCACTTTGAAAAACATGTATTTAAAACTCTTATGCAATAGACAATATGCTGGAAACTACATCTTTTGTCACTAATTAAATTTATGGCATGTCAACTTTAAAATGTGGGGGTATATACCTTTTTAAAAATTCTTTTAACAAGTACATGAGCAAAACAGTTGGAGGATGCTATTCTAGACCCTGTAGTAGAACAAATTTTAGATCTGGAAGGGATGTGGTTATCTGGTACAACTTTCTTTATAGAAAAGCAAACAAAAATAAAGAAATTAAATGACCTGCAACCAATGTGTGAAAGACCCAGGATTTGAACCTGAGGAGACTGGTCCCTGAGGAATGTTCCCATTTGATGCGCTCCTCTTCTGGAATTCTCCCTCTTTCCCACCCCCTCACCCTCATTGAAAAGCTTCTAATGCCAAAAGTAGATACTGGCTAAATAAATGAACAGCTCTTTTCAGAATAGAAGTGCCAAAGTAGGCAGAAGCTGCTCGGTTGCTTATCCTTCACGGACTCTAGCTGTGACACTAATGCAAAGAAGTGGGATGATATCTCGGGAGTCTGAAGGATTAACATTAGTCACAAGAATATCCTGATTGGCCACAGGTTACCTCACAGTCCCAGTCCAGTCACTGAACTGGAAGATAAATTTCACCCAAGCCTTATACAGTGATCACATCTGTCTCCTGAAATGTATGTTCCTTGAGCTTAGCCAGCTCCCTTGACTACCAGACTTGAGCCTGACATCTGGTAGCTTCCAAATATGCTTCCCTTTCCTACTTAATTAGCACAATGCTCTAGGGGATTCGTCAGGCCCCTCACAGACGTCCAGGAGCCCATGTCTCCAAGCACAGATCATGATTTTGCTCATAGGCGGTGAAATTATATCCCGTATGGATCCAGTCATAATTTCCCATGACATTTTTATGCTTTATTTTCCTGGAGTTTTGTCTGTTTGTTTTTTGCTTTTGAGGGTTTTTTGGGGGGTGGGGTGTTGTTTGGTTGGTTGGGGTTTTTTGTGGGGTGTGTGGGGGGGTTTGCTTGTTTTTGGTTTTGGCTTTTGTTTTTGTTTTACCATTCAGGAGAATTTCTACTTTTCTCTTCAGCCTAACTGAAAATGTTTACCTGCTTTGGGCTCAGAGGAATGAGGGATACATAAATTATCTCTGAAAGTAGGTGAGGGAAGGTGTTCGAGTCTGCTAGATTCCACTGACTTTCATGTGCAATGACTAATAGTGCTAACTGGACGAAAATCGAAAGCCATATGTTAATAGCAAAAGAATCACCCATGTTAAATAGGCATACAATTATAGTGGAACATTTAATAAGGAAAGTACAAGGGCTGCACTGACTCACAACAAAAATCACTGAAACACATTCAGTGACCATCGATTTTGAATGGATGGCATTAATTTATGAGCAATCAATACTCTTTTAATTGGAATTTTGCTGTCCCTGGGTACCTACACAGCACAATATATTAAGGCAAATGATAAATTCTCTTTGTTTTGGAGCCGAAAGCAGAGAACTGGAAAACAGGTCTTGGATTGGTGCCTTTATTCCACTCACTACTATCATTTAGCTTTGAAATAAAATTAAAGGAGCAGCTCTACTTATCACAGACTCCAAATCTAAAGAGGCATTCTCTCCCTCTGGATATATTAAATTCTTTCTCAGCAGAGGTCCGCACCCCGCATCCTTATTATCCATTATTTAAAGAAAGCAAAGCCAGATACTTTAGAGATGGAATTTTACCCTCTTGGGAGATTAGATACCAGAAAAATCTATAGACCAGGCTCAGAGCTCCAGATTTCATTCTGATGCCAACTCTTACCACCCATGTGACTTCTCTGTGCTTCAACTGCATTATGAATACAATGAGGATAATAAGATTAACTTCCTTAACATTGTGGTGAGGTCCAATGGGCAGAAACACTATACCTGTATGACACAAGTTAATATAATATTTGCCAGTGAACACTTCTGGATGATTACTTCATATTCTAGCCTTAACTACTCACCCGTTATTCCAAACTGCAAAGTTCCCCAAGATTTTAAGACAGAGGGCAGCTCCCACAAATATATACCACCATCACATCTGTATTACATTTTCTTGCCCTCCCTGCACCTCCAAAATTCACATCCTTCCCCATGTCATCAGAAAAAAAAACCCCACTGCCCTCTGAACTAGTCTGATCAGGGCTTGTTGAACATCGGGTCCCTAGACCCCCTCCAATTCCAGACAAACTGAAGGATGGGTGGGATGCCACCTTGAAAACAAGGACAGTGAGGGTGGATGCTGGATGCAGCCTGTTGTCCTGATTGGCCCAATTCTAGAGCAAATCCATCTTAAGCAGACAATTTCAACATAATCTCTCACCTATCTGGACAAACAGTCAATGGAGAAATGTGAGAAGAAAAGCCCCTTAAAAGGATAAGTTGCAGCAAAACTGTGAAAGCCTTGAAATTCAGAAGAGAAACTGCCAGAAGAAACTGGTGTGTGTTATGCCCAAATGCATCATCTGTTCTGACAGGCAAATTTCACAAGGAGCCAAACCTTGACAATTCTCCTCCCCTGTTTTTTAAAAACCGCTTCCCTGGCAACCCCTTACTAAGCTGTGGCAGTCACACTAAATTGCAGGTATGCTCTTTGCTGTCATCTTCCTCTCCGTGAGGCTAATTTATTGAGATGAATGGTGCAGGTGGAGAGTGAGGGGATGGGCAAGGAGTTGGGAACTACTGCAGAGATCTGGTGCCCCTGAGGATGAGTCCCAGGTTTGAGGTAAGAAAGCATCTTCCACTTATGCTTAGCTCTTTCTATTGATAAATTTTTCCATCTCTGAAATGCATTGAGGGTTTATGTGTTAGATTATTTGTTTGGGGGCATTTGCTTTATTTCTTTGATAGTAAGTGGGAGAGCAAAGCAATGCCAATTCACTACAGGGAGTTGACATATTTTATAAATGTAGAAGAGCTAGCAACATAATGGCCATATCTCACACAGTGGGAATTTTGTATATTTAAATGGCGATAGTAGAATCCAGTAGAGAGGAAGATAAAAACATAAACTATATTACAAGCTTTCCAATATGCCTGGATAAGATGTGAAGTGCACACACATATGCGTGTACATACGTATTTAGCAAGTATTAAAGCACCGTAGAGAAGGGACCATATCCTTAAAATCCACCATTGTAGCAGATGAAGAGTAGAGCTCTGTGATTTTCAATAAATATTGTCCCTACTGTTCTTCAAGCATAATGACTTAAGATCAAAGCCCTCCCACAGGAACTGTAAAAGCTGATAGTCTTGTACCACACTGTATGTGCGGATGTGGGTATTTTCTCAGACTTCCAGTGTGTGGAAGACTTTCCACTGGATTCTAGCATTCTCTTGGAGAGAACTAATCCATGTGTAGGTGTTTACTTGTATGATTATGAGATGGAATAGTCAGGTGTCTCCTATTCTGCCATGTTGCTGACATCCCCAGGAAAAGGATTTTTGAGTGGAGACTAAAGCATTTTGAGCAACAATATTTAAGCACAAATTCTCTGGAGTGATTAATCTAGCAACCATGGGTCACACGGATTTACATAGGGAGAAAGTGTAGGTATGAGCGACTGAAATTGTTTAAGAGGTCATAAAGGGCTAAAATAACACAATGAGAATGAAAATGGAAAGAGATAAAGAGAAGGAAGAGCAGTGAGCCAGGAAAACAGAATGAACAAGAGTTGCATCAAAAGGAGCAAGAGAGACGTGAGTTTTAGAGTTTATGTGACTAGAAATACTGCAGTCTTTGAAAGAAGACACAGAAGAGCTACTAAGACATGATTTCATTAGGAAGACATTGGCATAAATAGTGCCAATGAAGGTTGCTTGTGGGAGAAATCTTACAACACCAATGAATGGATAAAACAGCAATGCTTTATATGTACACACGCACACAGAAGAAAAAACCATGATGGAGTGGAGGTAGATATTAACAGAAACAGTCATAATTTGCTTTCAAAAAGAAACGTCTCAGCTTCTCCACTGACTGGTGGGAATGTCAATTGATCTGAATGTCTGGAAGGTATTTTGATAAAGTCCACCAAGACTGGGTGTGGTGGCTCACACCTGTAATCCCAGTACTTTGGGAAGACAAGAAGGGTGAATCATGAGGTCAGGAGTTCAAGACCAGCCTGGCCAACATGGTGAAACCCCGTCTCTACTAAAAATACAAAAATTAGCTGGGCATGGTGGTGTGCGCCTGTAATCCCAGCTACTTGGGAGGTTGAGGCAGGAGAATCACTTGAACCCTGAGGGCGGAGGTTGCAGTGAGCCGAGATCATGCCACCGCACTCCAGCCTGGGTGACAGAGCAAGACTCTGTTTCAAAAAAAAAAAAAAGATAAAGTCCACCAAAAAGGTTTATAAAATAAAGCCAAGTTATTTCACTTCTAGAATCACAGCCCAAGTAAAGTATGAAAAAGCTTTTTATAGGTATTAATCATTAGACATTATTAAAATGAGTCGGCCAGATGTGGTGGCTCATGGGTAATCCCAAGGCTTTGGGAGGCTGAGGCAGAAGGATCACTTGAGGCCAGCCTGGGCAATATAGTGAGACCCTGTCTCTACAAAAAAATGAAGAAAAGCAGCCAGGCATGGTGATATATGCCTGTAGTCCCAGCTACACATGAGGCTGAGGCAGGAGGATCCCTTGAGCCCAGGACTTTGAGACTGCAGTGAGCTGTGACTGTGCCAGTACACTTCAGCCTGGGCAACAGAGTAAGGCCCAGTCTCAAAAATTAAGTTAAACTGAAAAGTGACTCAGGTAAATATGCTATATCTAATTGGGGTCATGATTACTTAAATGTAAGCATTATCAGAACATCAAATTAGATGCTTAAGACATAGACATTTCACTGTAGATTTTATTTCAAAAAATTAAATAATAAATGCATAAAAATAAAATCTCCCTCTTAAAAACAAAAGAGCTAAATACCAAATTAACCCAAATGGCCCAAGACAAGTAAGTATCACCCTTGCAGGATCCATTAGATGGTATCTTATAATATTATTAAAGCAAGGATTTAATCATGAGTGTTTTGAATGATCCACGAAATTTGTTAAAATGGTAACTGGAAAAAATAAATACAAAATGCTGTAGAGAATATAATCACAAGAATGTTAAATATGCATTAAGAGAGGACTGATAGTCCTCTAATATGTCTGATAATATATCTAATATATATATCATAGACCATGACTAAATTTTGAATGATGCTTTTCTTCCTCTTGTTTTTCTGTATTTCTTACATGTTATATAATGAGCTTTATTACAATAAAAAAAACTTTATTTTGTTAAACAGTGAGTAACATGTCACTGTCTATCCACCCCCTCCATTCAGTTCTTGAGCAAATTAACAAGTCCAGATGGCATTATCCCTAATCAAGGATAAGAATCAATTAAAAGGATGTAACATAAAGTCTGTGCATAAATACAATAGATACAAAGAAAATAAGTTAGCAAATTCAGAACAGCATTGAAAACAAGGTTCACCAGTAGTCCAGGACAATGAGGGGTTTCTAGAATTGACAGAGCAATAGCAAATAGATTGACAACATAGTCCAAAATAGCTGAAGAACCCTCTCAGTAAATATGTACAACATTCCAAAATAGTGTGTTTTCCCAACAGAACTCCAGAATAAATCTACATCCAAAGTCAGTGGAGGCACGAAGAAGGGGAATGAGACAATATTTTAGGTAATTTAACTAAACAGTGGCACCAATAAAACAGCAAATCCCCTTCCCTCCATCTCCTATATTTGTCCCTAGATTAGGGACCCTCTCTTAAAAACTCTTTAAGGCTACAAGAGTGGCTACTGAACTAAAGAAAGGGAGAGTGTCTGTCTGCCAACAAGCACCAAGAGCCTGATACCTAGAAATCGAGCCACCTTCACACCCTACTAATCACACTTTCGTTTTCAGCCCTGGTAAAGTTACCAGAGGTAATTAATTTGTATCAACTTCCAGACAAACTGGTATTCTGGTATCCTCATCTGAACTGAGAAAATACATTTCAAAGCAATAAACTGTTTAAATACTCAAAAACAAATAAGAGCAAGCAAGAAACACTATATTTTTAAGAAATTAACACCACAGTGGAGATCTTCCATATTCAATATGTAAACATTACAGGAAATTGAAAAAAAAAAAACCTTTAAATATTAGGAGAAAAAAACTGGCGTAAATCTTGGAAAGAAAAAGGCAAACTACTATTGTTATCAGACACTATGAGTAGCCACCTAGAACACCCAAGAGACACTACTAATAAGCATTTAGAACCAGCATAGGATTTAGTTAGGATACAAGATCAACACAGAAAAATTAAAAGTAGCTTTTCAACCTGTTATAACCAATTAGAATGTATTTAAAAGATCCCATAACAAAGAAAAGTACAACCTGTTCATAATTAAATTCAATAAGAAGATATAATTATAAAGAATGCTATAAAATTTTACAGAAGAAAATGAAAGAAGTTCTAAATTCATAGAAAGCAAAAATTATGTTTCTTGATATGAAGACTCAATTGTAAAAGATATCAGTGATACTGGAAGAAGACAGGAAAATGCCGGGTAGAGAAGGGCAGGGTCCCTGGTGAGGGCTGCATTCTCAGGCCTGTGTCCAGGGACCTAAGTGAGGACAGGCACTCTTGTTTTGGGGCCTAAATGTTGCATTTTCCAAGACCACTCTGGCCTGTCACGCCCTCCATTCTGTGCCCATAAAAACTCCAAGACACATACACAAGTGGCTGGATGTTGAGAGTAACACACTGGTAGCTGAACACACAGGCAGATGCCAGTAGGCCATCAATGGCAGAATGACGCAGACAATGTGGGAAATCAGCCAAAGGAAAGTGGCAGCTGGGCAGCCCAATTCCAGGGGAAGACACCCTTCCCACTCCATCCCCCTTTTGCCATCCCCATCCACCTCACTGAGAGCTACCTCCATTCAATAAAACCTTGCACCCATCCTCCAAGCCTGTGTGGATCTAATTCTTCCAGTACACTAGGGCAAGAACCCTGGGACACAGAAAGCCTTCTGTCCTTGCAATAAGGCAGAGGGTCTAATTGAGCTGATTAATACAAGCCACCTGTGGATGGCAAAACTATAAGAGTGCACTGTGATACACACCCACTGGGGCTTCAAGAGCTGTAAACACTCAACCCTAGATTCTGCATTGGGGTCAGAGCCCCACAAACTGACTGTCTGCATGTTCCCTCTAGGGCTTTGGGCAGTAAGGCACAGAAGAAGCGAGTCACGCCCCGTCACTTGCCCTGTGAGAAGGATAAGGGAACTTTTCTGTTTCATCAGTTCTCTTCAAATTTATATGTAAGTTTGATACCATTTCCAATAAAAATCTAAAAAAATGGCTTGAAATGAATTAGGCAGCACAATTTTGAAGAGAGGAATAATGAGGAAGAATATGCCTGACCATTCTAAATATCAAGAACACTGTGGCACTGTCCAAGAATAGATACATAAATCAATATGGAAAGATAAAGCAGATGATATTTCAAATCAGAGGAAAAAGAATCAACAATTCAATAAACAGTGTCAAAATAACAGGCTAATTATTTACAGACATATTAAAAACTAAACTCAATAAAACATTAAAAGCATTAAAAACTATATACATATTAGAAAAAAATATATAGGCAAACTTTGTCTTCACCTTAGAGAACATTCTTGTAAGTAAAGGTATAAAAGCCATAAAGTTAAAAAATTTGGCTATATAAAGGTTCGGATAGTTTGAATAATGGAAAGATTACAAAAAAATGTTAAAAAATGAAAGACTGAAAGAAAGTATTTCCAACATCTTCAATAGAGAAGCAATTAACAACCAGTATAAAGGGCCTCTAGAAATCAAAGAGAACTGAAAAAAGCTACTAAAAATAGAAATTTACAAAAGAAATATGTTAATGAATATTTTTAAAATATGCTGAATTCCACTGGAATTGGTAGTATGCAAATGTTTTAAGTAATGAGTCACAATTCTTATCTAATGGGCAAAAATTTTTTAAATCGGAATAATACTCTTTTGATAAGAATGCAGGAAAACAGACTCATTAATGAGACAGTAAATTGGAACAGACTTTTTGAAGTATTATTTCTCAGTATTTATCAAAATTTTGTTTGTCCATATTCTTGTACCCACAAAATCCACTTCTAGGATTATATGCTACAGAAACTCTGATAATATCCACATATAAGACTGTTCACTGCTGCATTTTGGGGCAAATGTATGAGCAAGAACAGTAGGTAGTTAGATAAATAATCGGACAGCAATAGTATATAATACTCTATAAATTATTTTTGTAGCAGAAAAATATTTACTGGCATAGAAAGATTAACAAAATTATATTAATAAACAGAAAATCCTTATGTATAAGCACACACAGGAAAAGATCAAGCAAACTGTTAGATAGTAGTCACTGCGTAGGAAGGAGATAATGGATTGGGAGGAAGTTAAGATCAGCTTCCACTTTGACTACGTATATTTTTTATTGTTTGATTTTTTTTTTCATGGGAATATGTGGAGACCAGCAGAAATGACAGAGGCAGAAAAAGTTTTCATGGTGGTAAAAACTGTTTGCTTAACCAAGGTCAAATAAATAATTTGGCCATTCAAAATGAAGGTATACTTGATAGCAGTGTGCACATAGTTCCCTAGAGTTTTCTGTGCATGAATGAGCTTATTTCAGTAAGGTAGGGTAGAGGGTCTTGCTACTCAGATCAGCCCTGTTTCTCTCTTTACACTCAGGCTCTTTTTCTTACCAACTCAGAATGTTACATCCCAGCACCAATCTCTGCCTTAAACAATGAAGTAACTACCCTTTGTCTCCCCATCTAGACCCAATCTTCTTGCTACTGATGTCAGATTTCTAATTCTCCCACCTCTAGATTTGCTTTCCATCTTACATAAAGACTTTCCAAGCAGCAGACATGGCCACAGTATTATGGCATGTATAATTTGCCACTTGTAGAATTGTTAAAAATATAAAAGAAAAATACTTGGGGGTGGATCCAAGATGGCCGTTTAGGAACAGCTCAGGATTTCCGCTCCCAGTGAAAGCGCAGAGGGTGAGTGGACGCCGCGTTTTTATTGCCCACAGACTAGGAAATTCCCGGGCAGAGGTGCTCCACGGTCACCAGCGCGGCTGTTTCGGCCAGAGCGGCTGTGCCGGCCAGCGCCGCGGCTTTGCCCCGCGCGGCTGCTTTGTCGGCGCCCCGGAGC
>NW_016107453.1:894109-900581 GCF_001604975.1 Cebus imitator | reverse complement strand
AAAAAAAAAAAAAAAGAAAAATACTTAAAAAGAATATGTATAGAAAGAACTACCACAGAAATCGGGAAAAAAATGTAAAAAAAATAATACTCGATGCTCAAGAAACTAAAGAGAGAAAAAAGATCTGAAAAGGAGAACTTTGTGAGAAGGAAAATGAAATTAAAGAGAAAATCAAGATATTAAAAGCAAGCTACCAGAGTTCACAAAAGAAACAAAAGTTAGTAATACAAACACCATAGAAATAAACACAATATACAAACAGAAAAACAATGCAATACAATGTTTACAAGGATTGGGAACATAGAAGAAAGGCTGATAAAAATCTGAAAACTTAAATAGCAAAAAACAAAGAAGCAAAAGTAATTTAAAAGATAAATATGGAAGAGAGACCAAATAAAGTCAGCATAAACTTGACTAACCATGGGAGTCAAGCAAATCAATCAGAAAGTAATATTCAAAACTTAACTAGAAGAAAATGTTTCTGAAATAAAGGAACATCTATTTCCTTTGGATCAAAAGGATTCATTATGTTCCAGGAAAAGGTAATTCATTCCAGTAATCAACTTGATATATTCTGGTGATGTTGTTTACCTTTAAGAATAAAAATTAAAACTATATGAGCATTCAGTCAGAAAAAGCAATTCGCTTGCATAGGAGGAAAGTCAGAGCGACCTCAGATTTCTTCATAACAACATTTAGTATCCAAAACTTGTGAGCCAAAAGATTACAGACAGCCCTTCTTAAGGGATATAAAACCTCTCGATAACAAATTCTTGCCAAACAAGTGCTGTAGCAAAAGAACTTGAGAATTCATGATATAAAAGTGTTGTTTGCACTGAATTAATTAAAACATAGAAGGCTGGACAATTGTGCAAATTTATAAACACTGAAATGTATAAATAAGAGTATAGCTAAGAAAAATGGACACTATGAGAAAAAAAAGATATCAGAAGGATATATATGACAATTTCCTAATCATTCATATCACAGTTAAAAAATATTATTTATTCCTAATATTCCAAGCTTCCTTCTGATATCATTTTTCCTTCTGTCTGAAAAACCTATTTTAGCAATTCTTTCAGAGCAACTCTACTTATTTTCTAGTTTTTCTTCATCTGTGGTCTTTATTTCAACTTCATTTCTGTTGGTCTGCCGTCCAATGCTCTACCCCTGAGCTATACCCCCTCCTTATTTTACCTTCATTTCTGAAGGATATTTTCACTGTATATAGAGTTCTAGGTTGACATTTTTTTCTCTCAGCACGTTAAAAATAGTTTCACTTTCTCCTTACCTTCATGGTTTCTATGAGATATGTGTAGTCATTAGAATATAGATCAGTTATAAGTAATGAGTTGTGTTTCTCTAGCTGCTTGCAAGCTTTCTTTTCTTTGGCTTTAGTTTTTATTTTATTTATATATATATATATATTTGTTATTGTACTTCAGGTTCTGGGGTACATGTGCAGATCATGCAGAATTGTTGCATAGGTACATACATGGCAATATGGTTTGCTGCCTCCATCCCCCCATCACCTACATCTGGCATTTCTCCCCATGTTATCCCTCCCCAATCTCCCTACCCCCACTGTCCCTACCCTAGTCCCCCCCAACAGACCCCAGTGTGTGATGCTCCCCTCCCTGTGTCCATGTGTTCTCATTGTTCAACACTGCCTATGAGTAAGAACATGCGGTGTTTGATTTTCTGTTCTTGTGTCAGTTTGCTGAGAATAATGGTTTCCAGATTCATCCATGTCCCTACAAAGGACATGAACTCATCATTTTTTATGGCTTCATAGTATTCCATGGTGTATATGTACCACATTTTCCCTGTCCAGTCTATCATCGATGGGCATTTGGGTTGGTTCCAGGTCTTTGCTATTGTAAACTGTGCTGCAATAAACATACGTGTGCATGTGTGTCTTGGTAATAGAATGATTTAGAATCCTTTGGATATATACCTAGTATGACTAAATCATTAAAAGCATTGGCAATAAAAGCCAAAATAGACAAATGGGATCTAATTAAACTCCAAAGCTACTGTATAGCAAAAAGAAACAATCAATCATTAGAGTTAACCGGCAATCAACAGAATGGCAAAAAATTTTTGCAAGCTACCCATCTGACAAAGGGCTAACACCCAGAATCTAAAAGGAACTAAAACAGATTTATAAGAAAAAAAAACAAACAAACAAATCCATTTAAAAGTGGGCAAAGGACATGAACAGACACTTTTCAAAAGAAGACATATATGAGGCCAACAAACATATGAAAAATGTTCATCATCACTGGTCATTAGAGAAATGCAAATCAAAACCACATTGAGATACCATCTCACGCCAATTAGAATGGCAATCTGGAGACAACAGATGCTGGAGAGGATGTGGAGAAATAGGAACACTTTAAAACTGTTGGTGGGAGTGTAAATTAGTTCAACCATTGTGGAAGACAGTGTGGTGGTGATTCCTCCAGGACCCAGAAATAGAAATTCCATTTGTCTTTAGTTTTTAACAGTTTGTTTTTGATGTGTCTAAACATGTTTCTTTAGGATTATCTTGTTTAGGTTTCCTTGAGTTCCTTGAATCTACAGGAGCTACACAGAAATTTTGCCAAATTTGAGGACTTATAAACATTTTTCTTCAAATATTTTTTTCTACACAATATTTATTCTCCTTCTAAGACTCTGATGACACAAGTATTAGGCATTTTCGTAGAGTTCCACAGAATCTTGTTTATTTTCTTTTTCCTCTCAGTAGCATAATTTCTATTTTTCTTAGAATTCACCCTTTCCACTGCCATCTCCATTCTGCTATTGAAACCATCTGGTGAGCCTTTTATTTTGAATGCTATGTTTGTCAGTTTAAAATTTCTATTTGGATGTTCTTTAAATCTTCTATTTATTTGCTGAAATTATCTTCCATGCAATTCATTTCAAACGTATTCATCCTTTCTTCTTTTAAAGACCTTGCCGGAAAATTTTAACATCTGTGTCATCTCAGCATTGGCTTCTTTTGACCATCTTTTCCCATATGAGTTGAGATTCTTCTTGTTCTTAAGGTGCCAAGTTACTTTAGATGATATCACAGACATTTGAATATTATGTTATAGGACTCTGGGTCGCATTTAAATCCTATGGAGAATGCTGAAATTTTTGTTTTGTTTTAGCAGCTGATCCAGTTAGATTTGGGCCACAAATTCCAACTGACCTTTTCTGGGTTATAGTTTCAATATCAGTTTGGGTTTTTCTGTTTGTTTGTTTGTTTTCCCCTTAATGCATTTGTAGTGCTATTATAATCTGTCTCATGTGTATGTCACCCAGTTGCCACTATGGAAATGTGGGTGATGATCTACTCCTTAGTTCAGATCTCAAAGTCTTTGATACGTTGTTTAGAATCAGATGGGTAGCTAAGGAGTGAACCTGAGAGTTCATAAGCTACTTTCCGGGGGTCATTTCCCTGAGCTCTTTCCTCTCCATATCTTGCTGATACTCTTCAGTTTCATGGGGCTCCCCTTTCATTCCTCTGGCCAAAGAGCTGAGGCTTCAATTATCCTGCTCTGCCATTCTCTTCCAACAACTGTCCTACATAGGAGGCCACTTGTTGGGTGGACAAAAAGAGGGAAAAAAAAAGCAATCAGTGTTCATATCATGCCATTGAGATCAAACTTCTCCAAATGAAGAGGAAAGGGTGCCACCGTTCAGACTTTTAGCCCCTTGCAGATCCCAGCAGGCCACTGCTGACATTACCACAGGGTTGCCCGGGGACTATGATACAAGGAAACATAGAAAAAAAGAAAATAAAAATGATGGATTGCCCTCACTGCCTCTGGAGATTAAGAGGCCCCCTACCCTGTCCTTCCCGCTTCCTACTGCTTAAGCCAAAAATATAGGGCCTCTTCTGGAGCTCTGTCTGTACTTTGTTGCTTATCCATGCCATGTCCATGTCCAGGTTTTGAGTTTCAGGCTACCTTAAATCCATGCCGAGGGGGAGCAGTGCAAAAAAAAAAAAAAAAGATAAAAAGATAAACTAACTGGCGGTTCAGTGAAACTTTAAATTCTAGTCTTCTTCCCAGTCTTCTTAATACTATTTACTTTTCAGTGTCCTTATATTGCTGTTATATGCATCACGTACAGGTTTTAAAGCTATATTTAATGAGTTAGCTGTATTCAGTGTATACTCAGAAATGGGAGGAGAGTGCTTACTCCAGCATATCTAAAATTAAAACCCCAGAATATATTATTTAAAATTGATATATATAGAAAGTGTTTAAAGTGTAAATTTATTTAAAGTCTTAAATATAACCAGTGGAAAAACTAAAATATGACTGAAATGCTTTTAAGTCATCCAAAGGTAAAGACATTACATGATATTATAAGAAAGAAATCTATAGACGAATATCCCTTATAAACATAGATATAAAAATGTTAATAATACTTCAGTCAATTGAAATACATTAAAAGAATAATATATCATAATCCAGTGTGGTTTATCCTAGTAATGTGAACTTGGTTTAACCTTAGAAAAACAATGGGTCATCATATCAATTGACTAAAATGAAGCCCACCATATGATCATCTCAATAAATGCAGAAAAAAGTTTTGACAAAATTCAACAAGCCATTTGTAATTAAAAAAAAAATAAAACTTTCAGCAAACCAGAAATAAAATAAAAGTTCTTCAGTTGAATAAAAGGCATCTATAAGGGCCAGGCACTGTGGCTCACACCTGTAATCCCAGCACTTTGGGAAGCCTAGACAGGCAGATCACAAGGTCAGGTGTTCGAAACCAGACTGGCCACCATGGTGAAACCCCTTCTCTACTAAAAATACAAATGTTAGCCAGGTATAGTGGTGGGTGCCTCTAATCCCAGCTAGTCAGGAGGCTGAAGCAGAAGAATCACTTGAACCCAGGAGGCGGAGGTTGTAGTGAGCAGAGATTGCACCACTACACTCCAGCCTGGGTGACACAGCAAGACTCTGTCTCAAAAAAAAAAAAAAAAAAAAAAAAAAAAAAAAAAAAAAAAAAAAAAAACTAGAAAAAAAAAAAAAAAAAAAAAAAAAGAGGCATCTATGATAAAACTGAAGACAATATCATACTTAATGGCAAAAGACTGAATGCTTTTACCCTAAGATTAGGAACAAGGCAAGGATGGTCTCTCTCATCATTCCTGTTAAACACTATATGAATGTTCTTAATCAATACAATATAAGGCAAGAAAAATAAAACAAAAAAGCATAAGATTGGAAAGGAAAAAAAAAACTGTTCAAATCCAGCAAGGCCTCCAAAAAAACTTTGAAAATAAAAATAAATAAATAAAACTATCTTTATTCACAGACATTTTTGTCTATATAGAAAATTCTAAGAAATCTTCAAAAGATCTACTGGAACTAATGGCAAAGTCACAAGATTCAAGGTCAACATATCAGTAGCATTTTCATATATAAGCAGTGAACAGTGGAAATTTTAAATATCATAAAAATATAGTAAAAATAACAGGAATACATTTACCAAAATATTTATAAAACATGTAGACAGAAAACTACTAAACATTACTGAGAGAAATTAAAGACAACTGGATAATGAAAAGATATGTTGTGTTCATAAATCAAAAAAATTCAAAATTGTTAAAATATCAATTCTCCCCACATTGATCTATACATTCAACAGAATTCCAAAACCCCAGCAGTGTTTTCCATGGAAATTACAAGAAGATTCTAAAACGTATATAGAAATGCAAACCAAATAGGATAGCGAAAATAAAAGAAAAAAAATTGAAAGTCTTTTGAAAAAGAAAAATAAAGTCGGAAGTCTTACACTCAGGCTTCATATAAAGCTTACGCCTAGACTTAGTATAAAGCTCAAGTAATCAAGACAGTCTGGTATTGACATATAAATCAATGGAACAGAATAGTGAGTCTAGAAATAAACCTATACATCTATGGCTCATTGGTTTCCAACAAAGGTGCCAGTGTATTTCATTCTGGAAGGGATACCATTTTCAAAAAATAGTGTTGGAAAATTGGATATTTATATACCCAAAGGAGAGAACTTTAATCCTTATCTTCACACTATATCCAAAATTTAACTCAGAAAGGATCACAGACCAAACTGTAAAAGTTAAAACTAAAATTTCTGGAATAAAACGTAGGAGAAATCTTTGTTACCTTGGTTACACTCAATTTCTTTAAAAAGCATAAACTGAGGTGGATCCAAGATGGCGTTTAGGAACAGCTCAGGATTGCAGCTCCCAGTAAAAGCGCAGAGGGTGAGTGGACGCCGTGTTTTTATTGCCCACAGACTAGGAAATTCCCGGGCAGAGGTGCTCCACGGTCACCAGCGCAGCTGTTTCGGCCAGCGCGGCTGTTTCGGCCAGCGCCGCTGCTTTGCCCCGCGCGGCTGCTTTGCCCCGCGCGGCTGCTTTGCCCCGCGCGGCTGCTTTGCCCCGCGCGGCTGCTTTGCCCCGCGCGGCTGCTTTGTC
>NW_016107453.1:839365-887624 GCF_001604975.1 Cebus imitator | reverse complement strand
AAAAAAAAAAAAAAAGCATAAACTATAAAGGAAAAAAGTTAATAAAGTGGACTTCAAAATATTTAAAAGCTTGCTTTTCAAAAGGTATTATTTAAAAAATAAAAAGGCAAGTCACAGAGACTGGGAGAAAATATTTGTAAAACATATAGCTGATAAAAGATCTGCTTCAAGAATATATAAAGAATTTTTACAACTAAGACAAACCAATAAAAATTGGACAAAAAATTCAAGCAAACATTTCATCAGATAATATCTATAAGTACATGCAAAGATGCTCAGCATCATTCGTCATTAAAGAAATGCAAATTAAAAACACACCGATATACTCAAAAACACTCACTAGAATTTTTTTTTAAAGACAATTCCTGTCTTGGTTTTGTGTTGCTATAATAAAAATTACCGGAGACGGTAATGTATGAATGACAGAAATTTATTTTCTCACAGTTCTGGGGACTGGGAAGTTGAAGACTAAGGTGCAGACAGGTTCCTTGTCTATTAAGAGTCTGGTCTCTGAACCCACTTCTGTAAGCCCTCTTTATGAGACCTAATCCATTCATGAAAGAAGAGCCCTCATGACTCAATCACCTCCCAAAGGCCATACCTCCCAATACTATTGCACTGGGCATTCAGTTTCCAACACATGACTTTTGGGGGGCACATTCAGAATATAGCAGTACATAATGCTGGTGAAAATGTGGAGTAACTGGATCACTCAAATAATACTGGTGACAATACAAAATGGTAGAGTCACACAAAGTGTTTGTCAGTTTCCTATAAAATACACTCTTACCACACAACTCAGCAGGCTCACTCCTAAGTATTTACCCAAGAGAAATAATAACATATACCCAGATAAGACATGTACTTGAATGCACATGAATAGCCTTTTATTCATTAATAGCCAAAAAGTTGTAAACAACCCAAATGTTCATCAACTAGTGAGTATAAACAAATTGTTGTATAGCCATATAATGACGTATGAAAAAAGCAAGATTCAAAAGACTGCACACTGTACAAGTCTATTTATATGAAATTCTAGATAGAGTAAAACTACAATGACCACATTTACTTAGTGGTGCCAGGAACAAGAGATAGGGAGAAGCAATTCACAGGAAAAAAGTAAGAGAGAATGTTCTGGAGGCACTGATGCGTTTTATATTATGATTGTGGTAATTATACAGCTGTATATGCTTGTTAAAGCAGAATTACAAATGTAACGTTGGTCAATTTTGTTGTATGTAATTTACTTCATTAAAGATAATGTTTTCAAGGACAGAAAATTTTTAAAAAGGTCATATTCCACCAATATATACATTCCATAACAAAAGTCCAATTTCAAAAACAGGTTTTTCATAGATAATGTGAATTCCAAAATCTCAGCAGTGTTTTCCACGGAAATTACAAGAAGATTCTAAAACTTATATAGAAATGCAAACCAACTAGGATAGCCAAAATTAAAAAAATAAAAAAAGGTGAAATTCTTTTGAAAAAGAAAAATCAAATCAGAAGTCTTACACTCAGGCTTAATATAAAACTTACACCTAGAATTAGTATAAAGCTCAAGTAATCAAGACAATCTGGTATTGACATTTAAATCAATGGAATAGAATAGTGAGTCTAGAAATAGACCTACACATCTATGGCTCATTGATTCCCAACAAAGGTGCCAGTGTATTTCACTCTGGAAAGGATACCATTTTCATTACATTATTCATAGATAATTATTATAACCTTGTGTGTTAGCCTGCTCTTGCATTGCCATAAAGAAATGCCAGAGACTGGGAAAATTTATGATGAAAAGAGGTTGAATTGGCTCACAGTTCTGCAGGCTTTATAGGAAGCATAGCTGAAGAGACCTCAGAGAACTTTTACTCATGGCAAAAGGCACAGCTGGAGCAGGTATGCTCACACGGCTAAAGCAGGAGGAAGAGAGAGAGTGGGGGAGGTACCACACATTTGGGTTTTTTTGAGATAGAGTTTCACTCTGTCTCCCAGGCTAGAGTGCAGTGGCTGATCTTGGCTCACTGCAACCTCCACCTCCCAGGTTCAAGCGATTCTCCTGCCTCAGCCTCCCAAATAGCAGGGACTACAGGCATGCATTGCCACGCCCAGCTAATTTTTGTATTTTTATAGTAAAGACGGTGTTTCATCATGTTGGCCAGGATGGTCTCGAACTCCTGACCTCGTGATCCACCCGCCTTGGCCTCTCAAAGTGCTGGGATTACAGGTGTGAGCCACCACGCCCAGCCAGTACTACACACTTTTAAACAACCAGATCTCATGAGCACTCACTCATGATCACAACAGCAGCACCAAGGATGAAATCCACCCCCATGATCCAATGACCTCCCACCAGGCCCCACCTCCAACACTGGTGATTACAAGCAGTGAAAAGTTGGAAATTACAATTGAATATGAGATTTGGGTGGGGACACAGATCCAAACCACATCACCTTGGAAGACTCCTAAAAATCCTCCAAAAACTATTATAATAAAAATAACATAAGAATTCAGTCAGGTGACTGACTATTAAACTAATACACAAAAAAATGAGCTTTTTTATATGCAAATCATTAGTAGAAAGGTTACTTATAATAGGAAACATCACATTCCAAAAGTTTATAAAATATGTATGCAATAACTATATAAAGAACATTTAAATCACTCCTGAAGAAAAAGAAATGAAAAAATAAGTAACTGTAAAAGCGTAATCTATTCTTGGTTAGAAAAACTCTGTGTTAAAACTCTTTTTTATTGAGCTATTAGTTAATTACACTCTCAATCAATGGTATTCCATTGGAAATGGAAGTTTATGTGTATATTTCAGTTGCTAAGTCACAATGAAGTCCATTCACATCTAAGATGTATATGCTAAAAATAAAGCCATAAAGTTTAGGGAAAAAATATGTTTTTAAAATTATTCTAGGGTTAGGAAGATCTATCTAAACATACATAAAATTCAAAATTCAGACATAAAACTTATAAATTTGACTACATAAAAATCTTAACTCTGTGACGCAAAATTTATAATGAAATTCAAATGATAGATGACAAAGTAAGGAAAAACAGATATGCAACACAAATGACAACAGGGTGATTTCCTTAGAATTAAAAACTCTTATAGTTTAATTCTTGTTTAAAAAGACAACAAACCAATAGGAAATACGGCAAACATAAAAGGTAATAAATAAAGGGGAAAATGTGCAGAGTGGCCCAGAAAAATAACAAGATGCTCAGCTTCACTTATAATTCAAGAAATTCATGTTAAATAGAAATTCATGTTAAATAGACAAGAAGCCAATTTTTGTTCATATTTGTCATGTTCATGGTACACCTAATGCAATAAGAAATAGAACACAGAGCTTTATAACTATGAGACAACAAGAGTTGCCTTATATGGAAGTGAGTAATACACTGAATCCCAGTGGGTCCCCTGCCCCACCCTAATGGAGTGAGATCCAAGGAGTACAAAGCCCTGGGTACCTTCAACCTAAAGCAGAAAATTCCAAGTTCACCTCCAAGAGGCATAAGGAAAGCATTGGGAACCTGCATTCTCACTTTTATCAAGCTCTACTGCAGTAGTTCTCCAACTTGGATGATCATCAAAATCAAATTGAGATCTTGTTAAACTAAGATTCTTGGGCCCTGCAACCAGAGTTTCTAATTCTGATTTAAGATGGAGCCTGAGAACTTGCATTTCTAACCAGTGTCAGGTGCTGCTACTGCTGCTGCTCCAGGGACCATAAGTTGAGACCCACCGGTCTAGTCAGCACCCTTTCCTTTTCTTGCTAGCTGTTTTAGTAGTAAATTGAAGTCAAAGCAACATTGATCAGAGTCCCCCTTTTTTTTTTTGAGACCAAGTCTCACTCTGTAGCCCAGGCTGGAGTGCTGTGGTATGATCTCAGCTCACTGCAACCTCTGCCTCCCGGGTTCAAGCGATTCTCCTGCCTCAGACTCCTGAGTAGCTGGGATTACAGGCGCACATCACCATGCTCAGCAATTTTTTGTATTTTGAGTAGAGACAGGGTTTCACTAAGTGGGCCAGGCTGGTCTCGAACTCCTGACTTCAGGTGATCCACCCACCTCGACCCTCAAAGTGCTGGGATTACAGGTATGAGCTACCGTGCCTGGCACAGAGTCTCATTCTTTCCTGTCAATCTTCAAAAATAGGCCGGCCCTCTGTCATCTGTCTTCTGGCTTAGCTGACCAATGTTGGTAAATACATGGATAAAAAATGTTTTCCAGGCCAGGTGCGGTGGCTCAGGCCTGTAAACCCAGCACTTTGGGAGGCCGAAGTGGGTGGATTATTTAAGGTCAGGGGTTCAAGACCAGGCCTGCCGACATGGTGAAACCCCATCTCTACTAAAAATGCAAAATTAGCCTGGTGGTAGTGACGCAGGCCTGTAATCCCAGCTACTCGGGAGGTTGAGGCAGGAGAATCACTTGAGCCTAAGAGGCAGAGGTTGTGGTAAGCCGAGATAGCACCACTGACCACTGCACTCCAGTCTGGGCAACTGAGTGAGAATCCTGTCTCAAAAAAAAAGAAAAAAAAAAAAAAGTGCTTTCCCACAGTGCTAGTGGGAGAATAAATATATGCTGTCCTTTTTAATCTGGCAATATTTCTCAAAATCATATGCATATATTCTTGGCCCAGAAGTTCCATTTCTAAGAATTTATACTGCAATACATATATACTCCCCCAAATGCAAAAAGATTATATGTACAATGATGTTTATTGTAGCATTATGATAATTACTGCTTCTATGAAAATAGGAGCCATTTAAAGCCAGTCAGTTGAAAATTGTTTAAATAAATAAATTAGGATATCTCTCAGGACAATACTTTGTAGCCATGAGGATAAATACAATAGATTTACCACACTGAAGCAGAAATATGTTCACAATGTATAATAAAGAACAAAAGGTAGATTACAGAATAGTACACGGAAGATTATCCCTATACTATTTATGGGAGGGGAGGGCAGTGGAGGGAGAAAATAGATAGTACTCATTATAAATGGTATTATAGTTTACAGTTTTTATAAATGGTATTATCGTTTTACAGTTGGCCATCTATCCTGTCATGTCCTGTTCTTTGCTCTCCATATCAATTTTATCTCCAGTATCTTAAAGAAAATTTAGCATGATTATGTATTCTAAAATGTGTTTATTGTACATTTCTGTGATTTCACTTACAGACTGACTCAAGAGTTCCTTCAGCAATTCCTTCAATAACTAAGAACTGAGTTGCTGTGACTGATGTTGCCTACTTCAGGTGGTCTCCATATCTATAAATTCTGGGGAAAGCCTGTACCAGCAACAGCAGTATATAATGCCAGCATAGATGACAGGATACATGCCAGCCTATAAAAATAACACTGGGGACCTAGAACCCCCTCATAGTAAAAGTGTACCTGAAATTATCATTACTTAAGAGAAAATGAGAAATTACCAACTTGTAAAGGAAAAAGAATAAATTCTGTTGCGGGCTAATATTCGGGACTTTCTGATAGCTAAGTCAAGCTGGCGTTTTGATATGCAAGCCTACTGCTGTAAAGTATAAGGCCAGCTCTCAGGAGAGAGAGAGCAAAGCTAGAGATACAATTCAATGTTAAACTTCTCTTTAGAGTCATGAAAACTTAAGCCATGAAATAAATATTTATATGCTCTGGATCTTTTTTAAGTAAAAAATTCCAAAAAGCCATAATGGAGCAGTATCTTACATTATTCCTCAACCTGAATGAATAAAATCAGATTAGGAATTCCAAACGATGGCATGTTTTCTGAATCCTCCAAAAGTATATGACAGGGATATTGTTGCAGTTTCTCCATTGCTCCATAAAGAGGTGCTAATATTGTCCTCCGTAAAGGTTCTATCATTCAAAGGAAATTGTAAAACTGGACCAACATCAAAACATATTCAAAATTTAATGTATCAAGCAATATAAACTATGAAGCTTATTTAATCCTGGAGCCAGTTATTATTTTTCCTTAGGAAGGTAAAAATGTCATGGCTAAGTGCCAGTGAACACAACATTTTGGTTAGGTTCCTAATTGATTTCAGTCACTTGCTGATAATTGCACCCACTCTACGTGTTTTCCTTAGTCATCTTCAGACAAGCTGAAAGTCTAACTTTTCTAATTTTCTACATCTACCCAACTAGTTAATCTGCTGATAGCCCCATCATTTGGGGTGTATAATTGGCTATCATTACACCCTTGCAATTGTGTACAGGAAAAAGGCTGGAACTAGGGAAGCTACGGAAAAGCAGGTGAACTACAAATGAAAAACAAAGATTTGACCAATGCAAAAAGACTTTCTAATGAATAATCCCGATTAAAATCTTGTGTCCCTGGCTTTCTCTATAAAATTCAAAGTGCTTTACAAGATTATCAAATGAATCACCCAAACATCCTTGTACAAGAATAGGGAGAAAGTACTCTAATAGACACTTAATGGATTGCAAAAACTGTACCGCAGAAAGGTTAAGTGATTTAGCAAATACTGAAAAGCAAGTCAGGGTTAGAACAGAAAATAGACTTCAGTGACCCTGATCTGGTCACCAGTCCTAGCTGAATAAGCACCTTTGTCTGCTTTAACTTTCTCTGTGTAATAGGTATTACCAAAGGATTTAACATTCTCCCTATTGACTGCTATTTGTTGCTTTTCTTTTGTTTCTTATTTTCAATCCAGAATAATGTAAGATGCTAGCAATATTTGGATAGTATTATATCTCACAAAGTGCTTTTACATTCGTGATCTATTCTAAGTAAGAAAACACTATTTCTGCATTCTATATTCCCTAATCCCTGACTCCAGCTCACCTGAAATTGTCAAAAGACACCATATGTGGAATGCAGCAGAGAGGGTGGGATTCCTTTTTAGCCATTATTTTCTTTAAGGACACCAGGACATCTATGCCATTATTTGTTCTTTTATTCAGCAAACATATATTGGGCACCACTGTGTGCAAGATAATACTAACTACTAAAGATGTAAGGATAATTAAAATATAGTTCTTAACTGAAGAAGCTAAGGTCTAAACATGGAAATAATTTACAAATATAATGTCATGGGTGCCTCAGTTGAGATACCAATACAATGATATTCCTCTTGGAATATCAATGAGGGAGAAATGTGTTCTGCTTGGGAGAGTCAGAAAAAGTAACTGTGCTGAATGGTGTCCACATGTCCCTTTTCCCACCATGTCCTCTCTCCACCTAGTCTGTCCCCTAAGAAGCTAACTCTTATAGATAGATGATATCACCCATGCTCTTTTGCTTGCCCTCTAGCTTTTGGTTGGTTTTGGCAGTGGGTGGCCCCATCAGGAGATCAGAGGACATGCAAAAACATCAGGGTATTTGTTTTCCATTAAGCTTCCATCCTTATTCTAGAGTGTTTCACCCACTTTTGTATTACGTTAAACTTTTGTGAATATTTTCTCTATTAAGATTTTTAAGAACAATGTCCTAATGGATTTAGAGTAACGAGTTAATAAGAAAAAAATCCCATAAGCAGGGAGCCTCATTAGACAGTGTTGGGATTAAATTCATGAGCTAGAAACATGAGCAGTGGTAGCTCAGGATGGAAAGGAGATAACTGAATTGCAAGAGATTTTTGAAAGTTGAATTGCCAGGCCAAATAACCAAGTGGATATTGAGGAGGATGAGAGAATAAGTGAAGCTGAAGTTCACTGCCAGACTATGTGGAAAAGATACAGTCCCTTATAAAAATTAAAGGTAACTTGGCATAAATGCTGCCATCTGTTCAGTAAGTCTCTTGCCCTTGCATTTGGCAGCAAATCAATAGTTACCTTCAAGGGAGCACACGTACAGCACACTCGGATGGCGGAATACACACCTGAGGACATGTATCCTTTTCAGGTGCACTCCTCTGTTACTGCACACATATGTGGCCACCAGAGCCCCTTGTGAAGCTGTACAGCACCACTGAGGAGTGTAAAGAAAATCATGGTATCTTTGGGGTCCAATTTTTCTCCACACACATTGAAGCCAAGACCATTGACAGTTTGAACAACAAAATTACCCCTCAGTCTAAATATACTGAAGGATCTTTATGTCAGGGATAATAAGAGCATTCCACATTCTAACATCTATCTGAATGGTGATAAACCTGGTGCTATTGTTGCTTTCTCTCAAGGGCTCAACTGCCCACCTGTGCCTCAATTTCTATTACCTTTAAAAAGTACAAAGTGCAAACAGAGGCTTTTAAAATTTTATTGTCAGAGTACTTTAACATGGTTGAAATTCCTAAAGAAATGCTCATAAAATATACACTTGTAAGTGGGTACAGAGCAACATGAAGGTAAAATTTCAGCGATAACAAAAAAATATGTCTTTCTTTCTGAATTATTAATAATCAGATATTATAATCATGTTGTAAATGCATTCCAGCACTGTCAAAGATGGAATTGAACCTTAAGTATTGATGCTCAAATGAAAAGAGGTTCAAATGACCTTGTCATTTCTTTCATTTATTAAATATTTGCTGTGTTTTTAAAAAATTTTAAGTAAAATTATACTAAGTCTGAAAAAGAAGCAACTTTTCTGGAGGTAAGCTGGCTAAACACAATATGTAAAATGTGCATGGGGAAAAAATGAAGAATATGCAAAAATGTGTGATTTGGGGTATTGATTATAGTTTAAGATCTATTAATCATAATAGTTTAAAATCACACACATAAAATTGTGGAGGGAATTGAAACTTCTGGCTTAAGTGTGGTCGCGTTTTTCCCATGGCCCTCAACTATCAGGGAGATCAGGTGTCTGTGCTGAAGAAACTTGACAGCAAATAGGATAACTAATGGCCATCAAGAGATGCTTCAAATTATTCATGACCTGGCAACAGCACCCTGTCCATGGATGGTCCCTTAAATTTTATGACTCTTCTGCCACCTGCTACTCCTCAGAGACTTTCTGTAACCACACTCTTCAAACTGTGAGCCTTGAAGCCTTCTTACCATCACTGCTCTTTGGAATGCTCCCATCATTGACTTCTACCATCATTGCTCCTTTGGACTGGTCCCATCATTGACTTTGATCATGCTTATGTAAGGCAGACATGGTCGAATCCCTCTTAGAAAGAACATATTTGAATCTTTTCATATTTGGAATCACTGCCAGGTTATCAAAATAATTTGAATAAAACAAAACAAAAACAATATATTTGGCATGGTACATCTCCTTGGGTAACAAGGAGATGGTTCTTTTGTTCAATCTCATGTAGCCAAACTTTGATCCAGCAGATACAACTACGTTACCAGTATAGTCTACTTTCTTCTTATGGTGATTTTTTTCTCTGCAGTTTTTTGTGTTCTTTCTCATCAGCAGCAAAGGTTTCCTTAGCATTGAATTTTTTTTTTTTTTTTTTTTTGAGCTAGAGTCTTGCTCTGTCAACCATGCTGGAGTGCAGTGGCACCATCTCAGCTCACTGAAACCTCTACCTTCCAGGTTTAAGCAATTCCCTTCCTCAACCTCCTGAGTAGCTGGGATTACAGGCCTGTGCTACCAAATTGTGAAAAGAAACATTAATGTCTTCCAGAAGTCACTAAGACTTCTTATGCAAACTATCCCCACCATTACCACCTGATTCTACATACAAAAAGAAAGAGCGGATTTTATAAGCGACACAGACCTCTAAAAGTGGCTCGGATTGAAAATGTGTGTTTACATCTGCTTTCTCTCAAAATACTGCTAAAATGGTGACTTTTTAAAAATCACCTGAAAAAACAGGAGATAAGACAAGACCACAGCAATCGAGCTTGTTTGCCAGAAAGTAGACGGCAAAGCTGCAACTGATAACGAAAATATAGATCATACCCACAGGTCGGGAACCAAAGGGCATCTGTTTTCTTAACAGAAGCACTGGACATCAGAAGGCAATGAAGCAATGCCTTCAAACCCTCAAGGAAAATAATTTCCAACTGGTAATTCTATACTGAACCACACTGTTTTTAGAGTAAGAGAGTAAGATATCATCCTCAGCAAACTAACTTAGGAAGAGGAAACCAAATACCACACGTTCTCACTCATAGGTGGGAGTTGAACAATGAGAACACATGGACACAGGTAGGGGAACATCATTAGGACAAATACCTAATGCATGCGGGGCTTAAAATCTGAATGATGGGTTGATGGGTGCAGCAAACCACAATGGCACATGTATACCTATGTAACAAACCTGCACATTCAGCACATGTATCCCAGAACTTAAAGAAAAAATAAAATAAAAAGAATATGAGGCTAATATGAAGGTTTTTTTCAGACATGCAAAATTGCAAAAAATCTTATCTCTTATACAGCATTACTTAGGAAGTTCCTAGAGAGTAGGTGAGTAGGTGCTGCCCCAAAAAGAGAGCTGCCAAAAAAAGCAAAAGACAGAAATTTAGGGGTCCAATAAGGAACAGCTACATAATTTGAGGGACCCAGTGCAAAAATGAAAACACAGAGCCTCTTATTCAGAATTTATTAAGAATTTTTTTTTTTTTTTGACACGAAGTCTTGCTCTGTCACCCAGGCTAGAGTGCAGTGGTGTGATCTCAGCTCACTGCAACCTACGCCTCCTGAGTTCAAGAGATTCTCATGCCTCAGCCTCTGGAGTAGCTGGGATTACGGGCACCTGCCACTGTACTCGGCTAATTTTTGTATTGTTAGTAGAGAGAGGGTTTCACCATGTTGGCCAGGCTGGTCTCAAACTCCTGGCCTCAAGTGCTCCACCAGCCTCGGCTTCCCAAAGTGCTGGGATTACAGGCATGAGCCGCCGTGGCTGGCTATTAAGAATTTCAAAATGGCAATGGCAGCACACTGAGCCAAAAGCAGAGCCCTGGTAAGTGTGATCACAATGGTCACAGATCCCCATGAAACCAACCCTTCATCCAATACAGGAGAGGAAAAAGGGAATTCCCAGGAAGATGGTGAAAGAATCCCCATGACAATCTCTGTGCAGCAAGTCTAGAGACTCACCAACCTACAATGGCGCCAGAAAATAGGGTGCTTCAAGAAGGATGTCTTCAAGGAAAGAATGAAATGCAGAGATTACCCATTTCATTCTTTAAAACCCATTAAAATGTGTTTTAAGGTATTGAGAGGACATTTCCACTTCTTGGGGAAAGTAAATGGAAGAATTAATGATGGATACAATTGAAGCAACTTTCCAAGCAAGCTGATTACTGGCAAGTGTCAATATTGCATGTCAAACTTGCTGCAAGAGCAAAGGCTCCTTCTGATAAAGCCAGTCAAAAGATTTCCCTGGTAGACATTTAAAGAGAAAGAAAGCTGGCTAGATAACTCTCTTAGGCTAGGTATAATAAAGTCTGGCTAAAGTTTATGAAGCTCGTCATAAGGCTGACAGTTAGCTGGGCAGATAAATCCAGCCTCTAACATGGGCTCTTCAACTTGTTAAATTCTACCAGAAAATTGCTCAAGCAATTTACTAGGAATTCTAGATTGTTTCAGATATTTTCTACCCTAAACCACGTATTGACACTGGTAAAATTGGAGCAACTTATTTTCTCAGTATCGAAATAAACATACCTACAAACAAACTAAAAAATAACACCATTATAAACTCCAGAAAAAAATCCTACAAGAAAAATTAAAGTAATAGGATGACATATAGCTTAACCATAAATAAAATGAGAAGATAATTGAAACAATGTCTTCAACAGTCTACTGCTCTGAACAAAATTATGATGAACAGTATTTGGAGCATAGGGAAGGAACATGGGTTGGAGGTGTGGGAGGGGGCATGTAAGAGAATGAAATCTTTATCTTCCGTGGAAAGAATAGATCACTACTAAAAATGAAAAATCCAGAATAGCAATATAGGCATGTCATTTAAAAATAAGGAGATACATATGAAAAAAAGTACAAATGGGCTGAATGCCCTTAGCTTTGGAGAACAGGAATTAGAAGTAGAGAGAGAATGTGCATGAGGCAGCTGCTTTCTGTTATGTCTTTTCAAAATCTATGACTCTTCATTCATGTTTACTCGATTTAAAAAAAAAAAAAAAAGAAAATTCTATTAGTAGAAGGGGAATAAAAGCCACACAAAAACACAAAGATCTGTTAATGCTTTTTTTCCCCAGAAGAGTTTCTAACCAGCATTACATTTACAAAAGACAAAATGTACAGTCTGTTCAACTGATATTCCCAATAATAAAGAACATCTCCTTAATTTTTTTTTATTTTTTGTCTTAGTTACTTAAATATATATATATGTATAAATACATGCATATATATGTAAATATATGCAGATATAGAAAAGACAGCAAAACTCTAACTGTTCATCTGTAGGTAATGGGATATCAAGTGATGCTCCTTCTTTATACTTTTTTCTATAGTCTAAATAGTGTACATTAAATATATATTAATATTTCAGTGAGAAAAAAATTACAAGATTTTTTTTCCATTTAAACAAAGAACTAAGGTCATTTGAAATATGTGGTGACATTTTCTTTTCTGTTGTTATTCGTGTGTATGTGTATGTATATGTGTGTATGTTGGGTGCGTGTGTGTGTGTGTTGAATTTGTGGATCATACTGAAAGCTGTAAGACTGAGCAGGTACAAGTTAGAAAAGGGTATCAAGAAAGCAGCCACACTACCTCTAAGTCAACACATGACTCTAGTCCTGTGTCTGACTCTGATTTCCCTTTCTTTAGCATTCTTTATAAAGCCTTTTACAACTTGACCACTGCCTACATACACACATGCATGCATTTACTCAACAAACATTGAGTGCTGACAGCGCTCACAGTATTCCAGGCATAGAGCCCTGGAGATGTGATGATAGATAAGCAAGAAACAGATCTCCAGGCAGTTTTTACACAGTACCGGGAGCATAGATGTAAATCAAAGCCAGTCTTGGTAGAACAATGGGATTTGTCTAGGAATTCAAGGTGGGGAGCGGCTTTTTAGCTAAAAAGCAGGAACAGCTTGGGTGTATTAGTTTGTTCTCGCACTGCTATTTAAAAAAAAAAAAAAAACTACCCAAGGCTGGGTAATTTATGAAGAAAAGAGGTTTCACTGACTCACAGTTCTGCAGGCTTAGTGGGAAGCACGACTGGGAGACCTCAGGAAACTTACAATCATGGTGGAAGGCAAAGGGGAACCAAGCACCTTCTTCACGTGGTGGCAATGTTACCAGAAAGGGGTACAGATCCAGACACTAAGAGAGGGTTCTTGGATTTGTGAAAGAAAATATTCAAGGTGAATCCATAAAGTGAGAGCAAGTTTACTAAGAAAGTAAAGGAATAAAAGAATGGCTACTCCATAGCGGGTGGTTGCCCATTTTTATGGCTATTTTTTGATTACTTGCTAAACAAGTAATCAAGGTGAATTATTCATGAGTTTTCTGGGAAAAGGATGGGCAATTCCTAGAACTGTAGGCTCCTCCCCTTTTTAGACCATATAAGGTAACTTCCTGACATTCCCATGGCATTTGTAATGTCATGGTGCTGGTGGGAATGTCTCTTAGCATGCTAATGAATTATAATTAGCATGTAATGAGCAGTGAGAATGACCAAAGGTCACTCTAGTTGCCATCTTGATTTTGGTGGGTTTTGGCCAGCTTCTTTACTGCAATCTGTTTTATCAGCAAGGACTTTACGACATTTATCTTGTGCCAACCTCCTGTCTCATCCTGTGACTTAGAAAGCTTAACCATCTGAGAATGCAGCCCAGTAGGTCTCAGCCTTATTTTGCCCAGCCCCTACTCAAGATGGAGTTGCTCTGGTTCAAACGCCTCTGACAGCAAGAGAGAGAGCGAACAAGGGTAGGAGTGCCACATACTTTCAAACAACCAAATCTCATGAGGACTCACTCACTATCACAAGAAAAGCAAGGAGGAAGTTCACCCCCATGATTCAATCACCTCTCACCATGTTCCCTCCGCTGACACATGGGAATTACAATTGGAGATGAGATTTAGGTGAGGACACAGAGCCAACCATATCAATGAGCATAGGCATGACAGAGCATGAACAATTCTTAACAAGATTGGATGAACTGAGCCTTCTTGGCTGATAAGTGCCAGAATGGGAAATGTATAGATTTCTCTCATCATCCCCCACAAATTTTGATTCAAAGATAGATGTGATAGAAACAAATGCTAGAAAATGGTTCCTATTTGGAATCCTACTAGGACCTGTAGAACAAGCACATTTTGTTTTTTGCATATTGATTCCAGTATATCAATTCTATTTGATTTGTTGTAATTAAACTTGTGTAATTTTTGCAAGGAAATGCAATGAAAACAAGCTCCTGTGTTTCTCTTACATCAGCTCTCCGTGTTACTGTAGTTTATTGGGATTCTCTTGTGGCTTGAAAGCAGAAAATCAGGGTCAAAATGGCATGGTCCTCAATAGTAAGGGGAAACCATCATTCTCAGCAAACTTACACAAGAACAAAAAACCAAACACCGCATGTTTTCACTCATAGGTGGGTGACGAACAGTGAGAACACATGGACACAGGGAGGGGAACATCCCACACTGGGGTAGATTAGAAGGTGGGGGGCCAGGGGAGGGAGGGGACAGCAGGGGTTGGGGGGGTTGGGGAGGGATAGCACCGGGAAAAATGCCTGATGTAGGCGACAGGGGGACAGAGACAGCAAACCACCACAGCATATGTGTACCTATGCAACAATCTTGCAGGATGAGCACATGTACCCCAGAGCTTAAAGTACAATTTTTTTTAAATGTCGAAAATTTTTTAAAGGAATAAAGTGAATGTGCTAGAATATGGATCAACTTTTAAAACAATTTGCTGAGCAAAACTAGCTAATCACAAAAGACAATCTATTGTGTGATTCTGCGTGTATGAAATATCTAGAACAGGCAAATCTGTAGACAGAAAGTAGACAGTGGTTACCTATGGCTGGAGGCTAAGGAGAAGGGAAGGAGTAAGGGATAAAAAGGAAGTAACTACTAATGGTTATGGATCTTTACGGGGGTAATAAAACTTTTAAAATTAATCGTGGTGATGGTCGCACAACTCTATCAACATACAAAACCACTGAAGTATAAACTTTAAGTGAATCATATGGTATGCAAATTATATCTCAAAGCTGTTTTTAAAGTTTTGATAAAGTGGGACCATTTTTTCGTATACTGATTAGCCATTTGTGTTTAGCCTGCTGTAAATGGCTTGATCTTGTTCCTTGCCCTGTTTGTCTGCTTTTGTTTTTAATGCTGTAAAAATTCATTCAGAGTCCACACGGACAAGTATTTTATAAGTACGTTATATTCTTGAAGTTGGTGCAAAATACTGCAGATGGCATGCCTGAAGCCAAAAGAGAAGGCCAGCTATGAAGGTACTGACAGTCTAACAGGTTGAATTCATTTTATTTGTAGCAGGATAAGCACAGCACGGAAGGGCAGCACAAAGACAACACTCCTTGAATCTGCGATACCACACTAGGTGCTTTACAAATATGGTCTCATGTGATCTATTGTGCCCACTTACAAAGGAGAGCGGTCAAATTTCCCAAGGTTACACAGCCAGCTGTTACAACTGGGATTTGAACCTCTGGTTACAAAGTCCCCTCTAAAGAGTATTGGTCATATATTCTTGGAGCTGTGATGATGTCTTTGCACTTTTTGGGGTTGCAGACACCTATGACTGAAATAATGCTGAGCAAACACAGGCATTATGAAGTCGGAGCTGTCAGAATATACACTTCTTTCATTACTCCCAAGGAGGCCATGCAGGGAAATTTACCAACACAAACATAAATTCTTCAATGTCCCTTGAATGTTCCTGTAGGGAATCGTGAGCCTCTTTGGGTCATAAAGAATGCACCTGGACATCCCTGCTCAGCCAAAGCCCTGATTCAGAGACACAGCAGTAGTAGCTCAGCTGCCACACAGACCAGGAAAGGTCAAAGTCACGTAACAAATGGCATGCAACCATCAGAAGGGATAATAAACATCATACTTGGGAAATTAATGTGTAGTTCTATAGGATTAGATTATACGTGTGTAATTATGGATAGCACCATACAAGGATAAAAAGTTTTAATTTGAAAGGAACCTTACAGTTTATCCATTCAAATCTTTTACATTACAGATGCAGAAACTGAGATATTAGAATTTTAATTATTGTAACTATTTACTGAGAAAAATCTCAGTGAAGGGGAAATACAGCAAGATTCCAAACTCCTAGATTGTGTTGTTCTTCCTACCCACCCTAAAAATCTCCTTAGTCAGCTTTCAATGGCAAAGCCTTAGCCTGCGAATTTAATATTTTCTAGCTCTCTGCTGTTCTGGGAATTGTTCAACTCTAATTCCCTTTGGCTATGAAGACTGAAAGAGAATATAATTCTCGGCACTGCTCATGTCTTCAAGTCACATGTCCTCAGGTTGCTAAAAATTTCTAGTCTGTGAAACACAAAATAATATGCCAGGGTACTATTTTTGATTGACACAGAAAGTAAGGAAGCAGATTTATATCCATTGGCAAAATCTTATGTGGATAGTGAGAAATTGGCTAGTGATAAGCTATGTTATCACATAGCATTGGCAAAAATTCCACTTTTCCTATTGATTGAGATAAGAGTACTTTTCGGTAGCCTTGACTTTCTAAATATCCCAAAACTCAATATTTAGCTTTGTTTTTAAATAAATGGTAAAATTTATCATAAGTGTGATTCAGCAACAAAGAGTAAAAAGAACAGCAAATGGAGCGTGGCAAACTTTGCTTTTTTAATCATCTTCCACTTTATCTATGTTTTCCTTCACTTGGAATTTAACTGCTTTAATATATTTTAATCTTTAAAAATAGTGCAGTGGCTCACACCTTTAACCCAAGCACTTTGGGAGACTAATGCAGGTGCATCACTTGAGGCCAAGAGTTTGAGACAAGCCCGGGGCAACATAGTGAGATCCTATCTCTCAAACAAAGAACACAATTAAAAGAAAACCATATATTTGAGAATACAAAGCCATTGTAATCAATTAAAATTTCAAAACATAATTTGGTATATGTAATATATATACAAAGTATTTTGATTGAGATAGATCTATCTGAAGCAAAAAACTGACACCTTCTTTTATTCTGTTGAACTGATGGATTGGTCATTTGTTTTCACAACCATGTAGATACAAACAAGTATATGCACATAAAGGCAGAAAACAACTTGGAGTATTATCTTTTTATATTTTTAACTCCACTTTATTGTCCCTCATTTTCTAAGGGAAGGGACTACCTTTAGACATTAGAGGTTTTATGTCAGTATTTTCCAAGTTGATTTTGTTTTACTCTTCAGGTTCATGCCATCGTTTGCTGATATAGTGAAATGTGATTTATAGCACAATAACCAGCCAACTGGAGAACATATTATCTGGAAGCTGGGAATGCAAGCAGCAGAGAATGTCAGGATTCACTAAAAATAGAAGGTTTCATACTTTCAGTTTATTCATCTTTGTTTGGTATAAAAATCTCTTACTTCAGCTCATCATGAAGGTTTTTTGAACGAAGTAGAAGGAACAATTCAATATGAATGGTTTTCTTTTTAACTGGGTTTTTTTAGCCCATCAAATTTCAGCATATAGCTAATAACCAATTCAAATTGCCACTCGAGAAGAAACTACTCTTACCTAATTGCCTGCCAAGGCTCATAAAGCTCTTCTGCATCATTGGCAATTCATTGGTCTACTGATATCATAACTCACATTGATATTTTCTGGCTCTCATATTTCACTTGCTCTGATGTTCATTTCCTTTGCTTTTTAACACCTAGTAGTTCCAAAATTAAGAGACATGCCTTGGCTATATAATTTTTAGTAGGTTCTATGAAAGTCCTCCTAAGCAAGAAAATTTTTTTCTTTCTTTATACTATACATGCATACACACACACATACATGCTGCACATACACATATATGCACACATGCTTGCACACACAAAGGCAGGCACAAGCACACACACTTTTACTGACTCCTTCAAGAGGAATTTGTTAGATGGATACATTTTATTTTCATATTGATTTGCTGTGCCTTTTAAAGCTACTCCAAAACTTCTTATATGACATATTGGTGATCAAATTGCTTTATCTCAGAATGCCAGGATTTTTGCAAGATCACAGCTAATGAGTTAGTTTCCAGCATGGCATCATGAAACTCACTTTCCAGAACCAAATCATATCTGTCAGTTCTTTTCACAGTAGCACTCCACTCCTCTGTTGGTGGAGAGTGTCATGCAGTGGCCAGCACCGTGCAATGAGAAACAGTCTCACACTAAGGCAGTGCCGTCATTTGCCCCAGATGACTCTACTCGATGTGAAGAAAGGACGTTCACACCTGCCAATTTGGCCAAATTTCATCCTCTCATTCCTCACTCCAATTAGTTTTACATTCTCTCGAGGAAAGCGAGAGTGTGAAAAGCCGTCTTCTGGCAGTGACCTGACTGTCCTCCACTACCCCAGAGGAAGGCAGCATTCATCCTCACTAGAGAGATGGAGAGAAGTTCCAGACATGATGGGAGATCATTCCTACAGGGAGAAAAGTAACCTTGGATGTGTCCTCAGCAAGCATATCTACCCATCTCCAGGTGAGTCAAGCTCCTCGGTGACCCAAGCAAAGGGTGGAAATGTCGTGATTGAAGACTGCATAACTCTAGGCTGAGCAGTTTAGCTGCCACAAAGAAATCCATCATTGCACAGAAATCAGTCAACTTCAGCTACAAACAGCCACATTGAGTTCAGCTTATAATTCTGATTGAAACATGTACCATTTTATCATCTTCCATTAAGTGGCTAATACTTCACACCAATTACCTTTGCCTTAAAAGCCCAATCTTTTACAAATCTGTACTGCTTACACATATAAGCTATTGAATATAAAATCTTGTTTGTACCTATCTGACAGATGTTAAAGAAACTGAAGAGAGCCATCTGTACGATTAAATAATAATCAAGGAACTGTTGGCAAAATCATTTTCTCCATAAAAGATCTCCACGAACCTCCTCAGCCCAACCAGATGCTTCCTGGGTTTCTCAGCGAGGACTGCTACTGCCTCTGCTACATTTTCTCTGACAGTCATGTGAACTTTTAAATTTTTCTAATTTTTGCTTCTTGAAGAGTCATATTCTTAAAAATTTCAAAAGAAATATTATTGCCATCAAGTCGGCACCCAGCATTCGTGTAAGTAATGTGCCTCAAGGGGAGAAGAATCTGGGATCTAAATGTGGTGAGCTTTTCCCAGTGGGCAAATGAGTAGTGAGGGATAGGATGGACGGACATGAGTGTGGTGGGTGGGCATGGGCGGGGAAGAAAACAAAAATGAGCATAAAGATAATCTGGGATGAAGGGCCAATCTTTTCCCCACTTTGACATTTTTTTAAAAAATGAAATCTAAAATGTCCAAAACATGTACAATATAAAGGTACTGACTCGACACCTGGATATAGCAATGTCAAATTGCTGTCAAAGTCTATCAGATTGCTATCTCAAGGCTTACTCGTAATTGCTTGTCTAGGACATAGAAAGCAATCTGCAGGTCGAGTACCTTGTCTCTCCAGTGAAACCTGCCATCATTTCATGTTGGCCTGCTGGTATGATAAGTCTGGTTGAATTTTAGGATCTGGATTTTCAGTCTTTACCAGCTGTGACTCCCCCCTAGAGAGCATCCACTTTGCTCTGGGCTGCTGCGTTTCAGCCATGCAGCTGCTCTAGTCCTTGGGAAAGTCCTGGAACTCTGATTCACAGATGAGAAAGGCCTTTCTCAATCTTTGTCTGAGGATTCTGCCCAAATTTTGCCAAGCTTTCTTTTACTCATCTAGAGATTTCTATGGTCATAGAGCCCAGGGACCCGTTCTTTCCTCCTGGCTAGGACAGCTTCATAAAAATCCGCCTTCTTTAACAGCGAACAACTGGTTTAACTTCTTGGGAAGGTGAATTTTCCTTATCTATGGTGTTGGACATGCTGAAACACCCATTTTATGTGGAATAAGATGAACTCTATGGTCTGAATTCCTTGGTCTCCCCTTAAGTTTCTGATGTATTCCAGAACTGTTCCAGGGCCCACTTCAATCCCTCCCCCTCATGGTAGGTTTTCGGTCTGGAAAATACAAGTTATTCTCAGTACTTTCGCAGAGCTTAGGTGATTTCCATACCCCACACATATCAATGTGGTGTCCTTGACCAGTCCAAATCTCTAATTTTGCTTCTAACTGCAGGATGCTAACTCTTGCCACCTGCAATCTTAGTACAAAAGTTTGACATCAAAAACCCTACCCACCCATTCGGGAACGCTGTCATACATAGTGACAAGAGAACTGTTCTCTTACATGCTTTCAAGAAGAAAGATGGAAGATTTATGGACTTTCAGCAGAATTTTTCCTGACTATTGGAGTCTGGCTAGACAGACACAGGGAAGATTTATTTTCTGACTGTCCCTCATATGTGCAAACTCAGTCATCTGCAACTCCGCTAATTAGAAAGGTCAGTGGTACCTTGTGAGCAAAGCAGAGAAATAGATCCGAGCCAAACTGGCAATGTACATATTGCTGATGACTGTGCCACACGGAAACAGTTGGAGGACTAAGAGTAATGCTCATGCCTAGTGGAGAGCATTTGTGAGAAAATTTTTAAGGCAAAAGAGTAAATCTTACTGCTGGAGAGGTCACTGTCAGCAAGCTCCATGTAAACTTAATAACAGCATGGTTGCTCCTACATTTCAGTTTCCATGGGTAGGAAAGGGATGACAGCATTATGAATAAAGGAAAATTGTAGGAATAAGAAAGAAAAGATGAAGTCTAAAGTATTCCCAGCTCAAAAACAAACTGTATCTGAGCATACAGAGCTACAAAATGCCACCTAACTCTTTTCTCCAGTGCAACGAAGGGCACTACATTTTGTGAACATTTGATATGTTCCAGGTACTATGTTCAATTGATTTTTCTCTTTTTCTTTTTTTTTCTTTCTTTCTTTTTCTTTCTTTTTTTTTTTTTTTTTTTTTTTTTTTTTTTTTCTTTTTTTTTTTTTTTTTTTTTTTTTTTTTTTTTTTTTTTTTTTTGAGATGGAGTCTCACCGTATCACCCAGACCATAATGCAGGGGCTCAGTCACAGCTCACTGCAACCTCAGATTCCTGAGCTCAAGCGAGCCTCCTGCCTTAGGATCCCAAAATGTTGGTATTACAGGCATCAGCCACTATATTGGCCTTAGAGTGATTTTCTATATCACAGAAGTAATGTACTATCATCCTCTTTTTTTAGTTAAGAAAATACAGATTCAGAGAAGCTAAATAATATGCCAAGGTCATACAATGAGCAAATGGAAAAGGTGAGACCAACATCTATGTGAATCAAAAGCCCATTCTCCATATACAAATTGTTGCTCCAAAGCTGGTGGGTAAATGTCTTCAATATCAAATCTCTGCTTCAATTCTACTTCTTTGTCAAAATTAAGTAGCATAAATTAAAATTAGATTACTATTGAAACACTAAGAAAGTACTATCATTTTTGCTATATACTACACATAAGTAATATACATAGACACAAATCTATTTGCCCTACTATGCTATTCTAAAAGATGTCATCCAGATAAATGCATGAAATTTTATTTTATTAGATTATGTACCATGAAAGAACTAAAAGTACACTCAGTGCCTCAGCACATTTATCAGAGAGAACTCTTAAAAATAAAATTTCTCTAGAACAAATCAGGAGTTGACAACAACAGAAAGTTATGCCACCTGTGGAGGTTGAAATATTTTTTGAAGACTTTTGCTACTCATGTGACTATTGTTTTATTCATAGAAGAAGCTCTACCAAAAATATCTCAGCCCATTTGAGATACAGGCTCAAAGTTCTACCTTCTTTCTCATTTGGATGGTTTGACACATCCCCAAGGATAAGTATCTTCTGTAAATATGAATAAGAACATTCTAGCATGTCTGTGAACATGCATATTCTTAGAACCCACTTCATAGAAATTTTGCTCCAATTTGTCTGAGGTAGGGCCCAGGAATCTGCATTTTAACATACATTTATTTCTGACAGTGGTGATCTAATGCTTATTCATTGAGAATCACTAGACTAGAGAATCCTTTACTCCAGTTGGGAATGATTCATTGAGTGACTCATTCCCTCCGTGATTCTTTCGGGTTAAAGGGGTCTGAGAGGTTTTCCTGCCTTCTCAAATTGCTATAGTGTCCTCTACACTGAACCAAGTCTGTATACGATAAACCCCAAGGACATACCTGCATGACTCTGGCTATCACAAGCAAGATTGTTGAAATTCTACTCAGATAAGAATTTGTTCCTTTTTACTTGCTCAGAGCTTTTCTCAAAATAAAGCTGTGAATTGGAAACATTATTTCTTATATTCTACTTCCTATATCTTCAGCTCCTTTTTACTTTCTTAGAGCTTTTCTCAAAATAAAGCTGTGAACTGGAAAAATCATTTCTTATGTTCTACTTCCTATATCTTCAATATCCAGGTACCTATATCCAAACCATATGTGGGAAACCAAAGCTTCTTGGCTACCCAGCATCATAATCTGAGATGTCCAACCCAACATAGGCTGGCCCTTTTCCTTATGCTCTGGATTTCTATGTCCTTAACAAAATGTGCTCCATCCATTTCCTTCTGGTGAGGATCCTAGCATCAGTACGGTGGCAGAACTTTAATACAACACATGAAAATGAATGAACAAAGTAATATTTTATTTTGGAGCCAAATTGGAGCTAAAGGCCGATTTTTGTTTTGGGTCTCACACATTGTAAAATAAAGTTAATGAATAAAGTTAAAATGATGGTGTCAGGTAATATGGAAATACAAGGACATTCCTTCCTCCACTTTCCTGCTAGGGAGAATATATATACTTAATTAATCAGTAATCCACTGTCTCTGTTGACAATTCAACAAGGTCATAAAAAGACTCAGCTGAGTAATAGGACTTAGAATTCAACTAGACAAACCTGAGCTCTAAATATGTTTTATTTTTTAAAGGAAAATTCAGGATATTTTTTTTTGAGTCAGGGTCTCTCTCTGTTGCCCAGGCTGCAGTGCAGTAACATGATTTTGGCTCACTGCACCCTCGACCTCCCCAGACTCAGGTGATCCTCTCACCTCAGCCTCCCAAGTAGCTAGGACTACAGGTGTGTGCCATTACACCCAGCTAATTTTTGTACCTTTTGTAGAGATGGGGTTTCTGTAACTGGTTTCAAACTCCTGGGCTCAGTGATACACCTACCTTGGCCTCCCAAAGTGCTGGAATTACAGGCATGAAGCACTACACCCAGCCCAGATTAGTTTATTAAAATACAAAATATAATCACTATCAAATATAAGAATTATATGCAAAAAAAATGCTTCATACATGCCACTGTCCATGACAGTTTATAAAAACACAGCTCAAACTGAAACCAACTACTGCAGCATTTAGAACAGACACAATAGATATTCAAAATTCTGAAGGGAAAACCAGTTCTTCCATAAAGCTCTGAAAAGAAAGTGGAAGCTCTATATTGTAGACTACGCTTGATAACCTCAGAGTAAGCAGCATGACTAACAAATATATTGTGAAATAGTAGCAGTTTAGAATAAAGATGAAGGGTGGAATGAGAAGATCCCATAATTTCTTGATATTTTTGCATTATTAGAATCATTTGAACTTTTGACTCTGTTCTTGGGAGTCAGACAAATCTAGAAACCTTTGGCTTCTGAATAATAAATCATTTAGCCATAACTTTCAAACTTCATGGTTATAATTAACACTTTAGCCTTTACGGATGTTAATAGGTTACTTTTCTTAGGTCGCATGTTATTTTAACAGGGGCTTTTTATATTAAAGGCCTTATAAATTCCAAGGAATGATTTTTACAGTGTAAAATGCAGGCATTATAATAAGATATAAGAAATGTATTGAGGAAGGAGGGCAAGTGGTCTTGTACTCTTAAAATAAATAATTCTACATTGTCACTGTCTTCAATGTGTATAAATAATTCTACATTGTCTACTGTCTTCAATGTGTATAAATAAACCTACACTTGCTTAAATGCAGAGCTTACCACATGATTCTGTTTCAGTAGCAATTGCTTTCATCATCTGCTAAGATGGAAAGTAGAAACATGATTTATTTTAAAAAGGTCCATCAGGAGATAAAGCATAATCCCAGCCAAAATGGGCAGAATTCTTAATATCATTTACACTTTTAGGAAAATTCACTTACCGTGAAAGCTTCTCCTTTGGGCTGAGCTGAGGATATCTGAAGAGATCTTGGTTGGCCTTGGAGAGGAGGAGAAAAAACATTGGGAGTCCTCTGTAGAACCTCATTTCCAGCATTAAGTAAGGTCCTGGGATGTACGTGTGAAAGGAAAATATCTTGGACACCCTTAATCACTAAGTTAAAGGGAAAAGTCAAGCTAGGAACTGCTCAGGGCAAACCTGCCTCCCATTCTGTTCAAAGTCACCCCTCTGCTAACTGAGATAAATTCGTATCTGATTGCCTCCTTTGGAGAGGCTGGTCAGAAACGCAAAAGAATGCAACCATGTGTCTCTTATCTACCAATGACCTGGAAGCCTGCTCCCTGCTTAGAGTTCTCCTGCCTTTCCAGATGAAACCAATGTTCATTTTACATATGCTAATTGATGCCTCATGTCTCCCTAAAATGTATAAAACCAAACTGTGCTCTGAACACCTTAGGCACATGACATCAGGACCTCCTGAGGCTGTCATGGGCATGCATCCTTAACCTTGGCAAGTAAGCTTTCTTTTTCTTTTTTATTTTATTACATTTTAGGTTTTGGGGTACATGTGAAGAACATGCAATATTGTTGCATAGGTACACACATGGCAGTGCGATTTGCTGCCTTCCTCCCCTTTACCTATATCTGGCATTTCTCCCCATGCTATCTCTCTCCACCTCCCCACCTCCCATCCCTCCCCCATTCCCCCCAACAGACCCCAGTGTGTAGTGCTCCCCTCCCTGTGTTCATGTGTTCTCATTTTTCAACACCTGCCTATGAGTGAGAACATGCAGCGTTTGATTTTCTGCTCTTCTGTCAGTTTGCTGAGAATGATGGTTTCCAGGTTCATCCATGTCCCTACAAAGGACATGAACTCATCATTTTGATGGCTGCATAATATTCCATGGTGTATATGTACCACATTTTCCCTGTCCAGTCTATCATGGATGGGCATTTGGATTGGTTCCAGGTCTTTGCTATTGTAAACAGTACTGTAATGAACATTCGTGTGCATGTGTCCTTATAGTAGAATGATTTATAATCCTTTGGATATATACCCAGTAATGGGATTGCTGGGTCAAATGGAATTTCTATTTCTAGGTCCTTAAGGAATCACCACACTGTCTTCCACAATTAACTGAGACCTGTCTCAGATTTTCAGGGTTCACATAAGTATGTCTAGATTATGTATCTTCCAAAAGAGAACGCATACCTGGGGCTCAAAACTGACATGATGGTAGTAATAAGATGATCATAGCTAGGAACAGTGACTGTGCCCTGATAGCCAACTATTGCAGTCAGTTCCTCACTGTGTCAATGCAATGTTCCTCTACACTTCTCTCAGCCTTTACTTCTGCATCTGTATAACTGGTATGAAAATAATGCCTTTCCGCAAGTCTACAGTGAAGGTGAAATCAGGCTACAGACACTTGACAAAAGGTCAAGCGTTACACAGTAGTGGCAATGCAGAATTAGATCCTTTTATTTTCTACGTATACCTTTCAGTAAATGAATAATTGGCCCTAACCCAAAGATGGAACAGCCTTAAGAATCATTCACTAACAACTAAAATTCTAACACTTTTTAATAAAAGGCTATGAACAATCTGATTGCTTAAGCTCTTGATAAATATAATTGGACGAATTACTAAACATATTTTGGAGAATTGGAGAAATTTCAGTGCAGTTGAGCAGAAGGATAGCTAGACACCCAGTGACCTTGACTGTTCATCTGCAGAAGGACAGATATCAAGCGGTTAATTTACAGCCTCATCTCTCTCTCCTTGTGCTCCAAGCCATACGGACCTTGTGTGCTTTGGTGGCAGACATATTTCCCTCATGTCATGTAAATAACATCTCAGTTCAAATTCATTATCTCAGGGAAAAGTGAACCATTGACCCCATTTCAGACAAAGCCAGATCCCTTTGTTAACACTCTCTCATAGTATTTTGTATTTTCTTTCTTAGCACTTAGCATAGTTGATGAATAAGATTTATTTCTGTAATTATTTACTTAATGCCTGCCTCTTCTCCAATGTAAGCCTGTAAAGGGTAGAAAACATGACTATTCAGCTCACTGTTGTATCAATCCAAGGTCTGGTGCATGGGAGAAGTTAAATAAATATTTGGTGCTTCAATGAAGAGAGAGGACTTGATGCTAAATCCTCTGAGACCAAAGCCAGTATTCCTTTTTACCACCAAGGAAATGGTTCCGTATAAGTAAGTATCACATGGGAAGCCCATTAAAATGGGCTAGGTCTTTCTTTCTGCAGTGCACCAGAGACAGAAACTCCCAGGGATGAAGGAATCTGTATTTTCAGGTTGCAGCTAGTTCATGGATTAGCTGTAAGAGCCACTGCACTATACTCAACATGGACGAGCTGTAACTCCAAACAATATGCTTATAAAGACAGAATCCAGAATCCTCGTGTTTTTCTTTCTACCTTCTGTTCAGCACTGGAAGAGAAAACCCACCAATCGGTCTCATATTGTATCAAGGAAGTAAAAATATCAAAAGCAACTCCCATGTCTTCACGTAAAGTAATCTCTATGTAATCCTTTCCATTAACTATAAATCACATGCATTATTTAAAAATAAAACTTTAAGTCATATTGCTAAGTGAAAGACAGTCTGAAAAAGCTACATACCACAGGATTCCAACTATAAGATATTTTGGAAAAGGCAAAACTACAGAGACAGTAAAAAGGCAGTGGCTGCCAGAGATTTTAGGGAGGGAGAAAAAGATGAATAGGTACACAGGGGATGTTTAGGGTGGTTAAATCATTCTGTATGAAACTATAATGAATATGTAGGGGAGGAAAAACTTCCTCTACTCTCTTAGTTTCTGTAGCTGGAATCTAAGTGTTAAACTGAAAAGGCTGGGCGCAGTGGCTCACACCTGTAATCCCAGCACTTTGGGAGGCCCAGGTGAGTGGATCACCTGAGGTCAGGGGTTTGAGACAATCCGGACCAACATGGTGAAACCTGTCTCTACTAAAAACACAAAACTTAGCCGGCATGGTGGTGTGCACCTGTAATCCCAGCTACTCAGGAGGCTGAGGCAGGAGAATTGCTTGAACCTGGGAGGCAGAGGTTGCAGTGACTGAGATCATGCCACTGCACTCCAGCCTGGGTGACAGAGTGAGTCTCTGTTTCAGAAGAAAAAAAAAATTGGAAAAAGGTTAATCAGAGAAGAGGCATACAAAGTTTATTTTTAATTTTATGGACACAGGGATTTCTTAGAAAACTGAAAACCCAAAGAGGTAGTTAGATTCTGAGGCTTATATACCATTTGATATGGTTTGGCTGTGTCCCCACCCAAGTCTCGTCTTGAATTGTAGCTCCCATAATTCCCACATGTTGTGGGAGGGACCCAGTAGGAGAAAACTGAATCATAGGTCTTTCTCCCATATTGTTCTCATGGTAGTAAACAAGTCTCATGAGATCTGATGGTTTTATAAGGGGAAACTCCTTTTGCTTTGTTCTCACTCTCTCTTTTTTTGCCTGCCACCATGTAAGACATGTCCTTCACCTTCTGCCATGATTGTGAGGCCTCCCCAGCCACATGGAACTGAGTCCATTAAATTTCCTTTTCTTTATCAATTACCCAGTCTTGCATATGTTTTTATCAGCAGTGTGAAAAGGGACTAATGCACCATTTTAGCAAAAGATGATAATTTTTAAAGACATGACTAGACAAAAGAAAGGGGGAACTGTAGTTCCTAGGGGTGATAAATTAGGAGAAAGTGACTAGGAAGTACATGGTAGGTAAGGGTTGTTTACTGAGATTTGCTGCACAAACTCAAGTTCTCTCTGGTTGTAAGAATGGAGACTCATTTTTCTCTCCCTGGTATGCAAAAGGGGAAATTTATGCCCTGCATAAATAAAAGAGCAGTCAGAGAGCTCTTCCTGAGTCCGCTGCTTCTAAATTGCCTTCAGCTCAAAATAATTCTTATGCCAAAGTGCACATTTTTGGGTAGCATATTCCGATCCCTCTCAGTGGATACATGTTATTATGCTTTTGTCAAAACCATAGAACTATGTAACACAAAGAGCGGGCCCTCATGTAAACTATGGATTATCGTTAACAATTGGGTATCAATGTTGGTTCATTAATTTTAACAAATGTACCACACCCACGTAAGTGGTTTATCATAGGGGAAATTGTGGAGGAAAATTGAGGGGTAGGGTTGGGGTAGGTGTAGAGAACTCTATGTAGTATCTTTTCAATTGTTCTATAAATCTAAAACTGTATTTTTTAAGTCTAAAAATTCAAACACATACACAAAAATGACCGTGGGAGTGGAGCACAACAGTGAGCATTACAGCTCACAGGTACTGAATGCTCACAGTAAGGGGAGTTCACAGGCACTGAATGCTCACAGTAAGGGGAGCTCACAGGCGCTGAATGCTCACAGTAAGGGGAGCTCACAGGCGCTGAATGCTCACAGTAAGGGGAGCTCACAGGTGCTGAATGCTCACAGTAAGGGGAGCACCAAGCTAAAAATTTTCAAACATTGCCTCTTTTCACACTGATACTCTAAGGTAGTGTATTAGTTCGTTTTCATGCTGCTCATAAAGATATATCTGAGAGTGGGCAACTTACAAAGGAAAGAGGCTTATTGTACTTACAGTTCCACATGCCTGGGGAGACCACACAATCATGGCAGAAGGCAAGGAGGAGGAAGTCACATCGTATATGGATGGCAGGCAAAGGGACAGCTCATGCAGGAAGACTCCTGTTTTTAAAATCATCAGATCTTGTGAGATCCATTCACTATCACAAGAATAGCAAGGGAAAAGACCCATCCCATGATGCATTCATCACCCACTGGGTCCTTCCCACGAGTGGGAGTTAGGGAGCTACAATATGAGATTAAGATGGGGACACAGAACCAAACCGTGTCACTCTACCCCTGGCCCCTCCCAAATCTCATGTCTTCACATTTTACAACCAATCATACCCTCCCAACAGTCCCTCAAAGTCTTAACTCATTTCAGCATTAACTCAAAAGTCCACAGTCCAACATTTTATCTGAGACAAGGCAAGTCCCTTCAGCCTATGAGCCTGTAAAATCAAAAGCAAGTTAGCTACTTCCTAGATATAATGGGTGTACAGGTATTGGGTAAATACAGCTGTTCCAAATGGGAGAAATTGGCCAAAACAAAGGGGCTGCAGGCCCCATGCAAGTCTGAAATCTAGAAGGGCAGTCAAATCTTAAAGCACCAAAATGATCTCCTTTTACTCCAGGTCTCACATCCAGGTCATGCTGATGCAAGAGGTGGGTTCCCATGGTCTCAGGCAGCTCTGCCCCTGTGACTTTGCAGAGTACACCTCCCTCCTGGCTGCTTTCATGGGCTGGCATTGAGTGTCTGCAGTTTTTCCAGGTGCATGGTGCAAGCAGTCAGTGGATCTATCATTTTGGGGGTCTGGAGGACACTGGCCCTATTCTCACAGCTTCACTAGGCAGTGCCCCAGCAGGGACTCTGTGTTGGGGCTCCGACCCCACTTTTCCCTTCTCACTTCCCTAGCAGAGGTTCTCCATGAGGGCCCCACTCCTTCAGCAGACTCCTACCTGGGCATCCAGGCACTTCCATACATCTTCTGAAATCTAGGCAGAGGTTCCCAAACCCCAATTCTTACTTCTGTGCACTGGCAGGCTCAACACCACATGGAAGCTGCCAAGGCTTGCGGCTTGCACCCTCTGAAGCCACAACCCAAGCTCTATGTTGGCCCCTTTCAGCCACAGCTGGAGCAGCTGGGACACAAGACACTAAGTTCCTAGGCTGCACACAGCACAAGGACCCTGGGCCGGGCCCACGAAACCACTAGGCCTCCAGGCCTGTGATGGGAGGGGCTGCTGTGAAGACCTCTGACATGCCCTGGAGACATTTTTCCCACTGTCTTGGGGATTAACATTTAACTTCTCATTACTTATGCAAATTTCTGCAACCAGCTTGACTTTCTCCTCAGAAAATGAGATTTTCTTTTCTATGGCATTGTCAGGCTGCAAATTTCCTGAACTTTTATGCTCTGCTTCCCTTATAAAACTAAATGCCTTTAACAGCACCCAAATTACTTCTTGAATGCTTTGCTGTTTAGAAATTTATTCTTCCAGATACCCTAAATCATCTCTCTCAAGCTCAAAGTTCCACAGATCTCTAGGGCAGGGGCAAAATGCCACCAGTCTCTTTGCTACAGTGTAACAAGAGTCACCTTTGCTAGTGTTGCCAACAAGTTTCTCATCCCCATCTGAGGCCACCTCAGCCTGGATTTCATTGTCCTTATCATTATCAGCATTTTGGCCAAAGCTATTCAACAAGTCTCTAGGGAGTTCCAAACTTTCCCACATTTTTCTGTCTTCTGAGCCCTACAAACTGTTCCAACCTCTGCCTGTTACCCAGTTTCAAAGTCGCTTCCACATTTTCAGATATCATTACAGCAGCACCCCAACTACCTGGTACGAAATCACTGTACAACTCTATTCGCATGCTGCTGATAAAGACATACCCAAGAGTGGGCAATTTACAAAAGAAAGAGATTTATTGGACTTACACTTCCATGTGGCCAGTGAGGTCACACAATAATGGCAGAAGTCAAAGATGAGCGAGTCACATCTTATGTGGATGCAGCAGGCAAAGAAAGAGTCCCATTTTTAAAAGTATCAGATCTTGTGAGACCCATTCACTATCACAAGAACAGCATAGGAAAGACCCGTCCCCATGATTCAATCACCTCCCACGGGGTCCCTCCCACAACACGTGGGAATTACGGGAGCTACAAGATGAGAGTTGGGTGGGGACACGGAGCAAAACTATATCAGGTAGCGAATATAATCACATGCACTTGACGGTTGAGGGAACTAAGAGTGAGGGCAATTAATTAGTGTGCCCAAGGGGGCACAGACAGCAAGTGTCATCGGTTCCAAACTCAGGTCTACACATTTACCCACTGCGGGAAACTTCTGTTTATTACTAGTTCTGTGGGAAACTTGTTTATTCATAGCTGCTTTGCCTATACACAAAGTAAGTGGGTTACTACTAAGTTTGATTGGTAACTATATTAGAAGATAGGCAGATTAAGAGGAAAAGATTCTCAATCAGTGCTTCCTGATGATCCAGGGACACACACAGGTAAAACTGATGGTGGAAACGCATGTCAGGTGGGCAATCGGATGACTGCCTTGGCATAAAATTTTGTGGCAAATAAAAAAATAATGATAACATTGATGTATAAACTTAACTGACAGTACTTCACTTTAAAACAAGACTATTAATAACAAAAAAAATTGCCCAAAAAAAGGGAGGAGAGAGAGAAAGAGATTGGAAATGGTCCCACATTAAAAGAGAGGTATATGAGTCATCAGCCTAATGCAATAAGTGAGCCTCATATGGGCCTTGATGTTACAGAATCTCCAAATTTAGGTCTGTGCACCTGACACACAGTAAGCCACACATATCAGCACTCAGGAACAGAGAAAGGTTTATTTGATTTGACCAAAGCAAGAGGGCAGGAGAGACAGTCTCTCAAATCTGCCCTGCCTTTGAATATAACTGGGGACTCTAATGAGATAGATGGGTATGTGGGAGATGAAATTCCCCCAGTGATCAAAGCTGTTTGCGTCCCTCTACAACTTCTGGACACCATCAAGGAGGTCTACATACCCTAAGGATCCTGGTTCTTTAAAAGAAAAACAAGTCCATCGATCTGACAGGCAGCCCTGTGGGTTAGGATATGAAGTTGATCAATGATTAGTGACTACCCACTACTGAAATAATGACATGCAAGCAAGCATGCATAGAGAAAGAAAAGGACATGGGGAAAGGGAAAGTGGGTAAAACAAGCATCTTATGATTGTTAGAGGCCCAGTTACAGTGATTCAAACAAACCAACTCTGGGGTCAGTTATGAACGAATCAGTAAAATTGAATCATACAGTGGATGGTAAACGATACCAAGGAATTAGTAAATTTTAGGTATGATTATTTTATTAAAATTACATTTAAAAAACAACTTATCAAAAGCCATTAAAGGTAAATCTAAGCTAACCACAGTGGCTCATGCCAGTAACCCCAGCACTTTGGGAGGCCAAGGTAGGAAGATTGCTTCAGGCCAGGAATTCAACTCTGCAGTGAATAAGGCATGACTGTGCCACTGTCCTCCAGCCTGGGCAACAGAGGGAGACCCTGTATCAAAAAAAAAAAAAAAAAAAAAAAAAAAAAAAAAAAAAAAAAAAAAAAAGAAAAATTAAAAAAAAAAAAAAAAAAAAAAAAAAAAAAAGAAAGATTAAAGGTAAATCTAAATATGCCCAGTATTTGCTTCAAAATAATTTGAGGAGGGACAGAGAGAGACACAGATCAAATAAAATTGGCTATGAACTGATATTGTATAATTGTTGGAGCAGGATTAGATGGGTACCCAGGTTTTTTATGTTAGTCTCACTCCTTTTAAATAGGTTTGACATTTTCCACAATGAAAGGGGTTTTTTTTAGAGTTTATTACAGAGCATTGATTCTAGAACTTATCTAACCCATTGCATTTTTTTCATTCAATAAATAAGAGATATGAACATTAATTATTAAAATAATATTTGAAATTAAAACATAAGATTAGGCTGTGCGCTGTGGCTCACACCTGTAATCCCAACACTTTGGGAGGCCAAGGTGGGCCGATCACCTGAGGTCAGGAGTTCCAGATCAGCCTGAACAATATGGTGAAATCCCGTCTCCACTAAAAATAAAACAAATAAATAAAACAAAAAAAAATTAGCCGGGCATGGTGGTGCATGCCTGTAATCCCAATTACTCAGGAGGCTAAGGTGGGAGAATCACATGAACCCAGAGGCACATGTTGTAGTGAGCCAAGATTGCGCCACTGCACTCCAGCCTGGGCAACAGAGGGAGACCCTGTCTCAAAAAGAAAACATAAGATTAGCATATACAAGCATTTTCACTCTGATTATTTCAATACATCATGCCCTGTAGTTTCTGTTACCCTTTCCAGGAAAGAGCTGACATCAATCTCTACTCCTTCCCCAGCCCGTATGTCCTGGGTCTCTCATTCATGTCCTTCAAGTGGCCAGAAAAGGGCATCCACATCAGAAGGCGCAAGTCCAAGAGCAAGTCCAAGGAAAAATGTTGACATTTTTCCTTGAAGTGAAGGACAGAATGAACTCTCAGGGTTCTGAATACAGTAACAGGTCTCTTTCACCCTTGGACATCACCCACTACCACAAATACCAATCCTTGGACCTAGGAGATCCAAAGGATCTCAAGAAAGTCTATCATCTCCACTGAGTCTAGATTGGTTCATTTGTGATTCCTGGGAAATATGATTTCAAGGACTTTGAATGACTCATAGGGAATGTAGAAAGGAAAATGAGGTTCTATCTCCTTCCCAAACAGAGTAGAAAATGCCCTTGGAGAGCCACTGGGAGACACTGGCTTATAGCCGGTTCCAAACTGGAGATAACAATGGAAATTCCAAGTCCCCAGGAACAAAAGTATAAACCAAAGTCACAAAGCACGTATATTAAATACAATTTCAGTGGCTGTTGTGTTCTTTTGTTTCAGAAATTTCCCTCCTTCCCCACCCCCCTCTCTCTCCCTCTCTCTCTCTCTCATTCTTTCTTTCTTGTTTGTTTATTGAAACAGTCTTGCACTGTGTCACCCAGGCTGGAGAGCAGTGGCACGACCTCAGCTCACTGCAACCTCTGCCTCCCAAGTTCAAGCGTTTCCCCTGTCTCAGCCTCCCTAGTAGCTGGATTTACAGGAGCACACCACTATGCTAGCCTAATTTTTGTATTTTTAGTAGAGACAGGGTTTCACCATGTTAGCCAAGCTGGTCTCGAGCTCTGGACCTCAAGTGGTCTGCCCGCCTCTGCTTCCCAAAGTGCTGGGATTACAGGCGTGAGCCACTGAGTCCAGCCCATGTTTTAGAAATGTCTTTGACAGTGAAGTGCCAGGCTTGCCCTGACATTGGATGGTCACAGCAGTCTGGACCCCACACCATGTGTCTCTTTGGATTAAAAAGTTTGCTTGTAGCTGGGTGCAGTGGCTCACACCTGTAATCCCAGCACTTTGGAAAGCCAAGGCCAGAGGATTGCTTGAGGCTGGTAATTCAAGGCCAGCCTGGGCAACATAGTGGGACCCCCATCTCTACAAAAAATTTAAAAATTAGCCAGGCGTGGTAGTGTGCACTATGGTCCCAGCTACTTGGAAGACTGAGGTGGGAGGATCCCCTGAGCCCAGGAGGTGGGCTATGAGCCATGAGCTGTGATTGCACCAGTGCATTCCAGCCTGGGTAACAAAAAGAGACACTGTCTCAAAAAAAAAAAAGTTTAGTTGTGTGTTATATATCATACATATGAATAAATACGCAGCGTTTTCTTTCTAGAGGTGGCAAACGGTGAATACGCTTACCTGTTATCCTCTTTCCCTGAAGGGAGTCCCTCACTTCTAGGAAGAAAAATTCCACAGACAAGGGAAAAGAGTGTGTCAACTTTGGCCGATTTATTCAGCCAGCTGTTCAGACATTCTTTGGAAATGATGCTTGTCATTTACCTGTACGGGTTTTGGCTTTTGGTATTCAAAATGCTCCAAATGCTTGCATTCAGGATTTCACTAAGCCCAGTGATTTAAAATTCTAAAGGTCAGGAAGTATATCACTGTGTACTTAAACAATGACCCTGCATGGTACAAAAATGAAATACTGATTAAGCAAATTGACAAATGCATATTATCTTTGATGCCATGGCAGAGTATTGAACTGAATTCCAGTCTGAAGAGTTCCAGCCGTCTATTCACAAACTATTTGATGTTAGGTAAATTATTAATGTCTATTAGCCTTTTTATAACATAAGGGATGCAGATTAGGTGACTGTTGATGATTATTCAAAATCTCAGATGCAATTACCTAACAACCCTACAAATTACAACTCTGATTTTCTGTGGGATAAGAATTTGATACATGATAATAAGTCTCCAAGAGGCTGCCTCCACCTTGCATTCCAATATGCTATTGATAGAGACAGGAGCCAGCCAAGGATCCACAGTGAAATCCCACCTCCAACCATAAAACAGCCTGAAGGCTGAAAAACCTGACTGCTGGCCCCGGATGAGGCCCGCCCCTTCCCGACCGATTCTGAATAATGCCCACCTGCCCACTGGTGGGACTGGGTGGAGCTATGGGAAGTTCTTTTTTCTTTTTTTGAGACGGAATTTCACTCTTGTTACCCAGGCTGGAGTGCAATGGTGCGATCTCGGCTCACCGCAACCTCCGCCTCCTGGGTTCAAACCATTCTCCTGCCTCAGCCTCCCGAGTAGCTGGGACTACAGGCGTGCGCCACCATGCCCAGCTAATTTTTGTATTTTTAGCAGAGACGGGGTTTCACTATGTTGACCAGGATGATCTCGATCTCTTGACCTCATGATCCACCCACCTCGGCCTCCCAAAGTGCTGGGATTATAGGCGTGAGCCACTGCGCCCCGCGGGGAAGTTCTTACCACTTGCAGCACAGTGCGGAAAAGCCTCCCCTCTTCAGTTCCTGGGTGGTGACCTGGGATTCAATCTGTGAGGCAGGAGACCTGCTAGCAGGACTCTCTCTCGCTTTGCTGAGAGTTCCCTTTTTTAAATCCTTTCACCCAATAAACCCTGCCCTACTCACCCTACGATGCATCTGCATGCCTACATTTTCCAGGTTGCATGGCAAGAACCCGGCTGTTTTCCTACAACGCTATTACATATCTTGGGAACTTTATCTGAAAAATGGCCATTTGCACAGGACATTCACTTCCTGAGGGTAGGTCCATCTGGGATACCAAATTGCAGATCAGTGGTTACTTAATGAGCTTAAGATCAGAACATATGACACTATGTTTCTGAAAACCTGCTTTCTTCAAATCAGGATAGCTTATTAGACTTCAGCCATTACAGAAAGACATCAATTTTGATACTCAACATTAATCATGAAAAATCACAGCATTCTCCTTCTTCTGTGTAAGACAAGAAAATGCCTTTAACTCTTATCTTAAACTGTAGGGAAGGAAAAATAATTTTCTAACTTTCAGAGTTCTTAGTTGAGATGCACACCTGTAACAGAAGACACATTAACAAGAGAAAAGCAAACAGAAGTTTAATAACATATATACCTCATGTATACTAGGAGATACCCAAAGAAATAAGCAAATCTCCAAGAGGTGGCTTGGCATTCAGGCTTCTGTACCATCTTCTGCTGCAACAAAGAAAGAAGGGTGTTGGGAAGGCCAGTGACGGAGAGGTGACCAGAAAAAGCACAGTAAATAAGAGTAAGGCTTGTTATGCAGATTTAGGTGGGTGAGTCTCTAGTAATTTAATCATCTTTCCCTTCTTGGTACAGAGAAGGAGACACACTTACAAATGGAGATTTTCTTTATAGATGTAAGTTTCCCTTACAAAAGGGAAATTTTTGTGTTTTCAAAACTTCTCTTGTGTCTACAGTGTCTAAAAATAATCAGTTCAAAGTAATCTTTATGCCAAAGAGGGATATTTTGGGGTAGCATATTCTCATCTCATCCCCACTCTGTATAGACCATGACCCTACAGCTATGACATTCCCTCAACTCTATTAGAAATAATTGGATAATAACTTCTCTCAGACTACTTACTTTCTCTTATCTGTAGCAGACACTTGTGGCATCTTAACCATGTTCCTTGGCCTCCAGATTTCAGCACAGCTGTGAAAGACAACCAGCATCCCACCTCAAGCCATGCTGTGGCATCTCACAATTTGGACTTTCTCTGAAGTCACTCAAAGCAACTCAGCCCACCTCTCCCCTACACATGCACACTTGGAAGTGCATGGTGCCAAAGTGCCTCTAGCAAAATCCACAATCAATGGGAGACAGAAATTAATAGATGGGTGTCCCAGTCTCCCTGTCTTTCCCTGAAACATCTCTGAGGGATTCTAAAAGTTTCTTAGAAGCTCTTCAACAGAATGGAGCCCCATTTGTCCACGGGGGCAGCAAGCTCAATAACTCACGGTTTTTCCCACTTAGTGTCTCATGCCTCTATTCCCTCACTTCTGCTTCCTGGGACTCACTCCCAAAGAAACTACCTGAGCCCACATATTTGTCTCAGGCCCTGCTTTCAGGGAAGTTCAAATGAGGACATTCTTCTTGAAAACAACTGGAAGACATTTCAATCGCATGAACAAGACACTCTAAGTTGATGTTCCCCTTAAGAGCAAGAAATAAAAATCAAATGCTGAGCCACCCAAACAGCTGAACAGACCCCTCTCTTGGCAAAGGATACCACAGAGAAACCTTGAAAACTGAGCTCCTGGCCATGATGACATAGAAGACTGAACGTTCACCCACCACTAGCAGCCATTAGGCTTGCTAGCTTGGTTTTTTTTTTTTTTTTTTTTTTTTTTTTGAGATGAAGTCTTGTTCTTGTTGCCCAGGCTGGAGTGCAGTGGCATGATGTCGGCTCACTGCAGCCTCTGCCTCCCGGCTTCAAGCAATTCTCCTCCCTCAGCCTCTTGAGTAGCTGGGATTATAGGCACGTACCACCACGCCCGGCATTTTTGTACTTTTAGTAGAGATGGAGTTTCGCCATGTTGGCCAGTCTGGTCTTGAACTCCTGACCTCAGGTGATCCACCTGCCTCAGCCTCCCAAGCTTCTGGGATTACAGATGTGAGCCATGGCTCCTGGCCTAGGCTTTCTTTCTTAAGGGTTAAACAGAAACCAGCCGTTAGGAAAGACTGGTTTCACCGCTGATTTCCACCAATTTTGTGACTGTTCCTCCTTCTGCAGTTTTGACAAAACAACCAATCAGCTTTCCCTCCTGACAAGAGACCACCGAACATGAAACGGCTGCAAGTTTATAGAGGATGCATACTGAGGGTTTTTGTGTTCCCTGCTTCACCTTTTGAGACAGAAGGCTGAAAACTCCACCCTCAGATGATGCTGATGCCACCGTACTTTTAACATGAGACCGGTGGACTGGCATGAAGCTCAACTGCGCATGTGTGCGTTTCTCCTTTCATATATTTGTGACTTTTCCTACAGCTTATTAAATAAGTATATCCAGGCCAAAAGCGGTGGCTCAAGTGCTGGTAATCCCAGCACTGTGGGAGTCTGAGAAAGGTGGATCATTTGAGGCCAGCAGTTTAAGACCTGTCTGGCCAACATGGCAAAACCCTGTCTCTAATAAAAATATAAAAATTAACTGGGTGTGGTGGCACATGTCCGTAATTCCAGTTACTTGGGAGGCTGTGGCAGGAGAATCACTTGAACCCAGGAGACAGAGGTTTCAGTGAGCTGAAATGGAGCCACTGAACTCCAGCCTGGGCAACAGAGCGAGTCTCTGCCTTAGAAACAAAAATTGGGAGGCCGAGGCAGGTGGACCACTTGAGGTCAGGAGTTTGAGACCAGCCTGGCCAACATGGTGAAAACTGTCTCCATTAAAAATGCAAAAATAATCCAGGTATGGTGAAGGGTGCTTATAATTCCAGTTACTTGGGAGACTGAGGCAGGAGAAACACTTGAACCCAGGAGGTGGAGTTTGCAGTGAGCTGAGATCGCACCACGGCACTCCAGCCTGGGTGACAGAGCGAGAATCCGTCTAAACAAACAAACAAACAAACAAACAAACAAAACCGTATATTCAGCCACCCCGTTCAGCATAACTTCCTGTCTTATTCTTCCCTCCCTCCAAGTGCTTGTTTCTGGCTTCTGGCAGGAGGCTACACTTCCTACCCTGTCAGAGTGGCCACCTGAGAGCTGTAATTCTTCATAAAAAACAAAGTTCACCTTTCCATATTTAGGAACCTCATCGTTTTTGAGTTGATAAGAGAAACATTTTATTAATCCTTCCCCCAGATTTGGAATTAGCCTCCAATGTAGTATATACATTCCCATTACGCAACCCCAAGTATTTCAGGCCTTTTAAGCAGCATTTCATTATCTTACTACCTACAGCACTATATGATTTCAATAAAATGGTCAGTGGTTAAATCGCTGAAACCTAAAACTAGAGTATAAGGCAATCTTTCTATGTACCTAAGAAATCTGTGGCCATAATTTCAACATGAATGCCAAAATTCTATACATGCTTTTGTTGGTACAGACTACAATAATAATATATAATGCACGGCTGGGTACAGTGGCTCGCACCTGTAATCCTAGCACTTTGGGAGGCTGAGGCAAGTAGATCACTTGAGGGTAAGGAGTTCAACACTAGCCTGGCCTACATGGGAACCCTGTCTCTACTAAAAATACAAAAATTAGACAGGCATGATGGTGCATACCTATAATCCCAGCTACTTGGGAGACTATGGCAGAAGAATCACTTGAACCCAGCAAGCAGAGGCTGTAGTGAGCTAGGATTGTGCCACTGCACTCCAGCCTGGGCAATGGAGCAAGACCCTGTTTCAAAGAAATTTAAAAATAATATATATATTATTTTTTATTATGTATTTATATATATAATATGTATAATAAAACATATTATGAAAAGAACACTCTGCTAAGATTTCAAGCTGTTTCATAGAATTTTTATATTGAAAAATCAGTACTAATTTTCAAATGTAAGAATTTAAATACCCTTTTTGTCCGACATCTTAGCGCGGTCGTAGTGTTCGCCGCTGCTCTCCGAGCTTCGCAATGCCGCCCAAGGACGACAAGAAGAAGAAAGATGCCGGAAAGTCGGCCAAGAAAGACAAAGACCCAGTGAACAAATCCGGGGGCAAGGCCAAAAAGAAGAAGTGGTCCAAAGGCAAAGTTCGGGACAAGCTCAATAACTTGGTCTTGTTTGACAAAGCTATCTATGACAAACTCTGTAAGGAAGTGCCCAACTATAAGCTTATAACTCCAGCTGTGGTCTCTGAGAGACTGAAGATTCGAGGCTCCCTTGCCAGGGCAGCCCTTCAGGAGCTCCTTAGCAAAGGACTTATCAAACTGGTTTCAAAGCACAGAGCTCAAGTAATTTACACCAGAAATACCAAGGGTGGAGATGCTCCAGCTGCTGGTGAAGACGCATGAATAGGTCCAACCAACTGTACATTTGGAAAAATAAAACTTTATTAAATCAAAAAAAAAAAAAGAATTTAAATATCATAATGAGCAACTGTTTCAAGGAAAATTGAAAAGAGATAACAGAACCTGGTGAAATGTTTACAACAAATATATTTTTAAAATTTTGAACTTTAAATTGCAACCGATTAAGTAAAACACGTTCTATTTTAATACAAAATCATTTTAAAATATGTATTTGTTGAGTTGTTTATTTTTAGAATAATGCCAACGAAATGTTTCCTCCTCTGGTCTAATGTAGAAGGTTTGTTAATGGGAAAAGGAACTTCTTTTGTCTGCTGGAGTCAACACAGTTCTTCCAAGATGGAGAATTTGACACATTCTGAAGTTAATATTGGCTAAAAGAGTTAAAATAATTGGCCTTCTCCGGATAATATCTGCTTGAGTCTTCTGGAGTCACTAAATCATTGTTCTTCATTTTCATTTTCTTAGAATATAAACTAGCTGACTTGGAGTCAGCTGTTCAATTCATTTTAAGACTTAACACTTCCCCTTACATTAATAGACTCTTAAGGCTGTTACTGCTTAGAAATGGTTTGGGTATGAATAGGTGTATTGTTCTTAAAGTTAAACTTGCTTTTAAAGCAAGGCAAAGACTTTTTGCAGTTAAAATTTTTGAATCTTTTTGAAGCATGAAATAATGACTTAACGGAGTAAATGTATGTATATTCATTAAATTCAAAAACAAATTTCCATCTACAAAACCAGAATTCTCTCAAAAGTTCTTAAGGTAATTTTATTTATTACTTTGCTTTCATTTGATTTTTTTCTTAATGAATTGTCTTACCTTTGAAGAAACGACTTTTTACAAAATATTAATAGTATCTCACATTTGCATGGTACTTTCGTTTTATTTTTCTTTTTTGAGATGGAGTCTCGCTCTGTAACCCAGGCTGGAGTGCAGTGGCATCGTCTCCGCTCACTGCAACCTCCACCTCCAGGGTTCAAGTGATTCTTCTGCCTCAAACTCCCAAGTAGCTTGGACTACAGACATACACCACCACACCCGGCTAATTTTTGTATTTTTAGTAGAGATGGGGTTTTACCATATTGGCCAGGCTGGTCTCGAACTCCTGAGCTTGGGATCCACCCATCTTGGACTCCCAAAGTTCTGGGATTACAGGTGTGAGACACTGTGCCCAGCCACATGGCACTTTCAAGTACTGAAATGACTTTAACTTAAAATTTTTTTAACTGAGGCTCAAAAAAACTTTGTCAGATAATGATATCCTATTTTACTGAGGAAACAGGTAACACTGCTAGTAATTGGCAATGTCAGCATTCAAATCTATGTCTTCCAGCTCCAGGTGTAACAATAAACCCATTTGTCCCACAAGTACTAACATTTCCAAAAAAGAATTCTGTAAAAATCACTTCAAGCATTCCACAAAGTGAAATGGAAGCACAATTCTTAGCAGTGGTATTCAGAGTGTCTCTCTCATGGAATGAACACGAGTAGGTAGTTTACCAGAGAACACCAGCTCATCTAGGAGAGCCAATGGTCATCTCCCAGGTTTTGGACTCAATGAAGCATGGCTTCATTGAGCCTGCAAGACAACTGCAGCAATCTGATATGATATGATAGCTTTAAAGGGTTCATTTTGATCTATCCAATCATTGATCTGTTAAGTAAAAAAAATCTCTCTTAAGTACAACTTGACATAGCTTGACATATAGACTATAAAAATTCTGTGGGGCCTGTTGGGGTTTATCCCGTGAATGACATTCTGCATTCATTTGATAGACAAGAGAAAATCTTAGAGACATGCTAATGTTCAGGAAAGACGGGACCATTGATCAGTGACATGAGATGGTAGGGCATTAACCATGCAGTCCTTACCAAATGTCCCCTGTGGTTTCACCTGAATAATCCATGAACTGCTTCTGTGTGTTAATCTTAACTTTGCTATGTGTATTAGAGTTCTCCAAAGAGACAGAACCAATAGGCAGGAGATAGATAGACAGACAGATAGATAATAGGTAGGTAGGTAGGTAGATAGATAGATAGCAGGAAAAGAGTCTCATCCCAGACCCCAAGAGTGGGTACTTGGATCTCACACAGGAAATAATTCAGGGTGAGTCACAGAGTACAGTGAAATTAAGATAGTTTATTAGAGTCTACTTTTATCACAGAGTAGGGCATCCTCAGAAAGCAAGAGGAGGAACGCCCCTGCATCAAACATAATTCTTGCTTATATATGATATTAGGACTAAGAATAATCTGCTTTTTTATTATACAAAGGCTTGTGATTATCTTGTAACAGTCCATTAGTATTGTTCTTCTCTTGTTTAACTATTGATTTCAGCAAGAATTTATGGGTGTACTATTATCTTTAAAGTGAAACCTATTCCTAAACTAAGAATGCTTTTTGTTCTGTTGCCCAAGCTGGAGTGCAGTGGCACAATCATGGCGCACTGCAGCCTGGCCCTTCCCAGGCTCAAGTGATCCACCCACCTCATCCTCCTGAGTGCCACCATCTCTGCCTAATTTTTGTATTTTTTAAATAGAGATGGGGTTTTACCATGCTGCCCAGTCTGGTCTTGAACTCCTGGGATGAAGTGATCCACCTGCCTCAGCCTTCCAAAGTGCTGGGATTATAGGCATGCACCACCTTGCCTGGCCTGTTCTTAAGATAGCAGTACATCAGAGCGTTTCCTTAAGTTCTGGGTCTCATTTAGGTAGCATAATTAACTTGTTCCCTCAACCATAAACATCTTGTGATCAAGAGTGCCTAAGTTCCTGGGAATGTAACCCTGCAGGTCTCACTTTATTTGGCCTTTATTCAAGATGGAGTCACTCTGGTTTGGATGCCTCTGACAGATGATAGACAGATAGATTAGATTAGATAGATGATTGAAGATAGACAGATAGATAGATAAGATAGATAGATAGATAGATAGATAGATAGATAGATAGATAGATAGACAGGGTATTTATTAGGGGAATTGGCTCACATGATCATGAAAGCTGAGAAATCTTACCCTAGGCTGTCTGCAAGCTGGAGAACCAGGAGAGCTGATAGCATGTGTCAGCCCAAGTCAGAAAGCCTCAGAACCAAGGAAGCTGATGATGTAACTCTCGGTCTGAGGCTCACAGCGTGAGTACACAGGGGGTTGTTTGCGTAAGTCCTGGAGTCCAAATTCTGGAGAGCCTGGCATTCTGATATCCAAGGGCAGAAGAAGAGGGTGCTCCAGCTCCAGAAGAGACAGAAATCAAATTCATCTTTTCTCTGCCTTTTTGTTCTATCTGGGTCCCCAGTTGCTTGGATGGTGCTCATTCATGTGTGGGTGGATCTTCCCCACTTAGTCCATCTACTGACACACCATAATCTCCTGTGGAAACACCCTCACAGACACACCCAGACATAATGTCTTACCATTTATGTAGGTATCAGTTAATCCAGTCACGTTGACACCTAAAATAAACCATCACACTATGCTTCTGTCTTAATGGCAGTTATACTTTGAGGAAGTGTGTCCCTATCCCTCATATAAAATGTATGGTACTGTGTGACTTAGTAAAGTAACAAATGACTTAAAATGACTTAAGACCTATGGAAAATATTTAAAAGCATTAACACTGATGTTACAGAAAGGTAACATCACAAAGTCCAGGACAATTTCTTGGTAGCAAAGAAATAAAAACAAGGTATTGTTAGATGAATCTTGGCTGAAGGTAGGGAAATGCTTCCTAAAGCCTTGTCTTTGGTTGAAATTGTATCGAATGCCTTTTCCCACCACTTTTAAGCCTTTGATCAAGACTTTCTCTTTCATGATGCTATTATTAACTTTGCCAAATGAAGCTGCTTCTTCATCCAGCACTCTTCTTTATAAACTCATTTTAAAAAAATGGTTCCAGAAATAAATGCCATCCCTCTCCTTTAATAATACATTCAATTGTTTAAATATTTTAGACGTTTGGCATTTCTTTAAAACTCTAGTTGTTGTTCCTTTTCCCTTTCTTTCCTTCCTGAACAATTTAATCATAAATCCAACAAGTAGGGCACAGCAGAGTAGGCAAACACACAAGCAGGAGTGAAGGTAGAGGGAGCAGAATGGCACAGCTCAGAGTATCCGAAACGGAGGGGAGCGACAAGGACATCGACGTAAGAAGACTACCTAGAGTGGGATGTCAGAGCCTAAAAGACTAAGAAGGCATCTTCATGGAGGGATGGTTGGGCACAGGCCAGCAGAGCCCGTGCAGAATGAGACCTCTCCCATGCAGGAGAGGAGAGTGGTGATAGAAACTTAGTCACATACAGCTAGTGCTCGACTTACGACCACGGTTGGGACTGCGGACTGGTCGTAACACGATTTGGTCGTAAGTTGAGTAGGCTATATGTACAGTTGAACTGGTGCGCGCGGAGATGGTAGTGCTGCCGGAAGCTGGTCCGCACTGTCGTAAGCCCAGCTGGGCAACGTTTGCACTGCCAGAGGCGGAGCAGTCGTGGCTAGCGATTGTGGTCGTAAAGTCGAATGGTCCTAAGTTGCATAGGTGGTAAGTCGATCAATACCTGTATAGTGGCCTGTTGGAGGGAAACAGGTGTGATCAAAGAAATATTCAGTATAACTGGAGAATCAGATTTCTCACTGCCGGAGAAGAAAGCTACAAATATTGAAATTAAAAAAAAATAGAATGAACTCAATGGTGTTGAATTGAAATGAAAGGAATTAGTATGAACTTATAAATGTAGACATATAAGTAACAGATATATGGGTGTATGTGTACATATTATTATATATTCCTTAGTTTTTGTTCTCTGAAACAGTCTGGAGGCAGTGACACCCCAAGAGTAATGAGAACATTCATTAAAAAGAAACAGGAGTCTTTAGCAAAATGACCAATTCCCAATGGAAAAGAAAAAGAACAAAATGAGCCTAGAATGTTTTGCTGTACCAGAAAGTCAGGAAATGCTTAAATAATAATATAGGAATGCCAAAATATTATAAAAGGAATCCTTCCACAGCAACAATTTGAACATTAAAATAAATAATGATAGTAGTAGATTTTAGTCCCTTAAACAAGTAGACCACAAATCTATCAAGACACAAAGAGGCCAGGTGTGGTGGCTCACGCCTATCATCCCCACCACTTTGGGAGGCCGAGGCAGGTGGATCACCTGAGGTAAGGAGTTCATGACAAGCCTGGCCAACATGGTGAAACGCTGTCTCTACTAAAAATACAAAAATTAACTGGGTGTGGTGGTGTGTGTCTTTAATCCAAGCTATTCGGAAGGCTGAGGCAGGAGAATCGCTTGAACCCAGGAGGCAGAGGTTGCAGTGAACTGTGATCGCACCATTGCACTCCAGCCTGGGCAACAAGAGCGAAACTCTTGTCTCAAAAAAAAAAAAAAGGGAAAGAAAAAAGAAAAGATTTAAAGAAAGAAATGAATAACAACAAAGTTTGAAGAGGAATGAGATGTTTGCAGAGTTTTATACTTCTTCACCATAAAATACTTATTATTTCTTAAAGAAGAAAGAGTAAACGACTGTGAAGAAACCTGGCAATCACCACCTTAACCCAGTTATCACAGTGACATCATCAGTAGTTGAACAAGTCACAGTCATGTATGACAGACAGTGTGCAGTAAGAAAGCAGCATCATTGCTGTGATACCCCTGCAAAAGATGCATGGAATTCATCATGAGATAAAATTAGCCAAATCCATATTGAGAGATAGTCCACAAAACACCTGCCCTAAGAGTTTCAAAATGGTCAAATTTATGAAATTCAGAAAAAATGTAAACTTTCCAAAGCCTACAAATGCTTAAAAGACAAGGCAGTAAAATGCAGCCCATGATTCTAAACTGGATCCTCCTCCTATAAAGGATATAACTGTGTCAACTGGCAAACTTGATGTTAATAATATCAAGGTAAATTTCCAGTTAATTTCCTGACTTCAATGGTTGTATTTCGTTATATGGCAGTGTCTTCATTTGCAATCTACTGAGGTATTCTGGGGTCATAAGGCATTATGTTGGCAATTTGCTTTCAAGTGGATGAGGAGCAAAAATTCTTTATATTTTACTTCCAACTTCCTTGCAATTTTATTCTTGTTTCAAAAAATGTTAAGCTTGATGAATTATTATAAATATTTGGTATCTATTATTAAATGTATATGTCATTAAATTTTCATAAAATAAAATGAATATATATAACCTGTAAGAATTGCACTCCATACTTTAAATGATATTCTTATTGTAAACCCTATAGAGTGTAGATTAAAACAAACTAATTAACTTATCATACTATAGAAATAAATCAAATGGAGAGTAATTGAACAAATTAAATTGGACTCAGCTACTATCCATACCCCAATCCACATTCAAGCAGAAGTAGAAGCAAGAGAAATCATTTAGTAAACTACCCTTCTATTTAGCTTCATAGAATAGCAAAATGACATCTGTTAAGCTCGTTGTTTTGCCCTTTCTGGGCATTTCCATACAAATTTGACTATGAAACAAGCTGGTCTCACATCAAATCGAAAGGAAGAAGGAAATGATTTTATGCCTGAAAACAATACAATCCCTTTTCTTTCCTTTGTTCAATGTGATTTAAACATGTGTACAAATATATTAAAATATTTGATTTAATAATTGATTTTTACTTGTAGCATTTGTATACTAGTAAGTGATAACTGGTAAAAATAAAGTTGCAGATTGTCATTTTGGCTTGCCAAGGTTGAAACAGATGTTCTAGAATGGTGTTTCCTCCCCTAAATAGTCCTGATTATACAAATGTTATTTCAGTCCATATGTAATTACAATTCGCCATTTTTTCAATTGCTTTTTCTTAAGCAATTATAATTAACTGGCACCATGTTCTGTTTATAAGAGGCAATGTCATGCAGTGAAAAGAAGAATCGCCAAGAGATAGGAGCCAGCTCTGCCACATCTAATGGTGACTTTGGATGAAAACTTAACCTCAGTATGTATCGGTTTCTGCTTATATAAATTACAGTACCAAGCAAGACAATTTCTAAAGTTTCATTGAATTTGTCTTATGTCTTCATCTGCATTCAAACTATTGTCTTAATTAAATTTCAATGACCAACTTTAATTTCCTTTTACTTTTCCATAATGCCTAGTTTTTTGTTGTTTGTTTGCTTTTCACATGGCCTCATAACTTGTCAATAAGCTCAGAACTTGTCTTAAATTTATAGACGTTTTCTACAAAATAGTACAAAACGTACTCACTATAAGCAAACGTGTTATTTCTGTGTTGTTTTAATTCATGCTTCCAATTTTGAACCTGCTTTAAAAATGCATTTTTAGTGGGATAAAAGCCTGCAATGTCAACCATTTCTGTGTTTGTCTTCTGATATGCACACCTGAGGACCAACCCTGGTAGTATAAATTATATTAAAAATCTAGGCTATTTATAGGATACTAGTGAATCAGTAAATATAGAACTGTATGTACTGTAGAAGCAGTGATAGAATCTATAAAATGTAGAATTTCTATACAACATACATTTGCTAATTAAAGATACTCCTAGGTTATTTTGCTTATGAAGGCTTTTCTTAGAAATTAACAATAAAGTTGTAAGTATCAATTTAGAACAAATGAGCAATGGATTTGGTTATAATTATTTAAAATTTTAATGTTTCTTCGTATGTATAATTTAATTTATGCCCATTGTTTCATTTTGTGAATTATTTGCAGTATATAGACTTTTAACAATGTGGTAAGATGCTAGGTAATATAATTCATTCCTCATAAGGTAACTTACTCAGGGATGGAATGTTGAAATGAACTCTTTGGTAACATCAGATTAAATACTATTTTTTGTAATTAGGTATTTACTCATTTATAAAAAGTCCACTTAATACAAATGATTTTTTAAAAATTCAACATCCCATAAATTCCAAGAGTCTCTATAAGCATTAAACTGACACCAGCACAAACACACTGGCAAAATTTCTTTCTTTTTTTTTTTTTTTTTTTTTTTTTTTTTTTTTTTTTTTTTTTTTTTTTT
>NW_016107453.1:831883-838775 GCF_001604975.1 Cebus imitator | reverse complement strand
CCTCCGCCTCCTGGGTTCAGGCAATTCTCCTGCCTCAGCCTCCTGAGTAGCTGGGATTACAGGCACGCGCCACCATGCCCAGCTAATTTTTTGTAGTTTTAGTAGAGATGGGGTTTCACCGTGTTGACCAGGATGGTCTCGATCTTTTGACCTCGTGATCCACCCGCCTCGGCCTCCCAAAGTGCTGGGATTACAGGCGTGAGCCACCGCACCCGGCCCCATCATAAATAATTTTTAAGAATTTGAGAAATTTACTCCTATCAGTTCATCTCAGATTACAGTCAAAATATTCATCAGAATGTAATAAGCCACATTATCAAATAATAAACTTTTATTCTCTAGGAGATAGCATTCAAGCTACTTATCCAGAATTCTAACTGTTGTTTGCATGCAGCAAAACTACATGTACAAATAATATATTTCATTTACTAAAATAAAACCCTCAAAGTTACAAGAAATCAGATGTAATCAAAAGATATTCACAATCACTAGTTGCTATGGTTATTGGATGTGTTAGGGATTGACGAGAAGAAATAAATCAAGATAGTAAACTCTGTAATGAATAACAGAAGGTAGTTTAATCTTTCCACGGGGGAGTTCTTGTTCCCCAGAACCACAAAGAATTTTACACCTTGGATACGAACACTCAGCAAAGTACTCCCAGTGGTATAAGTAACATTTTCATTTTTCAGTGGAAAAAAAATAAGATAGAGAATAGTTAATGAAAAATATTCATGCATTAATTTACCATAACTATAGGATTGTTAGGGTTTTTTCTGGGGGAAAGATGAGATCCATTTTTCCCTGTGCCAATTTTGGAATAGGAATTAACCAAAGAGTTCAAGGCAATGGGAAGGGGCTTGGATAGTTTTAAATATTTGAAATCTCTAGGAAACCATACAAATGTAGACACTGCCTATAAACTCCAGATATAATTAGCAAAAAGCATGGAATGAGAAATGACACAATCTTGCATACTTGGCTTGGGAGGGAGTTCAGTCCTGCCTCTTCGTGTCTGTAACCGCAGCAACAAGCACAGGACCCGGCACGTAAGAGGTGCTCTCTAAATATTGGTTGAATCGATAAATTAATGAACCTTAATCTCAAATGTACAGTCTTTTCATTTGAAAAATCAGAAAAGAACTTCCTGTTCAGTGTCTGACTCAGCACTTGATGTTTCCCTGTATGCTCATCCTCAAGCTTTGTGCTTCTCTGGATTTTCCTAAACTCCCCTGGCCCCACTGGCCACATGAGTACAACATGACTGAGAAGATGTACATTCCAGCATTTGATCATTTAGGGTGAAATCTGACTGTTTAATTTTCCTTGCCCTTTGGGAACCCAATTTAAAACATTTGTAATCTTTTTGCTCTCCAAACAACATATTTTAGTTCACACTTAATAAAATGTGCTAAAGATTCTATTTATGTATGATTCATAATGCTAATGAATTCATCAATCCCATTATCACACATCATTCTGTAAATGTCAAACAGGATGTAACTGACAAGGTCATTGCCATTAAATATAAGTGCACAGATGTACATATTTGACCTTGATGAAGGTCATCAATGGCCAACCTTTGATATTCTATGTTTCTGCTACTTTAATGTCAATAATTCTATATAATTTTCACATTATTCTGTGACTACATGTCAAAATTTCCAAACCTCTATGCATATTTTTATATAATTAAATGTGCATTGGCCAGCTGCGGTGGCTCATGCCTGTAATCCCAGCACTTTGGAAGGCTGAAGTGGGCGGATCACAAGGTCAGGAGTTCAAGACCATCCTGGCTAACAGAGTAAAACCCTGTCTCTACTAAAAATACAAAAAAGTAGCCAGGGGTGGTGGCATGTGCCTGTAGTCCCAGCTACTTGGGAGGCTGAGGCAGGAGAATCCCTTGAACCCAAGAGGCAGAGGTTGCAGTGAGCCGAGATCACACCACTGCACTCCAGCCTAAGCCACAGAGTGAGACTCTGTCTCCAAAAAATAAAATAAATAAATAAATAAATGAATAAATATCCTTTACTACTTTGTAAATGAGTACCCTCTTTTTGAAAGTGATTAAATCCTTTTAACATTTTTTTCAGTATTTATTGCCATTTGGGACCAATGTGCGCTTTCATAGGGTCTTGGTTGAGATTTCCTAAAGGCTGAACCTGAGATAGTGATTCTTCTGCAAGTGGTTTATTGAGGGAGTGTTTCAGAAGAAACTAGGAAGAAGGCAAGGAGAGCAGAAAAGGGCAGGAGGAGAAGCAAATGCAAATTGTGGCTTCAGTGGAGGTCTGGCCTCAGCCTGATGTCATAAAAAGCTTAGGAACGAGAGTGACACCCGGAAAATTGTCCCAACTTGAGGCAAAAAAGTAGGATTTTCACACCAATCAATTAACTGGGTGTGTGCTGCCCATGGGTGGGGTGAAGACACACCACCCCAGGCAGCTTACAGTGAGGTGACCTGGGTCTACTGAGGACAATTCTCCATTGAATGGGGTAGCTGTCGGCTTTTAGCAGGCCACACTCAGGACACAGGAAGGTGGGTGCACAGGCCTAATAGCAGGGTTCTTTTCTGATGTTTTATTTTAGCAGAAGAAAAATGGCACTGTCTATGGATTGATGGTCTAGTTTTATTGTCTTAGTAATATATGTATTCAGGCCAGGAGTGGTGGCTCACACCTGTAATCCCAGCCCTTTGGGAGGCCGAGGTTGGCGGATCACGAGGTCAGGAGATCGAGACCATCCTGGCTAACATGGTGAAACCCCATCTCTACTAAAAATACAAAAAATTATCTGGGTGTGGTGGCGGGCACCTGTAGTCCCAGCTACTAGGGAGGCTGAGGCAGGAGAATTGCTTGAACCCAGGAGGCTGAGGTTGCAGAGAGCCGAGATCATGCCACTGCACTCCAGTCTGGGTGACAGAGTGAGACTCCCTCTCTCTCTCTCTCTCTCTCTATATATATATATATATATATATATGTCATTTTAAAAATATGTAAATGTATCACTTAAAACAATAAAATTAATAATTGTAACTGATGACTGGACAAGTAAAGAATTATGAAGCAGATGAAAACAATACACTTAGCCCTTGAACAGCATGGGTTTGAACTGCACAGTTCACTTAGAGTGGATTTTTTCTAGGAAAGTTACAGCAAGTGTGCCTGCCTCTCCTGACTCCCCTTCTACCTCCTCCATTTCTTCTGTCTCTGCCACCCCTGAGACCACAAAACCAACCTCTCCTCCTCCTCTTCCTCAGCCTACACAATGTAAAGATGATTAGGATGAAGACTTTTATGATCCATTTCTGTTTAATGAGCAATAAATATATTTTCTTTCTTATGATTTTCTTAATAAGGTTTTCTTTTCATTAGCTTATTTTATTGTGAGAATATAGTATACAATACATATAGCATACAACATATGTGTTAAGTGTTCATGTCATTGGTAAGGCTTCCAGTTAACAGTGGGCTATTAGTAGTTAAGATTTGGGAGAGTCAAAAGTTATATGTGAAGTCTCAGCGCCTCTAACCCCCTCATTGTTCAAGGGTTAACTGTACTTAACCAATGCTCATTATAAAAACTTAAATTCCAAACAGCTTTAGCCTATGAATTCAATTTGGGAAACTGCATTCCATCAATGATAGCCACTGTACAAATTTTAGTAGATATTGCAACTTTCAAATTTTTATGTCACAAATAGTGATAATTTAGGCAACTTCTGTACCACATAAGTGAATAGTAGATTTACCAGCACAGGTGAAAGTTTCACTCCCTTCATTAATGGCTATGGACTGGTGTTAGCATAAGCCCTTCTCAGGGAGTTTTACAATGGAGAATGCCCTGCTATATGATCTCAGAGCAACTTTGGAACATAGACTTCCAGTTATTTAATCTAAACCTGTTCTTTGATATCATAGTGAGTCACTATCTTTACTTTCTGTGCCTCTTACATTTAAGGTCTTACAGATTCCACCATGCCTTCTTCCCTGCTCATTTCCATGCTCTTGTTGCTCTTTCATGGAGATGACTGTTAAAGATCCAAGACAACCTTGCAAGTGGATCAAATGGATGGAAATGCCCTGTCTCTTTGCTTCCTGTGCTTATGTACGTTTATGACTGAGTCCGCTATTTAGGAATAGCTGTGTATAGGCATCAAGGCACCCTCTTGGTCTTCCTTGTCGCTCTACATGGAATTGTAAATGAGGGCAAAGGCTCTGGAGGCTGGTGTATGTTGGCTAGCATTTGTCCAACTTAAAGTGTTGCTGTGGTACTGGGAGTATCGTGCTCTCCGATTTGCTTGTGTATGGCTGCCGTGAGGTAGAGGCAGTAAATGCAGATCAAAGTTAAAGATGTACAGCCTTCAAAAAGGAAGAGAGGAACTCATGACTACTGCTGGTGTACATCTTAAAATAAAACATGATGTGGCTCCTGATGGAGCATCCTCTATGACCTTAAAGACCTGGAAATAGTCAAATTTTATAGGAGTTCATAGCAACCACATCATCTGTGAAGAAATTGGTACAACTGGATGGCTGCATGGGCTCAGAACATTATTAACAATTCACGATCTTCAGACACACACCAAATGTTTCAAAACAACTATTACAGGAGGATTTACGGTTAGATGGAAGGTGTGCCCTTTACATGAGTCATGAAGGGTGTTGTTGGGGAAGGATAAGCGCAGACTTGAGCTTAAGGTTTGGGAATTTTTTTCTCTAGGGCATGGCATGAGTGGGATAGCATCCTTGAGGCACCAATTACCAGACAGTTTGAAAGTTCTTCCTTTCTTTAAGGGTTTTTAACTTTAATCTGTTTAAGCTAGAATCTAGCTGATGATACATCTCCTCTATGTCATTTTATCTGCCCAAGACTTGGCTATATAGAGGACAATATAAGAAAGTCCTTTAGGACTTAATTTTTCTTTTTTTTAGTAATTCATATGTCACTTTAGAAAGGAGATTCCTATGCAACATTTGATGACAAATGAGGCACAGAGATGTTAATGGCTTGTCTGACGTCACACAGCTATCTAGTGGACAGTTATAAATCATTGCATAATCCCATTGGTGAGCTGTATATTAAGCAATTACATCTCTCCTTCTTTGAAGATTCTTTATCCCAAAAGCCCTTATGATCCAGCAACACTAGACTACTTGTACTGTGCTTATTTCTCACACAAGCTATGTCTTAGTTTACACTTTTCCCCATGCCTGGAAAGCCTCCTTGCCCCACCCCAGCCCCTGTACACCTCCACTCCCTACTCATATCTACCTTTCAGTCAGCATCATTCAGTTACTCCAAGATGGGTTGGGAGCATCTCATCAACACCATGTTGTATTAACCAAGTTGTTGTAACACAGCAACCAGATTGTTCACATTTTGTTCTTCGATGTATGCCGGTAGTGCCCTCTTCATTTTTGAAAGCTATACATCTCCACGGGGTGTGGCGGCTCATGCCTGCAATCCCACCACTTTGGGAGGCCAAAGTGAAAGGACTGCTTGAGCCCAGGAGTTTATGACCAGCCCGAGCAACACAGCAAGGCCCTGTCTCTAAAAAATAAAAAATAAAAAAATTTTCCAGCTGTGATGATGTGCACCTGCAGCCCCAGCTGTCTGGGAAGCTAAGGCAAAATGATCGCTTCCGTCCAGGAGTTTGAGGCTGCAGTGAGCTAGATCACGCCACAGCACTCCAGCCTGGACTACAGAGTGAAACCCTGTCTCTAAACAACAACAACAAAGAAAATTATACTTTTTTATTATTATTTTTATTGATTTGAGTTGGAGTCTCGCTCTGTTGCCCAGGCTGGAGTGCAGTAGTGCAATCTCAGCTCACTGCAACCTCCATCTCCTGGGTTCAAATGATTCTCTTGTCTCAGCGCCCCCAAGTAGCTGAGATTACAAGTGTGCACCACCATGCCCAGCTAATGTTTGTATTTTTAGTAGAGATGGGGTTTCACTATGTAGGCCAGGCTGGTCACTATGTAGGCCAGGCTGGTCTTGAACTCCTGACCTCAAGTGATTCACCCGCTTCGGTCTCCCAGAGTGCTGGGTTTACAGGCGTGAGCCACCACACCACTCTACATCTTTATTTTTGATCCACATTTACTCCTCTAGCTAAAGGCAGACATACACAAGCAAACAGAAAAAGCATGATACTCAAAGTATCACAGCAACCTTATGAGTTAGGCATGCCAGATGTTCCCATAAGGTAGTCTACAATTATGCCTGTTGTGAGGAAAAGTTGTCACTGGTGTCAGGCTCCATCTTGGCCCAGAAGAGACTAGAATCCGATGTCTCTCCCGAAGCTGCCCAGTGCCTAGAAGAATGATCAGTATGCAGTAGGTGCTCAGTCATTATTAACTTAGGATTCTCACAGGAAAGTTTTTTAGGGGAATAAGGGTACAGTCTCCGACTCTTGATCCTCCCTGTAACAGGAAAACCAAGAGAAGGCTGAAACCCAGCAATTCCACTCCTATACCCAAGGGAAATTTTTTATTTTTAGTGCCCACACAAAAACGTATACCCATATGTTTACAGAAACAATATTCATAATGGCCAAAAGGTGGAGACAACCCAAATGCCCATCAATTGACGAATGGACAAATGAAGTAAGGTATACCATCCAATGGAACATTATTTGGTCATAAGAAAAAATGAAGTGGCCGGATGTGGTGGCTCACGTCTATAATCCCAGCACTTTGGAAGGCTGAGGTGGGTAGATCACGAGGTCAAGAAATCGAGACCATCCTGGCCAACATGATGAAAACCCATCTCTAGTAAAAATACAAAAATTAGCTGGGTGGGGTGGCATTTGCCTGTAGTCCCAGCTACTCAGGAGGCTGAGGCAGAAGAATCACTTGAACCCGGGAGGCAGAGGTTGCAGTGGGCTGAG
>NW_016107453.1:815676-831807 GCF_001604975.1 Cebus imitator | reverse complement strand
AACATGGATGAACCTTGAAGACATTATGAGTTAAGTGAAAGAAGCCAGTCACAAAGACCATATAATGTGTGATTCCATTTATATGAAATACCCAGAGCAAGAAAATCTACAGAGAAAGAATGTAGATTAGTGGTTGCCTAGGGCTGCGGGAGGCAGAAGCAGAGGGATTTCTTTTTGAAGTGATGAAAATGTTCTAAAATTGACTGTGGTGATGGTTGGTCGCATCTGTGAATATACTAAAAACCATTATATTGTACACTTTAAATGAGTTAATTGTACGGTATGTGAATTATAGCTCAACAAGGTGATGAGAAACAGAGAGTGAAAGCTGAAATATGTCAGACTAATGGCCACCCATCAGAATCCTCCCAATACTTGAACAAGAATCATGTCAAGCTTTTGTTGGAGATCTCCCAGCCTGGCTCTCATTTTTCCTTTGCCTATTTCTAAGGCCCTCAAACAGAATTCACTTGAGACCCAGACTGTTTTAGCCAACTGTAACATTGTGATCTCTTCTTTTTTGTTGTGTATAATAACCAGCTAAACTAGATGAAAAATCCTTGTCCAAACCGAGTCCACAGTCTCAATACTCAACTAGCATTTATTGAACGCCCATCGGTGCCAAGCCCTTCGCAGATGTCATCCTTAAGTCTCATAATAGCCCCAGGGAGTACGTTGCGTTATCCTCATTTCATAGAGGAGGATAGAGACTAAGTTTAGCTAATTGGCATGACATCACCATGTGGAAAATGATGGACCCAGGTTTAACATGTACGTGTCTGTTTCACAAAATCTGTGCCCTGTTGACAAATTATGTACTCAAAGTCTAGCACAGAAATGCATAAAGCCAGAACAAGAGACAATAGAGTATGGAATGTCTGATAAAGACAAATAACCTGATTTAGTGTTCCAATGTAGCGCAGTAAGGTGAGAATCCTGTTTTAAAATCCTGCCCTAATGGTCTGGACAATGAAAAAGAGATCACCTGGGTCTGGGGCTACTCAAGCTGTCTGTTTGAAGAGGGAGCTTTTAAATGTTTTTCCAGCTGAGCAAGCAAAAGAGCATACTCCCAGGTCAGTTTCGTTTGAAAAAGAACTACACTCTCATTCCTTAACTCTAGTTTATCAGTTTTATTCTACCAACACTTGGTGCTGTCTATGAAGCCATGTCTATTTCCCTGAGTTAAAAGATCAGGTTGTTTATCTCCCACTCTGAGCATCCATAAGTACACAGAGAAGACACCCACACAGTTTTTACTCCCCAGTCTACTTCCTGATTTTTTTCTGAGTGTGTGTCTGAGGGCACTCTTGCCTGTTGCTTCTTTCTCTGTAACACCCTTTCCTTCATCTTTGCTTTTATCTAGACATTGTCCTACCACCACTCCGTCTTTGGCAACTTAGTTTCAAGTCATTTCCATAGTAGATTGGCCAATCCCTTGTCACGTGATCCTCCATAAGAAATTCAAGCCCTTTCTTGCTTATAATAACCTGGAATCCTAACATCAGGTCCAATAAATCAAATCCAGCTTTGCTACCACTTGCATGGCAAGTGGTTGTTCGCTTTCCCATCATCCTTTCTCCCCCAGTCGGTAACTTCAAATGTCAGGAAATAAGAAAAGATCACCTCCACACAAATGAAAGCAAGCATGCAGACTGGATTGTTAACAGACTGGCATGAGAATATACGGAAAAAAAAAACCAGACACCTTTGGAATCTGATGTTCACACATATTCACCAGGAAATTCATGCCAGACCAATCTCTGTTCTATGAGTGTGGCTGACATGGCAGTTTTGGACTTAAGCAGAGCATATGACTAAGACTCTCATGACACTTTTCTGGAAAAGCTATATTGGGTTAAATAAGAACATAATTCTGTATCATCATATACGGCTGCTTATGATTGAATATATTACAGTATGCTTGTATTCTGAAAGGAATGTTCTGTAGAAAACATCCAACGTTTGCAACCTCATCACCCCCACCTAGACCTACACTGTCCACTGCACATGTGGTTATTGAGAACTTGAAATGTGTCTGCTCTGAACTGGGATGTGCTTGAAGTGTAAAATGCACACCAAACTTGGAGGACTAAATATAAAGTATAAGGATGTCAATTATCTCAGTAAGGTTCATACTGATTACTTGTTGAAAGGATATTTGGGGCTGGGTGTGGTGGTTCATTCCGTAGTCCCAATACTTTGGAAGGCTGAGGTGGGAGGACTGTTTGAGGCCAGGAGTTTGAGACCAGCCTAGTCAACACAGCAAGACCCTGTCCCTATTGTTATTTTTTAAAGAAATTTAAAAAAAAGAAATAATATTTTGCATATATTGGATAACAAAATATACTACTAAATTAAGTTTACTTGTTTCTTTTCTAATAAGGTCAATAAAAAAATTAAAAATTATCTGTATGGTTTGTACTACATTTCTGTTGACTGCTGATTTACACCAGCATGGCAAATCTCTGTGTACCCTTTACCCAACTTGTATTTGGCACCCAAGAAGCCCTAGATTTCCAGCCCATCTCCTATCACCCATCATCCTTGAACACTTCTCAATCTGATCCTGTCCCCCAGCCCTGCACAAATCAAAGAAAGAGTACCTTTCTTTGCACCTGTGGTCCATCAGTGGTACAGTTCCCCATCCTTCATCTCTTTTCTGAATGTTTCCTCCACATTCTTACTTTAACACAGTGGTTTTTAAATATATATCTGGCCTGGATTACTAGCACTTTGGGAGACCAAGGCAGGTGGATCCTTTGAGGTCAGGAGTTCAAGACCAGCTTGGCTAACATGGTGAAACCTCGTCTCTGCTAAAAATAAAATTTAAAAAAAAATTAGCCAGGTGGTAGTGGCATGTACCTATAATCCCAGCTACTCAGGAGACTGAGGCAGGAGAATCGCTTGAGCCTGGGAGGTGGAGGTTGCAGTGAGCCAAGATTGTGCCACTGCACTCCAGTTTGAGCAACAGAGTGAGACCCAGTCTCAAAAGAAAAAAAAAAAACCGTATCTGTGTTAGAATCACCATGGGAGCTTTAAATAGATTGTTCACTGTTCAGGACCCATTTTAGAATGTTTCATCAGATCCTTTGTCTAGGGGGATGAGGTTTCTGATTTTTTTTTTTTTTTTTTCAGTAACTCACCCAGGTGATTGTAACATGCAGCCAGGATAGAGAACCACTCATCGGACTAGCCCCGGATTTCCATCTGCTACAATAGCGCATTCATGCCAGTGAACATAAGTTGGAAAAAACTACACAGCATGCTGATTGGTCTCCCTAAACTAGAGATCACTAAGCTAAATCGGATATTTTAAAATTATTTTTAGAGACAGAGGATGACTCTGGAGTGCCGTGGCCCACCATAGCTCACTGCAACCTCAAATTCCTGGGTTCCAGGGCTCCTCTGGCCTCAGCCCCTCAAGTAGGTAGCACTAAAGGGGAGCACCACGGATATGACTTGGCTCTGTGTCCCCACCCAAATCTCATCTTGCAGTTCCATAATTCCCACATGTTGTGGGAGGGACCCAGTGGGAAACAACTGAATTACGGGGGCGATCTTTTCTGTGCTATTCTCATGATAATGAGTAAGTCTTATGAGATCTGATGGCTTTAAAAAAATCCCTGGAGTTTGTCTGCACAAGCTCTGTCTTTGCCTGCTGCCATCCACATACGGTGTGACTTGCTCCTCCTTGCTTTCCATCAGGATTGTGAGGCCTCCCGAGCCATGTGCAACCATAAATTGATTAAACCTGTTTCTTTTGTTAATTGCCCATTCTCGGGTATATCTTTTATCAGCAGCATGAAAACAGACTAATACAACCACACACTTGACTAATGTTTAAAATTCTTTTTTGTTGAGATGGGGTCTCACTATGTTGTCCAGGATGATCTTGAACTCCTGGCCTCAAGCGATTCTCCCACCTCAGTCTCCCAAAGTGTTGGGAGGTGTGGCCAGGTGCAGTGGCTTATGCCCAGCACTTTGTGGGGGCCAAGGCAGGCAGACTGCTTAATGAGACCATTCTGGGCAACATGGTGAAACCCTATCTCTACAAAATATACAAAAATTAGCTGGGTGTAGTAGCATGTGCCTGTGGTTCCAGCTACTTGGGAGGCCGAGGTGGGAGGATCGCTTGTGTCAAGGAGGTTGAGGCTGCAGTAAGCTGAGATTGTGCCACCACACTCCAGCCTGGGTGATAGTACAAGACCCCGTCTCAAATTTTTTTAAAAAGGGATGACAGGTGTGAGCCACTGTGCCGGCCTAAAGTGGATCTTAAAAGTTGTCTTGTACCCTGCCATTTCCCCTTGTCCCCTCACTATCTCCTAGGGATACAGTCTCCATCTTTTCCTCAAAGTTCCAGGTCCTTCTCCACCCTCACTCACAGCCTTATGTGAGAAACAGAAGAAATCAGGGATGATCTTCCACAAGCTCCTCCCACCACAAATACTCACCTCTCTGCATAGGTTCTCATACATATGTCTGCCTTCCCTCCTTCCGCGGCTCAGGCCTGCACAGCAGATCTTTCTGTAATGACCAAAATACTCTTTGTTGACGCTTTCTAGTACTGTAGTCACTAGGTCCTATGTGGCTATTGAACACTTGAAATATGGCTAGCACAACTAAGTTTTCTTTTTTTTTTTGAGATGGAGTCTTACTCTGTCTCTCAGGCTGGAGTGCAGTGGCATGATCTTGGCTCACTGCAACCTCTACCTACCAGGTTCAAGCGATTCTCCTACCTCAGACTCCCAAGTAGGTGGGATTACAGGCGCATGCCACCACACCCAGCTAATGTTTGTATTTTAATAGAGATGGGGTTTTGCAATGTTTTCCAGGCTGGTCTTGAACTGCCGACCTCAGGTGATCCTCCCACCTTGGTTTCCCAAAATGTTGGGATTACAAGCATGAGCCACCTACTCCAGCTGGAAAAATTTATAATTGTCTTCATTATTAATTAATTTACATGTAAACAGCTACATGTGGCTGTGTATAAGGCAACATAGCTAGAGATGTTAGTCCCATCTAGAACCAACTCCTGCGCTTGTATTCTGTGTGTCATCCTCTCTTATACTCTAGGACATTGTTCCAACAATTGTTCCCTCTCCCAATTTGTTCATTTTCCTTTGTGACAGAATCATTCTCCTCTGCATACAAATATTTTGTAACATATTCAGTTAAAAAAAAATAAGTCTCTTTGCCAGGTACAGCAGCTCACACCTGTAATCTAAGCACTTTGGGTGGTCAAGGCAGGAGAATCACTTGAACCCAGGAGTTCAAGACCAACGTAGGTGATACTTTATTCCCAAGCTGAAGTACAGTAGTGCAATCACGGCTCACTGCAGCCTCGACCTCCTTAGCTCAGGTGATTTTCTCACCTCAGCGTCCCAAGTAGCTGGGACCACAGGTGCATGCTGCCATACCTGGCTAATTTTTGTAGTTTTTTCCTATGTACTTCTACAAACACATGAAATGTTTTATGAACGTGTGTGTCATCCTTGTACAGAGGCCGTGCTGGACTTCTCTGTATCATTCCAATTTTAGTATGGTTGCTGAAGCAAGCACTAGTTTTTGTACTTTTTTGAACAGATGGCGTTTCACCATGTTGCCCAGACTGGTATCAAACTCATGGGCCAATCTCATAAAAAAATTAGCTGAGTGTGGTGCATGTGCCTGTAATTGCAGCTACTCAGAAGGCTGCGGTGGAAGGATCGCTTGAGTGCAGGAGGCTGAAGCTGCAGTGAGTCATGATTGCACCACTGTACTCCAGCATGGGTGGCAGAGAAAGCTCCTGTCTCAAACAATAATAATAAAATGACCCTCTCTTAGTATTTCCCTTGAGCTACCTTCAGCTTTTTGCTCCCTTCACAGCAAAAGTCCTCCAAAAGAATGTTTTAATAATTGCTGACTCAAATTTCTTTCCCTTACTCTCTGTTTAACTCACTCAAATCTTACTTCTGTCCCCACCATTCTGAACTGGCTCTTATCAGCGTCACCAGTGACCTCTCTATCACTAAATACAATGCAGTCCTTATCTTATTTGACACACAGTATCTGCAGCACTTAACCAGTAATCATTCTGTCCTCATGAAACACATTCTCGGTTTGGCTTCTTGGAAACTACCCTCCTTCTCTTCCTACTCTTACGTGACTGGCTGCCCCGCCTCTGCTTGCCTCGCTGGTTCCTGCTCATCTTAACAACCTCAACATTTCCAAGTACACTAGGGCTTAATCCCAAATCCTTTCTTTTTCCGGGGGGGTTGTCAGGGACTGGGTCTCACTCTGTGGCTCAGACTAGAGGGCAGAGCACCATCTCAGCTCACTGCAACCTCAGCCTCCCAGGTTCAAGCGATTCTCGTGCCTCAGCCTCTGGAGTAGCTGGGATTACAGCACCCACCAGCACGCCTGGCTAATTTTGGTATTTTGGGGAGAGACAGGGTTTTGCCATGTTGGCCAGGCTGGTCTTGAGCTCCTGGCCTCAAGTGATCCACCCCCCTTGGCTTCCCAAAGTCCTGGGATTACAGGCATGAACCACCGTGCCCAACCTCCAGATCCTTTATTTGTCCTCATTTTACCCTAAGTGATCTCACTCAGCACCATCTGTATCTTTACCCTGACCACTCCTCTGAATTCTAAATTCAAACATCCAACAGCCTAGCTGGCATTGCAAACTCAAAGATGAGTAGGCATCTTAATCTTAATGTGTCCATACTGAACTCTTGGTCCTCCTCTCTAAAACACACTGCTCCATCAGGAAGAATAGCTAATGGACTCAGGGCTTAATACTCACGTGATGGGATGATCTGTACAGCAAACCACCACGGCACGTGTTTACCTGTGTAACAAACCTGCAATCCTGCACATGTACCCCTTAACTTACAAGAAAAGTTGAAGAAGAAAAAAAAAGCCCAGTGCTCCTATAGTCCTTCCCATCTAGATAAATGTTAACTCCATTCTCCCAGTTGCTGTGGCCAAAAGCTCGTGTCATCTTTGACTCTTCCTTCTCTCACATCACAATTTCAGTTCATCAGAAAATCGTCTTGGCTCTAACTTGGGAATATATATTCCCAAACTTCCCTCTCCTCACCACCTCCCACCCCTATGTACAATTCTGCAATAGCCTCCTCCTGGTTCTCTTCCTTCTGCCCTTGCCTCCCCATAGACTGCTTTCAGTACAGAAGCTAGAGTGATGCTTTTAAAATATGAGCCAAATCATCACTTTCATCTGCTCAGAAACCCTCACTGGCTCCCCTTCTGCTCAAAGAATTTAAAATGGTTTTCAAGGTCTTAGACTATCTGGCCCTTTTCCCCTCTGTGTTAGCTTTCTAGGGCAGCCATAATAAAGTACCACAGACTGGGTGATTTAAACAACACAAATTTATTTCTCACAATTCTGGAGGCTAGAGGCCTGAGATTAAGGTGTCAGCAGGGTTGGCTCCTTTTGGGGCTTCTCTCCTTGGCTTGTAGATGGCTCTCTTCTCCCTGTGTCGTCACCTGGTCTTCCCTCTGTGCCCATCTGTGTCCTAATTTCCTCGTCTTGTAAGGAAACCAGTCATATTGGATCACGGCCCACCCTAATGACCTCATTTTAGGTCTTTAAAGACATTATCTCATGTGCTGAGGTTCTGGGGCTTAGACCTTCAACATATGAATTTCGGAGAGACACCATTCAGCCCATAACAACTTCCCAGACCTCACCTCCTCCCACTCTCCCACTCATCCCCTTGACTGGAGCCTCAAGGGCCATCTTGCTGTTCTTCAAACACATCAGAGTTATTTCTGCCTCAGGAGCTATTCTCTATGCCCAAATCCTCCTCCTCAAACAGTTGCAAGTCTTCCTCCCTCATTTCCTTTACATGTTTGCTCAAAGCTGACTACGTCAGTGAGGCCTTTCCCGATCACTGTGAGTATTAATAGAATAGCAAGCCTCCAAGCCCCTGAATATACACAAATTCTCCATCTTCCCTTCCTCTGCTTAATTTTTCTCCACAGCCTGTACTGTTATATACCACATTGTATATTTTCTTATTCACATGCTTGTATTTTTTTAAATCTCCCTCAACTTAGTAGGTGCTTATTAAAAATCTGTTGAATTAGTGGATAAATAGGATACAGTCATTTGCCAAAAGGAATACATCCAAAGTTCATCATTATAAGGGACCCAGAAACTGTATCCCGTAAGGCACAGTTTAGAAAATCAGATATTTAGCACTGAGGAAAAAAAACAAAATCTTGGGGAAATACTAGATAACTATTTTAACACTTCTAAAGGAGTGTCCTGTGGTGGAAAGCATAGTTTGCCTTTGCATTTGGTGATACTCCATGGGGCAGTCAGTGTTGGGATGTAAGGATTGAAGAGAAGGTAAATTTTAGCTAACTATAACAACACAAAAACTCTAGTGAAATGTTATATTTCCTGAAGCTGCCTCCCAATAATAGAAAATAAGGAGGCAGAAGCCAGATGATTGTCTCAGGAATATTGTAAAAGAGACACCTGCCTTCGTGGGAGGATCAAACAGGTGATTTCTGAGTTGGGTTCCAACTCTAAGATTCTAGAAAGATAACCCAACTTTAGATGAGGAAGATGTCACCACTTCATATAGGACAGCTGGTCTTAGTGCCCCATTCCTTTTATGACTCAGGTCTAGCAAGGTGGGCAGATCCTGGAAGCACCGCAAGATGAAATGAGATCGGGAAGTCGAGGGGACAAAGGCCAAGCTTCGCCAATAAATATTCATATGACCGTATGCAAGGGACTTCATTTATCTGGCTCTGCAGTAAGTCCTCATCAAATTAAAGCCTTGCCCTAAGTGACTACTTCATCCCTGTCAGTTGTAAACACTGTAATTCAAGATGCTTTTTCTCAACGAACAGGAACTGTAAGAGAGTTGTTAAAGAGAGACTTCAGGCAGTCACTGAGGCCAGACACAGTGGCTCACTCCTATAATCCCTGCACTTTGGGAGGCTTGAGCCCAAGAGTTTGAGATCAGCCTGAGCAACATAGTGAGATCCTGTTTCTATGAAAAATTTAAGAAATTAGATGGGCATGGGGGTACCCACCTGTAGTCCCAGCTACTCAGGAGATTCAGGTGAGAGTACCGCTTGAGACGTGGAGGTTGAGGCTGCAGTGAGCTATGATTATGCCACTACACTTCAGCCTGGGCAACAGAGTGAGACCCCATCTCAAAAAACAAACAACAACAAATAGTCGCAGAGAAGATGGAGTGGGATGGAAAAGAAGATGCACCGGCATATTCAGGTTGAAGGAGAATCATGTTAAGTCACATCCTTCCTTCCTTACCTAAGACTACAGAAATGAGAGGAAAAAAATCCTCTGGGCCAGTTGTGCAACATCTTCTCTGCAAGCATGTGAAAGGGTAGAGAACCCTGAGCTTGAAATATCAGGATGAAACTGCTACTTAATCACAGACATGTTACAGAGCTGCTTCTCACTCCCAGGGGACCAGTAAAGCTTCAAGTTGTGCTGTGCTTCAGTTCATGGAGACTAAATCTTGCACTGAATGATTATCACTGAAGACTAATTTCGAAAACTAGTGTATCAATGAGTGACACACATTACTCTGCTTGCCTGAGCTTCTTTGTTTTGATTGATAAAATGTCTTCTGTGGATGTTTCTTAGGTGTTGAATTACTGAGACCAGTAAGACAGCATTACAGATTTGAGTTACTTAGGCTCAGTTTCTCATATCTTTGTCTGCCTTTTTCTAGCCATTGCCTGTATATGGCTTTTGGAGTTGTGTAGAGATTTTGGTCAAAAAGCACCAAACAATCTTGATACAACCTGATTTTAAAAATAGAAAATTCCCAGTAGCTGCCAAGTAGTTAAGGCAGAAATGGCACACTAGACTAAGCAAATCTTTGACCTGTTTTGTTATGTTGGTCAAAAACTAGCATAAATTTGATGTTTTTCAGGATTTAAGCCAGGGTAGATGCTAGTGCTCTGACCTGAAAACCAAGTGGTATAGTTTGGATATTTGTCCCTGTCCAAATCTCATGCTGAGATGTAATCCCAAGTGTTGGAGGTGCAGCTTGGAGGTGTTTGAATCATGGGGTTGGATCCCTCATGAATGGCTTAGGCCATTCCCTTGTGATAAGTGAGCTCTCCCTCTGAGTTCACATGAGATCTGGTACATTAAAAGTGTGTGGCATCCCCCCTACCAACCACTGTCTCTCTTTTGCTCATCACTTGCTTTCACCGTGTGATGTTCCTGCTCTCCCTTTGCATTCCACCATGATCAAAAGCTCCCCGCAAGCAGATGCCAGCACTGTGCTTCAAGTAAAGCCTGCAGAACTATGAGGGAAATAAACTTCTTTTCTTTATAAATTACCCATCTCTGGTATTTCTTTAAAGCAATGCAAGAAAGACCTAATAGAAAATTGGTACTGAGAAGTGGGGCATTGCTACAAAGATACCTGAAAACATGGAAATCACTTTGGAATTGGGTAATGGGCAGAGGCTGGAAGAATATGGAGAGCTGAGAAGACAGGAAGATATGGGAAAGTTTGGAATTTCTTAGAGACTGGTTAAATGGTTGTTACCAAAATGCTGACAAAAATATGAATAGTGAAGTCTAGGCCTGCTAAGGTCTCAGATGGAAATGAGGAACTTATTGGGAAATGGAGCAAAGATTACATGTGCTATGCCTTAGCAAAGGACTTGGCTGCAATCTCTTCATGCCCCAGGAATCTGTGGAGGTTTGAACTTGTGAGTAGTGATCTAGGGTATCTGGCAGAAGAAATTTCTAAGCAGGAAAGCATTCAAGAAGTGATCTGGCTGTTTCTAGCAGCACGACTCAGATTGGAGCAAAGAAATGACTGAAAGCTGGAACTCATATTTAAAAGGGAAGCACAGTGTAAAAGTTTGGAAAATTTGCAGCCTGGCCATGTGGTCGAAAAGATAAGCCCATTTTCATGGGAAGAATCCAAGCAGGCTAAATATCTTTAGCCAGTGGTTACTGGCTAAAGATATTTGCATAATTGAAAAGAATCCAGATGGTAATATCCAAGAAAATGAGGAAAAGGCCTTGAAGGTATTTAAGAGAACTTCACAGCAGCCCCTTCCATTCACAAGCCCAGAGGCCTAGGAAGAAAGAATGGTTTTGTGGGCTAGGCCCAAGGCCCCACTAGTCTGCACGGCCTTGGAACAATCCTCCCCATATCCCAGCCATCCCAGCTCCAGCCGTGGTTCAAAGGGACCCAGGTACAGCTTGGGCTCCCACTTTGGAGAATGCAAGCCGTAAGCCTTGGAGGCGTCCATGTGGTGTTATAGACATAGGTGCACAAAATATAAGATTGAAGAATGCTTGGCAGCCTCAGCCTAGATTTCAGAGGCTGTACAAGAAAGCCTGGGTTCAGAGCCTCCAAAGAGAACCTCTACTAGGGCAGTGCCAAGGGGAAGTGTGGGGTCTCCACTTGAGCCTGGGAGGTGGAAGTTGCAGTGAGCAGAAGTAGTGCCACTGCATTCTAGCCTGTGCCACAGGATGAGACTCCATCTCAAAAAAAAAGGAGGGGGTTGGGGGAGAGATTTAATCAGGTTATGGTTCTGCAAGCTTTGCAGGAAGCCTGGTGCTGGCATCTGCTTGGCTTCTGGAGAGGCCTTACTGGGGCATGGCCTAGTAGAGCTGTGAGAAGGGGGTCACTGCCTTCTAGGCCTGGGAATGATAGATCTAACAGCAGCTTACAACTTGTGCCTAGAAAAGTCACAGCACTCAACAACTTGTGACAGCAGCCACGAGGGCTTTACCCTGCAAAGCCACAGAGACAGAGCTGCCCATAGCCTTGGGAGCCACCCCTTGCTCCAGTGTGCCCTGAATATGGGACATGGAGTCAAAGGAAAGTATTTTGGAGCTTTATGGTTTAATGACTCCCCTACTGGGTTTTGAAATTGCATGAAGAGTATAGCCTCTTTCTTTTTGCTGATTTCTCCTTTTTGGAATGGAAATGTTTACCCAATGCTTGTACTCCCATTATATCTTGGAAGTAAATAACTTGTTTTGATTTTATAGGCTTATAGGTGGAAAGAGATGAGTCTCAGATGAGACTTTGGACTTGACTTTTGAGTTAATGCTGGAATAAGTCAAGACTTTTGGGGACTGTTGGGAAGGCATGATTGTATTTTGAAATGAGAGAAGGACATGATATTTGAGCAGGACCAGGGGCAGAATGATGTAGTTTGCATATTTATCCCCATCCAAATCACATGTTGAATTGTGATCCCCAGTGCACAATGGAGGCAGGAGCTGGTAGGACGTGACTGGATCATGGCAGTGGATTTATCATGAATGGTTTAGCAACTTCTGCTTGTGCTGTCCTTGTGATGAGTGACTTCTCAGGCGAGCTGGCTGTCTAAAACTATTGGCACTATGCTCTCTATTCTTCTTGCTCTGGTCACGTGACATCCCTACTCCCCCTTCACCTTCTACCATGATTGTAAGCTTCCTGAGGACTCCCCAGAAGCCAAGCAGATGCCAGCACCAGGCTGCCTGCAAAGCCTGCAGAATCATACACTTATCAAATCTCTCTCTTTTTTGAGATGGAGTTTCATCCTGTGGTCCAGGCTGGAATGCTGTGGTAGTATCTCTGCTCACTGCAACTATTGCCTTCCAGGCTCAAGCAATTCTGCCCCACCTTCCTGAGTAGCTGGGATTACAGGCACGTGCCACCACCCCAGCTAATTTTTGTATTTTTAATAGAGATGGGGGTTTTGTCATGTTGGCCAGGCTGGTCTCAAACTCCTGATCTCAGGTGATCTGCCCACCTCAGCCTCCCAAAGTGCTGGGATTACAGGCGTGGGCCATCATGCCCAGTCTCTTTGCATTATAAATTACCTAGTCTCAGAAGTTTCCTTTTGGCGATGCAAGAATGGCCTAATACACCAAGATTTGTGTTTTCATCATTGTTTTTCTCTTTATATCCATGTCATTTTACTGTTTCTCTGAGAAAAGAAACTGGCCTGTTAGCATCTTCTACCAGACTGACAAACTCAGTAGAATAAAGTGGGCATTAGGACCCTTGGTTCTGCAAGATTTAGATAAAGAGTCTGTTTTCACTGATTGTTAGGAAACAGAAATGATGATATTCCTTTTGGATTTGGCTCCCTAAACCTTTTCCTTGTTTTGCTTTTTGGTACAATAATGAGGGCTGGCAAGGCCACTTGACACCATTAGCAGTAGACAAATTTTTCAGTAAGGACTAACAGAGAAAAACTATGGAAATTCTGATTTATTGTTTGGCCTAGAGAGTTCTCTATCTCCTTGTGCCCTTGCTCTACATGTATACTTTATGAGACATTTCAGCAAAGACACCTCTCAAAATTAATCCCATAGCTGTCTCCTTTAATTCTCCTCCCTGGAACTCTTCACCGATCTTCATAGGGTCCTGGCCACTTCCTGAGGGCCCTCCTACCGGATAATTAAAGGCAATACAGTGAACAAAGGTCTTATTCTGAGACTTGTCTTTATAAACTTAGTGATCCTTCTTCGACTTTCGAAAATTTAAAGAGAAGCAGTCTCAAATGTGAATTGAATGCCATCCCATTTCTCCCCCAAACGGGAGGAAGCTGGTCATATACTTGCACATTTATATAATAAATATTCAAAGACTCTAATCTGGTATCCTTCATATAACACACACTTTAACTCCTATTTTAAACTTTCAAAAGGCATTTTATGGCATCTTATGCCCTACTTTAAAATGTCTGTCAGCCTAATATTTTTTTTCTTTTTATTATTTTCAAGGTCATGTGCGAAAACAACTTTCAGTGAAAAGAACCTATTTTGACAAAAATGTACACTATAAATCTTTACTTCTACGAGGGTCTAAAAAAATCCAAGAGTTTGATTGGAATGCTTCCAAACCAAGTTCCCTAAAGCATGCTTTGTGTAACACTTGGAGTTGATGTAGCAAACAAAAACAAAAAATGGGAAGAGAGGCCAGGCATGGTGGCTCATGCCTATAATCCCAGCACTTTGGGAGACCCAGGCGGGTGAATCACCTGAGGCCAAGAGTTCAAGATCAGCCAACATGATGAACCCCATCTCTTCTAAAATACAAAAATTAGCCAGGTATGGTGATGTGCACCTGTAATTCCAGAACTTTGGGAGGCCAAGGCGGGTGGATCACTTGAGTTCAGGAGTTCAAGACCAGCCTGGCCAACATAGTGAAACCCTGTTTCTACTAAAAATAGAAAAAAAATTAGCCAGGTATGGTGGCACACACCTGTAATCCCAGTTACTCCTGCCAAGGCAGACGAACTGCTTGAACCCAGGAGGCGGAGGATGCAGTCAGATGCGATACTGCCACTGCACTCCAGCCTGGGTAACAGAGTGAGACTACGTCTCAAAGAAAAAAAAAAAGGGAGTGATATCACATACTGAAGCTAACTACCCTCTTTAAAATTCAAAACGCAGATTATCATCTTAAAGAATTGTACCCATTTTAAAGTGAAGATATTTGTTTAATTTTAATTTAACCTCTTATTTCTCAAAGTTACTTGATTCCAGAACTCTTTACGGGTATGCATGTAGTACCTAGCAACATACTGCTGAGCTAGTGTTCCATGATACAGTTTGGAACTTGTGCTAGACAATGTTTTTCATTATTTTATAATAAGTATATTCCAAGGCATCTGTGCATTGGAAAATAATCTTGATATAAAATATGACTTGATCCCTTCTCATGCCATATTTACAGGGTATGGTGGTTAACTTTAGGTGTTCACTTGTCCCTAAACCCATCCTGGGTTAAGGGATGACCAGATAGCTGGTAAAATATTATTTCTGGGTGAGTCTGTGAAAGTATTTCTGGAAGAGATTAGCATTTGAATCAATAAACTGGGTAACGAAAACCCATTCTCACTAATGTGAGTGGACATCATTCAATTAACTGAGCAATGCAATCATAAAAAGAAGGGGGAGGAAGGCAGATTTGCTCTCTCTTCTGGAGCTGGGACATCCATCATCTGCACCTGCCCTTGACTTCAGAGTTCTAGTTCTCCAGCCTTCAATACCAGTAGCTACTCTGGTTCTCAGCCCTTCAGCCTCAGACATAAGACTTACACTGGCTTTTCTGGTTCTTCGGCTTGCAGAGGCACATTTTGGGACTTCTTGGCCTTTATAATATCCTGAGCCAATTCCTATAAGAAGCGTCTTCATATGTCTATATGTATCCCATTGGTTCTGTTGGTTTGGAAAACCCTAATACACAGGGCTATCTATAGCTCATCCCCAAGTATTAACTAAGTCTCCAAATGACTATTAATAAATAGTCATTTATTTATTATTTATTTATATTTATATTTATTTTTATTTATTTTATTTTATTTATATATACTTATTATTTATAAATAGTCTTATAAATAAACACAAAACATATCTGCTTATTTTCTAATATGAGGTTGTTAACTTCATCTAAGTAGTTTTCAGCACATATGATGGGGATAAATCATGTTATGATAGACAACTTCCAGAGTTACATCACCAATGTTCATCTATCACTCACCTTTCCTTCAAGCTTTATACAACATATTCAAGTTAATTCCTATTGCACATACTTCTGATTTCTACATAAGAAATGAAAATTGAATTTATTATTTCCCTCATTCAAAAAAAAGTTTTCAGGCTGGGTATGGTGGCTCATGCCTGTAATCTCAACACTTTGGGAGGCTGAGGTGGGTGGATCACTTGAGGCCAGGAGTTCAAGACCAGCCTAACCAACATGGTGAAACCCCCATCTCTACTAAAAGTACAAAAAAATAATAATAATAATAACCAGGCATGTGTGCGCCTGTAATCCCATTCCTACTCAGGAGGCTGAGGTGGGAGGATAGCTTGAGTTGTGGAGACGGAGGCTGTAGTGAGCTGAGATCAGTCCACTGCACTCCAGCCTGCGCAAGACAGCCAGATTCTGTCTCAAAAAAATATATTCAGGCCAGGCGCAGTGGCTCATACCTGTAATCCCAGCACTTTGGGAGGCTGAGGTGGGCAGATCACGAGGTCAAGAGATCGAGACCATCCTGGCCAACATGGTGAAACCCCGTCTCTATTAAAAATGCAAAAATTAGCTGGGTGTGGTGGCACACATCTGTAGTCCCAGCTACTCGGGAGGCTGAAGCAGGAAA
>NW_016107453.1:762607-814114 GCF_001604975.1 Cebus imitator | reverse complement strand
ACCATGCCCAGCTGTTTTGGTTTTTTTTTTTGTATTTTTAGACAAAAACGGGGTTTCACCATGTTACCCAGGATGGTCTCGATCTCCTGACCTTGTGATTCACCCGCCTCAGCCTCCCAAAGTGCCGGGATTATAAGCGTGAGTCACCGCACCCAGGCTACTTTTTAAATTTATTTTTTTATTTTTTTCAGATGGAGTCTGGCTCTGTCATCCAGGCTGGAGTGCAGTGGCACAATCTAGGTTCTGCAACCTGTGCCACCCGACTCAAGCACTCCTCCTACCTCAGCCTCCCGATTAGCTGGGATTGCAGATGGTTGCCACCACACTCGGCTAATTTTTGTACTTTTAGTAGAGACAGGGCTTCATCAGGTTGGCCAGGCTGGTCTCAAATTCCTGACCTCAAGTGACCCACCCGCCTTGACCTCCCAAAGTGCTGGGATTACAGGTGTGAGTCATCATGCCCAAACAAAATTTTTAAATTTTAAAAAATATATTTAATTTTTTATAGAGACAGGGTCTCACTTTGTTGCCCAAACTGGTCTTGAACTACCTGAGCTCAAGTGATCCTCCTGCTGCACCCTCCCAAAATGCTGGGATTATAGGCACAAGTCACCATGCCTGATCCTTAATTTTCTTCTGATGAATTCACATATGTGCTGAAATAGTTTACACTAAAGTGTTCTAATGTACTTCTTTTTTTACTATGCTTTTTTTTTTTTTTTTTGCCCAGATATTTTTCTCATATAAACATTAGCTCCTAACGGGAGCAAATGTACCAGTTTTTTAAAAAAATGCCACCCAAAGTGAGAATATAAAAATTTTTTATGAATCCACCAATACTGAACATTTTCATTTCTAATACTTATATTTACTTTAGCTGAATAAATTACACATGGGACAAACATGTTATTTGAGGGTAAAGTTGGGCGTTTGCTCAGGAACAAAGTTGTATATTGAATAATTATGGTGCTTTTATGAATTTATCATCCAAAAGACCATTGTGATGGCTAAATAATAGAAGGGAAAGCTTTACTGGCAATAGCAGTTTGCAAACCTGGAAGACATAGTCTTCAGCGTGTGTTAAATGTTCTCTCTCTTCAAAGAGGGGAAGGACATGTTGGGTTTCATGCCTCACAGGGCCGGTGTCACACAATGGAGTCATACATATTCAGCAGGTTTAGAGGAAAAGATATACATATTTATGAGGGGAGCTGAGTGCATGGGCAATGGGTAAACATGCATGTGATATACATCCTTGTACACTTTGGGGCAGGGTTTTTAGTGTTAAAATGAGGTAGAATTTGGCACTTTACATCAAAAGGTGAACTACAGGACCCAAAGACAGTTTGTGCACAGCCTTTACAAACTGGCTGAAACTGGATTAAGGTTTGCAATTGCCTATCAGAAAAGAATGTTTGTAAGGCTGGTCCTCAGTCCAATCAGAGTTGTAGTGGTCTGGGGTGTAAATCAGAGGATGGGTCTGATAGTTTCTATTCTTAGGGAGTTTAGAGCCATACACACTGAGAAATTGGTCATGCCAGCCAGTCCCTGAACCCTAACCCTGTAGGTAACTTTGTTTCCTTAACCTTGGAGTCCACCTTGGGTGATAAAGGGGTGTCTGTTTTGATATCACAGACCACAAATTGTTGGTTGGTTTGTGTGTTTGTTTCATCACTCAGGATGTTGTTTCTTTACGTGATGTGAACCTAAATACGCAAGGCTTGTTAGACTGTAATGTTCCCATTCATTTTAGGTTAGGTAATGCTTCTCTGGCCACCAGCCTTCACTCTTCAAAGAGGGAAGGACAAGTTGGGTTTCATGCCCTACAGGGCCTGTGTCACACAATGGAGTCATACATATCCATATACATACATGGATTGAAAAAGTCAAGTTACTCATCAAAGCCTCTAGGACATGAAAGACAATCCCCACGTATGATCTGACTAGTAAAACAGAGACCTAGAAGCATAACATCCCCTCAGCTTCAATGTCTATTGCTAGTATTCAGTGTTGGCAAGGATCCCAGGCCACAGAGCTGTGGCTTCCTGCAGCTGCTCTGGGGAGTGACTCTCCCAGAGCATATGATGTGGTCTTCCATTATGCAGAACCAGCCCAGTGGCATCCTTTTAACACCTCTGGCAAGCAGCCTTTCCAAGCACTGTGCCATCTGAAAACAGGATGCATATCTTTCACATACCTGGCACACGCCCTAGGGTGTGGTCAGGGATTTGCCTAGTTCTCAGCAAACTAGCTACAGCTCCATCCCTTTCTCCTACACTCAAGAGAGATACTAGAATACAAATGACAGTAGCCTGACATGATGATAACCTTGAGTTGTTTTTATTTAAATTAAAATAACAGCAAATCAACCAGGTACGGTGTCTCATGCCTATAATCCCTGCATTTTAGGAGGCCAAAGAAGGTGGATCACGAGCTCAGGAGTTCAAGACCAGCCTGGATAACATGGCAAGACCCCATCTCTACAAAAACTACAAAAAATTCACTGGGCATGGTGGTATGCACCTGTAGTCCCAGCTACTCTGGAGGCTGAGGTAGAGGATCACTTGAGCCCAGGAGCTAGAGGTTGCAGTGAACTGAAATCATACCACTGCTAATGATTAATTAAATTAATAAATTGTGCCATTATATTATTTATTAAATTAGAGTAAATCACTCACAAATTTGAAGCTTTTATTAGCAAAACATTACTTAGGGAATCCAACTAAATAACATGGGGTTGGCCAGGCATGGTGGCTCACACCTGCAGTCCCAACATTTTGGGAGCCTGAGGCGGGTGGATCATGAGCTCAGGAGATCAAGACCATCCTGGCCAACATAGTGAAACCCTGTCTCTACTAAAATACAAAAAATTAGCTGGGCGTAGTGGCGTGCGCCTGTAGTCCCAGCTACTCAGGAGGCTGAGGCAGGGGAATCGCTTGAACTCGGGAGGCAGAGGTTTCAGTGAGCCCAGATCGTGCCACTGCACTCTGGCCTGGCAAAAGAATGAGACTGTGACAAAAAAAAAAAAAAAAACAAAAAACCAACAACAAAAAACACACAGGGTTGAGAACCACTGTGCTAACTGGCAGCCCCTGGCAAAGTCAATGCAAGCTCAAAGCCAGGATTATACTGGTCACTTAAGTGACAGCTATTGTGAATTGTTGTTCTCTCAAGAAAAGAGAACTGATTTCTTTGGTAAACGAGGCACTGCCCTGGGTGCCTTCCCGATTCATCACCACACCTCCTAATGAAAGGAGCATTTTTCAGAAACTGTAGTGGTCAGGCTTTCTCAATGTCTGAGTTCTTTCCACCAGAGCATATTGCTTCCCTAGTATCCAGTTCTCTAAGGAAGAGAACTAATGTGATACCTGCATGGCTCCATTAAACCTTCTGGCTACTTGATTGATTTTCATACTCCCTACCTCTGGGGTTCGTATGTACTATCTATTTCTTTCTCCTCTCTTGTTCTTCCTTTTTATTCTTTAAAATATAGGAATGTTCTTTTACATTAGTCCTTGAGGCAACCTTGGAATTACTACTACATTCCTCAAACAAGTTATGGAAGCCAGCTGCCAAGATTGGTCCCCGGTTAAACAGTGAATTTTGTTGTTGCACAGAGTTCCTACTGAAATACCTAAGCCCATTTGTAAAATATCATTTAGTTGATCTGGAGGCTGTCTCTAAAGCAGTTTTATGTAGTGATTACAGAGAAGGACTTTTAAGAGTATTTTATGTTTTAAAAATATGTAAATACTTTATAGATGTACTGAAGTAAAGACCAATAAATGCAATGTCATATCCTCTGCCTATATTCAGGTCTGTTAGGCACGCATAGTCAAATGTAGGTATGTTGGTTGATAATTATTTATTTATGCATTTCTTTATGTCTACTTATTAAAAAGAAAGAAAAGATTAAAATAATCTTACTAAGTAAAAAGCTGCCCATCACTGGGGGAAAGAATTTTATTATGCAAAGCTTCAATGCTATTTACAGTTTAGACTTCTGTAGATATTGAAGGCTGACATTAAGATAAAGAAGTTAATAATGTCCTTCTGTCTTAGACAAGGTAAAAAGAGATAAGAATGAATGTAATACAGGATCTACTTCTGGTCTTTGATGAGGAGTCAGCATAGAGTTCTGGAAGGAAGGACAGGTTAAGAGGCACATGAAACTCTCAAACACATCACTACGTCAGCCAACATAGACAATACCCAGCAAGGTCACATCTTCTCTGAAAGAGTGGTAATTCCCAACACTACCAAAAGTCCACAGTGGCTAAGTCATCCATATATTCAACTAGGAAGCAGCTAAAGAAATATCCTAGTTATCTAGGAAGTATTCTGATTTCAAAAAGACATGAACAAAAAGTAGAAGGAAACTACTCACAAGGATGGATGTGAGAGGAGTTTAAAATGTGAGAATAATTTTAGGGGTTTGGTTATAGGCTGAATTATGTTCCCTTAAAATTCATATGCGGAATCCTTAACCCCCAGTACCTTAGAACATAACTATTTGGGTAGGGCCTTTGAAGAGCTAATTAAATTAAGGCCACTGGGGTGGGCCCTAATATAATCTGACTGGTATCCTTATAAGAGGAGCAGATGAGGACACATAGAAAGAGATACCAGAGGTACCTGTGCAGAGGAAAGAACACGTGAGGACTCAGCAAGGGTGCAGCCATCTGCAAACCAAGGAGACCTCTGAGGATTCCAACCCTGCCTGCACCTTCATCTTAGACTTTCCTGGAACTGTGAGAAAACAAATGTCTCTGGTGTAAGCCACCCAGTCTGTGATATTTTGTTATGGCAGATTTAGTAAACTAACACAGATTTTAAGTGTCAATAAATGTCAATGTTCAAGCTTTGACAAAATTTTCTAAAGGAAAGTATAAAAGGCCATTTTCTTTCTTTTCAGAGCCTGAGGATTGTGGGAGGGGTAAGCCACTACATGGGGATCATGATGCAAGGCTGATGAAGGGGACAGAGAGAAAGTAGATGTTTCCCATTTCTTTCTTTTCTGTTGAGCTGAATGATCTTCAAACTGAAAATGAAAGAACTATTGGTCACTGGAAATAAAGGCCAAAGATGAGCGACAGGATTACAGAATAAGTCTTAGCTGTTCTAAATAAGGGCTTGTTATGTACCCCCACCCCCAAATTCGTATGCTGAAGTCCTAACCTGACAGTACCTCAAAATGTGACTATATTTGGAGATAAGGTCAAAGATGTAATGAAGGTTAAATGAGGTCATTAGTTTGGATCCTAACCCAGTATCTGGTGTCCTTATAAGAAGGGGAGATTAGGGCACAGTAAAACACAGAGGGAAGACCCTGTGAGAGCACAGGGAGAAGGTGGCCATCTGCAAACCAAGAGGAGAGGCTTCAGAAGTAACCAACCCAGGCAACGCCTCGATTTCAGACTTCCAGCCTCCTGAAATGTGAGAAAATACACTTCTGGTGTTGGATCCACCCAGTCTATGGTAAGTTATGGCAGCACTAGGAAACGAAGCCAGGGCTCATCTGGCTCAGACTTAACGATTGCTTTTGGTGATATTTGCGGGGCATGGATAACAGCCTAAACACAGACGACAGAAATGTGGCCCGGGAGACTATGCGTAAAATAGAATTGGGATATCCGGACCAATTGCAGTCTGCAGTGGGATGCGGTTTCTTAAAACAGTCAAATGCCACGTTAGTCTCCAGGCAGAGATGGGCAGCATCTCCCATGCTGCAGCAGTCAGAGTACTCTTCGAGTACTGTAAAAAGACACAGACAAAAACACACTTAGAGAATGGCCAAGGTGTGGAAGGAACCAGAAACCAGGCCATTATGCGACTGTCAAAGGAAGGGCCTGTTTTACCTTGTGAAGAGAAGACTCCAGAAGAAGAAGTAGCATGAAAACTTTTGGCAAATTTGTAAGGATCTGAAGAGTGGAAAAGAATTATTCTGCTTGGTCACTGGGGAGACAAGGATATCTGAGTGGGAGTTTAAAGGCGGGGGATGTGAGCTTTAAATGGAATAAGAACATTCTAGTAACCAGAAATGCCCAAAAATAGAATGCACTGTCTGGAGAGCCAAGGAATATCTCACAAATGGAGACACTTAAACCTAGGATGGGGATGTTGTTGTAGGAATTCCAGCAGACAAGTGGTTGTTGGTTCCTTCCCAGATTTGTAGGGTTCTAACTAGGGATGTTCCTTATTTCCTGCTTGAGGATCTGGAAGATACCTCCGGGCAGGAAACAGAGTTAAACGCCAAACAGAGCTACTAGCTAAGAAGCAAAAAGCCATCAGGATCTCTGAGGAGTGAAGGAACCTGAGAGCAGGCAGGCAATGTCCATCATTCTGACACAATCAGCAACAAATCATCTTCCCCCAGGAACATCTTGACCAGGGAATATGTCGGTGGTGATTTTTTTTTTTTTTTTTTTTTTTTTTAGACAGAGTCCTGCTCTGTCGCCAGGTGCCAGGCTGGAGTGCCATGGCACGATCTCGGCTCACTGCAACCTCCACCTCCTGGGTTGAAGCAGTTCTCCTGCCTCAGCCTCCCAAGTAGCTGGGACTACAGGCACGTGCCACCATGCCCAGCTAATTTTTGTATTTTAGTAGAGACAGGGTTTCACTATATTGGCCAGGATGGTCTTGATCTCTTGACCTCATGATCCGCCCACCTCAGCCTCCCAAAGTGGGATGCGTTAGTTAGTGATTATAGGTGTAAGCCACTGGGCCTGGCCCAGTGTGGTAAATTTTAACAGCGGAAGGAGAAACTGCTAAATCTAAGAACTTTAATTTTTATAGATTATTATCTCATCTTCACAATTTTGAATTTCATGCTCAATAAAAGTCCCTTCCTTGGCCGGGCGTGGTGGCTCATGCCTGTAATCCCAGCATTTGGGAGGCCAAGACCCGTGGATCAGGAAGTCAGGAGTTCAAGATCAGCCTGGAGAAGATGGTGAAACTCTGTTTCCACTAAAAATACAAAAATTAGCTAGGCTTGGCGGCAGGTGCCTGTAATCCCAGTTATTTGGGAGGCTGAGGCAGGGAATTGCTTCAACCTGGGAGGTGGAGGTTGCAATGAGCTGAGATTGGGCCACTGCACTCTAGTCTGGGTAACAGAGCAAGACTCTGTCTAAAAAAAATAAAAGTCCCTTACCCTTAAACTAAAATTGCCTCCTCCTTTCCAGGGCTAGCTTCATGGGCATGTAACCCTGGGTAGTCTCACAGGCCCTGTGGTGGGAGGAGCCCCATGCTCGGTTTAATGCTCTGCCATTGCCGTCTTAAAATTTCTAATTTTTTTTTTTTGAGACAGAGTCTTGCTCTATTGCCCAGGCTGGAGTTCATTGGCATGATTTTGGCTCACTGCAACCTCTGCCTCCCAGGTTCAGGCAATTCTTCTGCCTCAGCCTCCAGACTAGCTAGAATTACAGGCATGAGTAACCATGCTCGGCTAAATTTTGTATTTTTAGTAGAGATAGGGGCTTTGCCACGTTGCCCAGGCTGGTCTAGAACTCCCGACCTCAGGTTATCCGCCCACCTGGGCCTCCCAAAATGCTGAGACTACAGGCACGAGCCACCACGCCGGCCTTAAAATTCTTAATTTTGTAACAAAGTGTCTCACATTTCCATTTTGCAATGGATCCTGCAAGAATTGTAGCTTTGGGCCACCTTTCTTTTGCATTCAGGCACCTTCTTTCCTGCCTTCTTTGCTCTGACAGACTGGAACAAATAGGGAATTGTGGGTAAATGTGGTGCAGAAAGCAAACAACTGGGTTTGTCCTGTTACTTCAGGCTTTTTTCCCTGTTGTCCCAACTTCACGTCACTTACTTGCTGTTAGATTTGGGAGAAGTTCATTCGCTTCAATTTCCTGATGTAGACATAGGAATAATAATAGCAACAGCCTCTTTGACTTTTGTAGGAAGTAAATGACATTAAGCGTATAAACAAATATTGCACGACAAATGTTTGTCCTTATTTGTTGAGGACATTCAAAGGCAAAAGTAATCCAAGGGTCAAGACTGAATGCCTAGTGCAGGGAAAAGACACAAGACAACAAACATTTAGGGGAGCTGGTACAGAAATGACTTCCCAGGAGGGAAGTCTGCATGCCCTTGGCTGAGCCATCATTCCCGGGCCTAGGCACCCTTGTCAGCGCAGCGAGCAGGGGAGAGAAGGCAGGCTGCAGTGCACTCCTGGCTTCAGTCCTTCGCTCCAAGCCCTATGTGGAAGGGACTGTGGCTTGGTGACTGCGGCTTCAGGTCAAGAGCAGGGGAGACATCTGGGCAAGTTCTAGAGCATTCTAGACTATCTGGACACTGGGAAGTGGACGGTTTGTGTTTAATCTAGGAGAGAAAGTGCGTTGGCAGAAGGTTCATTTCTGTAATTTAGGACAGACACAATGAAGAACAAAAGCAGAGTTTGAGGTCAGAAGTCCTCATTTAGGAGGGTCGAATATGAATAATCTCTCCTAATTTTTCTTTCGGCCCCATCTCAGACGGATGTTACCTACCTGCTTGAAAAAAAAAAAAGACTCCCCCTACAACCCACCACAAAATCCACGCTGACCGCCCCCTTTAACAAAACCAAACGAAAACAAACAAAAATATAAAAAACAAAACCCAAACCCTGAATCCTGCTTTCAAGGAGAGAAGGAAATGGGTTGCCCGCTTCTTTGCCAGGTCCTGAGCCTTTTTCGTTTGGTTCATTCTAAAGATAGAAATTGCAGGTTGCTCGTGGCTGCTTTTGACATGGGGCGGGGCGGGGGGGGGGATGAGGCTTTTTCTCTCTCAAGCAAAGAAAATCCTATTTCCTTTAAGCTTCGCTGGTTCCCATTCTCTTCCAGAAACGTCTGCCCCACCTCTCCAAACTGAGACAAAAACCGAAATACGGATAAAAACGCACCCCTGCAGCAGTCCTTTACACGACACCCCCGGGAGGCCTGCGGGGTCGGATGATTCAAGCTCACGGGGACGAGCGGTAACGCTCCCGACTTTTCTAGAGCCCCAGCGTCCTAGGACTCACCTTTCCCTGATCCTGCACCGTTCCTCTCCTGGCCCCAGACTCTCCCTCCCACCGTTCCCGAAGCCCAGGTGGGCCGTCGGCCGGGGAGCGGAAGGGGGGCGCGCGGGGTGCAGGCGGCGCCGAGGGCGCTGCACCTGTGGGCGCGGGGCGCGCGGGCCCCTCCCGGCGCGGGCAGGCGCAGCTCCCCGGCGGCTCCGCTAGGGGTCTCTCTCGGGTGCCGAGCGGGATGGGCCGGATCAGCTGACTCGCCTGGCTCTGAGCCCCGCCGCCGCGCTCAGGCTCCGTCAGTTTCCTCGGCAGCGGTAGGCGAGAGCACCCAGAGCAGCGCGCGCGCGGGGGTCCCCAGAGACGGCGGCGGTGGCGCGGGCAGAGCAAGGGCGCGGCGGATCCCACTTGCACAGCAGCGCACTTGGTGCCCCGCGCAGGGTCGCGATGCTGCCCGGTTTGGCACTGCTCCTTCTGGCCGCCTGGACGGCTCGGGCGCTAGAGGTGGGTGCCGCGCCTCGGAAGGCAGGGGGGAGGCAGGCGGGCACGGTGGGGACCCGATCCCCCAAGTCCTTAACCCAAGTCTTTAATCCAGAGAAGCTGGGGGCCGTCAACGGAACCCCTCTCCTCTCCGCCCCCGCTTGCGGACGTCCAGCGCATCCCCGCTTTCGGCCCAGCCCTGCCCCAGGGACGCGCGCTTCAGCCCGCGGAGAAGGAGCGGGCGAGGCGCTAGGGTCCCTGGTTCCGCGCCAGCCCGGGGTGAGAAGGGGAGGGGGCGAACCTAAGCCCAGACCCCGACTCAGTCGCTGCTTCGGAAGCGGTGGCCGGGGCAGGCGAGAGACATCCAGCTGGGGGGAAGGGAGAAGGAGCACGTGGGGAAAACCGAAAACGCAGCGTCCCTGAAGCCAGTCCTCTGCTCCTAAATCGCCGCCCTCTCCTTTCTCTTGGGCCCTGGGGAGGAGGAGGAGTCGGGACAGCCCGGGAAGCTAGGGGCCCTTCCCTTTTCCCTGCGTTCTCCGCCCGTTTCACTTCCCTTCTCACCCCCGCCCCCCTTCCTTGCCCAAATCTCCTCCTCCTCCACGGCTGCTGGCAGCGGCCGCCTGGGTGCGACCCTAGCCCGAGCCGGCGCCGGGGTCGCTCTCCGCCTTCTGCAGGCAAACTTTGTGCATTTCCGCGTCTCCCTTTTGTGTAAGTTGTGAGAAATGGGAGGGGTCGGAGACCCATAGCCACCCGGCGCCTTTCCCAAGCCTGGACGTCCGGGGAGTTCGCTCGCACCCTCAGCTTCTGCCTGAGAGGCCGAAGGTCCTCGGGAACAAAAGCCGCGACACCCCGCCCTCGCCAGCCCGGGCGCCGTGGGCCGAGCCGCGATAGTCTCCTTGTGCTACCGAGGCTCCCGCCCCGCTCCCTTCCCGGCGCTGCGCGTCCACCCCGGACTGGGGCAGAGATTCTGCCGGGGCGTCTGGCGAAGCCTCGTGGCCCCTCTACTTCCCACCCTCGGATCACCTCCGAGGCTTAATTTTGTGCTGGGCTGTAAAGTCCTTGGCGGGGAGGAAATACGCGGAGAGTGGGGTGTGCGTCTGGAAAGGGCAGTGGCTGCTGGTGGGGAGGCAAGGGCTCTCGTCTCCTGTGCATCCAAGGAGGCGTTTGTCTGATTAAGGCGCGGCCTCTTCCCTGGCAGCTCTGGGGACTCTGGTTTAGTTCCCCTGGGGTCACACGATGCTGGGGAGGGTCCGAAGGGTCTTTTTTTTAGGGTGCAGATAAAAGGATTGAATTGAGTGAAGATTAAGACGGAGAAGATGGCGCCTCTGCAGTGCAGCAAAGAAAAGCTGTGTGGAGGCTGCAGCCTAGTGAAATCCACCCACCACTAGGTGTATAACAAGTCTTCCCCATTCATCCAACTCTCGAACATTCAGCTAACGCCTGTACACAATGACTGTTTTTCTTTACATCTAAAGATGCTTAGAAGTTGTTTGCATGACACTTGGACCGGAGAAGGTTGTTTTTCACATCTGTTGGGTTCCTATTTGGTATTTTGCCATTTGCAACCTTTCCTCCCGGTTTTTCCCCTCCTTTCCCCCAACCTCCTGGTAATTTTCCAAAAGAAAAAAAAAGCAATTTCCGGACAAATGTTTTCCTGTAATTCCACTGAGGCTATACAGACTATCACATCGTTACAGTTTTTTAGTTTCTAATTTGCAAGGTCGTTGAACTTTTTTCCCTTCTGATTTCTACCCACTAGTGGCTCAGGAATCACCTTAGGGCTAGTTAAGACAGGTTGTATAAGAGTGAAAGAATTTTGTTTTCCATGTTTTGTAAAAATGCACGATTTCTCTCATGACTTACATTTATTTGTAGAATTATTCCAGTTTTCCTGAATGGTCTTACCACAAATTAAAAACGATACATTTAAGTAATTAAAAGTATAACCTTATTTTTGAAGATTTTGTCAAAACTTAAATATGTAACTTTCTTGAACATTTTTTTTTGTATAAAAATAGGAAGCATATAGACAAATTTGAATTTAGTTTTCGGTCTAATTGCATTAATTTGCTGTTTCTGCCATCTTTTGGGACCTTTTCACTAGCTATTGTTAACTCTTTTGAAGGGTGGAGGTCTCGAGATTCACGAGTCCATTTTGCAAAGTGTTGGTAGAAGAGTAGGTAATTTAGTCTACTGAGGTTTGAGGGTGGTTTATCTGGCTCTCTCTGTGTCCACTGAAAAGATGTAATTACGAGTTTACTGTCTTTTATAGAGCTTAGAAAATAGGTCTGCTGCAGGTGGCTCTGAAAAGGGAATGAATAAGGGCAATGATAATGGGGCCTGGGCTTGCTGGGAAGCAGGGTAATTATCTGGGTTGATGATTTTGGCTGGTATGTTGATAGAGGTGTGAGTTTAACAAACCCTAATCTATATGATGTTTCATTACCCTCACTTTTATTTATTTTTAAAATCTAGCTTCCTTGTAAGTTTTATTTTCCTCTATTGAAGGTTTAAGCCATCACAATCATCTTTTTACCTTTGTGGTAGTGCTAATTTATAGTTTATGGAAACCTACGGCTGCTGGCTAGCACTAACCGCCCTAAAGAGAAGCCTACGCACAGGATAGTAATGCTCAGGTTTGATGCTGACCTGTAAGGAGTCACCGTTCTTGCTAATCGGTGAGAAACCATGATAACTGGCAGACTGCAGAAGAAGCTTTTCTCTTGTCACCGTAACCAGCAGAGGCTCCTGAAGAGCACTTGCAAGGCTATTAGTACTGCAGAGAAGTTACTAGATGGAATAACACTTCTCGGTCCCAACTGAGGACATAAAAAGGAGCATGTACGTTTTTACCAGGTGAAATTAGGAATGGCTGATTCCAAAAAATTAAAAAGAAATAATGTGATCAACTGAACACTGGTTTGAAGGAAAGGAAGAGGTTATTTTTATGTTAAGTCTTTCTTGTTGCTAGAGGATCACTATTTTATGTTACTGTTTTTTTTGCATACTAGAGTTTTCTATAGAGATATTTGTATGAATGTTGTCAGTCATTCTAGAAATAAGCATAGCTATTATTTGCCTTTCACGTGGTCACTAAACTATCAGTGAGGAGTGCATTAAATTCAGCAGAAATGTACATTGTTTCTGCAAATTGTATTACCTTGAGAATCTTACAAAGCATATTTTGTTAATATATTTCTTTTAAAATCTCTGTCAATTACGAATGTAAAGATCAACCTGTACAGGTACATTTTAAATGCAAAGCTTCCCGAATGTAAGGTTTAGTTTGACTGTTTACCTCATTACCTCCCCTTCCACGTCCCTGCCCTTACTCCCAGGATGTTTGCAGGGTAATAAAAGCATGCACATGATAATAGAAGAAAGTAGAATATACTAAAATACCAAAAGGAAAATACAGATTAGGTAATATACTGAGTAAATATGTTACAGAGAAAACTTCCTGTATTTGAAAAGTATGGGAATGATGGGATGAGAGAAGAGATACTGTAATTCTGGAGCATTTCCTGGTAGTAAATTTCCACCCAGATTTGTATCCCAGGTCTGGGGATTGGAGGTTAAGTTTTTGCATATACAATATTTGTTTACATTCCTCTCTATCTCTCCCAGACACACACACACACACACACACACACACACACACACACACACACACCCCTCTGTCTGTCTGTCTTTAAATCTCCCCCCCACCCCCTCACACCTGAGTGACAGATGCTGGTGCAGGGTACTCTCAAGAGGAGTAGGGAATTAGAAATTAGGAGTTGAGAGGTTGAAGGTAAGGGGCTGAATGCAGGACCAGAGAGCTTCAGTAGCATCTTGATGGAGGGAGTATGAGATGAACAGAGTGATTCCCTGGGTGGCAACGAGGAGGATAGGGAAAATCACGTTTTCTATTTGTGTTTTGTTTTTGCCTAGTGGTTTTCTACCTTTCTCTGTTTTAATTGACTGTGCTTAATTATGAAATCCTTTTTTTTTTTTTTTAATTTAAAGATCTCAACTGGCTTTGTTGTGATTCTAGATTCAGGCAACACTATTCCATAACACAGTATAAATGTTCTGATGAGTTGAACAGAGGAGATTGGCTTTGTAGACAGAAAAGGACTGAAGAAAACAGAAACAAAAAAATCTTTTCCTTTTCATGGTGAGAGCTCAGATGCAAATGTATGGAATGGGGATGGATGGAAAATGGCATCTTTTGCAAACCCTTGGACATGCTGTAACCCCGTGGGCCTCACAGCCAGTGTACAGAGACACCCATGTGAGTGGGTTGGGGAAGACAGAAGGTGGCAGGAAAAGGAATGAGCACACCCGCAGAATAAGTAGGAAGTTTAATCAATAAAATATGCATTTTTAAAATTATTGTATAAGAAGAAAAGCAGAGAGAATTCAAACCCTGAAGCTGATTTTGCAAGTGAAAAGCTTAGAGAAGGGGGACATATTATGTAACGATTTCTTTAGCGTGGATAGCTTACGACATAACCATTACTCTAAGGACACTGGTATTTTTCTTGGAAAAAAAGTTTGGCAAATTTTCCTGTTTAGATTAACCTTGGTTAATAGATATACTCGACTAGTATAGAAGTAGAAATTTAGCAAAAACTGGAGTACAATGATTGCTCTAGGAATAAATTCACATATTTAAATTTAAAAGTCTGGATACATTCATCAGTTAATAATTTTATGAAAAAGGGATGCTTAATAATATTCAAAGAGGGCTACAGAATGTCTCAGGTTCGCATGTATTAAATCTGCTGAAATAGAAACCTAAGAGGTCATTTTATTTAGGTTTATTTGTATGGCTACATTTTGAAAAAACAGATTTAGCTTGAACCTTGCGAGACATATAGTATCTTAACGAAAGAAGATAGTTAAAATGGGAAAGATGAGGTTTTTCCAAAATCTCACCTCTATAGAAAGAACCAGGGTTGTTCTCAATTTATAATGAATGATTTTGATGCCAGGCGTGATGTTAGGCCAGTAACACTGAGTCATTGAGTGTTTCTCAGGTGTGTAAAGAAGGCAGCATTGCACACTAGTCAGGAGGTCGGACCACAGCAGGAATGCATGGGCATAAATTCTGCCTTTGTCTCTTTTGAGCTATTGACCATGGGCAGGTTTCTGTGCCTCAGTTTTTTCCTTTGTAAAATGGGATGAGTATTTCTAGTTTACTGAGGATTGAGTTAATACTGATGTTAAATGCTTGAAATAGTGTGTGAGTTAACATATGTGTAAACTGATGACCTAGCATAAGCACTGTGTGTTAGTTACTACTACTATATGTATGGTGATGATGATGATGTACAAGTATATGTAAGTTTCACGCATAGTTGAAAGGTAAAAATCTATATGATGTTTCACTTATGGACAAATTAATTTACTTATTGGCCAGTGAAGACTAAGACTAAATTTAAAAAGCACATCATATCTCAGATACAATTTTTAGAATACATGTTATAAACTTTTATTTATTAAATATGTATTATATATTTCTATTGGTTTTTTGAAAAATGAAAATAATTCATGTTCATTGAAAAATTCAGAACAGTACAGAAATATGCAAGCAGCATAAGCAATTTTTACACAAATGGGAAAGGCCTAGTTTTTTCTTCTTTTTTTCCACACAACATGGATGTAGACTTTTTTCCTTTTTTTTAAAACAGAGTCTTGCTCTGTCACCTAGGCTGGAATGCAAAGGTGCCGTCTTGGCTAACTGCAGTCTCCTCCTCCTGGGTTCAAGAGATTCACCTGCATTCAAGCGATTCTCCTGCCTCAGCCTCCTGAGAAGCTGGGATTATAGGCGTTCGCCACCACACCCAGCTAATTTTTGTATTTTTTTTAGTAGAGATGGGGTTTCACCATATTGGCCAGGCTGGTCTCGAGCTCCTGACCTCAAGTGATCCACCCACCTCAGCTTCCCAGAGACCCATTTTTAATGTTGTACATACCGGCAGCTTGCCACAGATGTCTAATATTGAGCAAGTTTATATACTGGCTTGATTATTAACTATTAGTTGGCTGTCAGTTATGTAAAAGGAACTGTGAAGAAGCTTGGTTTAGTTTTCAGCAGAATCTCTGCTAGCAAAATGATTAAACAGGCTTTGCCAGTTTGGGTAGCAATGGAAGATTTCAAATGCCAGCAAGAGAATTTTGGTCCTAGTAGGGAAGCAGGAATTTTCGTTCACCCAAGACAGGGAAACCAAAAAGCAGATTGTCTGAGAATGTGGCATTTCTCTAAGAAGTCAGTTTCAAAATAAAATCAAGTTGTATAACCAGCCATGTTATGGCAGTTACATCTTTAAAACTTTATAGTGATCTACTGTTTAATTGAAATTATATGCATTTTTTAAAAATTAGCATATGTTCCTCATAAAATAAAAGATTTTTAGCTTCAGAAGCAAGCTAAGGACATTTGAAAGCCTTCAGTATATGAAACTGGTGATACTGTGGTTAAATTATGATTAACACAGTGAAGAATCAAGAAGCAGAGCCCTAAAGAATCTACATGGCTTTTTGTTAACCAGCTCGTGTAATTATAATTGTTCTGTTCAACCAAAGACAAGACAAGAAGTGGGTTCAAGTATGAGGATGTGTAATGACAGAAGCGGTATTTGTAATAAACATCCTGCTTAAAGTAGATACAATGAGGAATGAACCCTGTGGTTCCAGAAGCAGGAGGGGGAACAGTCCACGAACAGGGATAAGGAAAAAATAAGACAAACATTCTGGAAAAGGGAAAAGTCAAATAAGCCTGTTTTGTAAATGAATGGATCCTGATGAATGAAGTGCAGCGATTCCTCAAGGTCTTATTAAGGATGGACACAAAACAGTGTTCGAATCTCCTAATTTCCAGACGGTTCCTCTCTTTTTTCTTCTCAAATTCAGAAGATTTTCTTATGAGATATTTGATTAAACAAGAATAATTGTCATTTCTTTTGTTTTTTGGTGATTTTTTTTTCTTTGAGGCTGAGTCTCACCGTGTCACCCAGGCTGAAGTGCAGTGGCACAATCTTGACTCACTGCAACCTCCACCTCCCAGGATCAGGCAGTTCTCCTGACGCAGCCTCCCGAATGGCTGGGATTAAAGGCATGTGCCACCACGCCTAACTAATTTTTGTATTTTTTTTTAGTAGAGACAGTTTTTCACCACATTGGCCAGGGTGGTTTTGAACTCCTGACTTCAAGTGAACTGCCTGCCTCAGTCTCCCAAAGTGAGACACCACGCCCAGCCAGTCTTTCAGTAATTTTGACAGGATTTTTTTTTTGGGGGGGACTGATTGTTTTTGAGAGAATCTAATAATTTGTCTCTTATCTAATAATTTGGCTTTTATTAGCTTCCAGAGAAAGCCACATACTATTTTCATTGAAAAATGTAAGGCATCCTAGATGATAGAGACTGATAAATTACTTTTTGGCCTTAAAGGTTATTTATGAGAATAAGAGATCTGTTGCATAAAGAAAAGTCATTTGTGTTAAGTGAATAAATGCATTATTACTCTTGTTGCTTTGTTAAATTTCAAACCTTTAATGACTAAATATTTTGACCCCATGGAGACATTTTACAGGAAGAAAAATGAGAGGTTTAATCCTACCATTGAGATAGACTTAGATGTTTTAGACCTGGCCCTCACCCCAAGTTGCTACAGACTAATTTGTTTAGTTTTGTTTGTGTGGCTGTGTCTTGATTGTTATTTCACAGTAAAATTAGTGAAGCAACATAAATTTTGTTTTTAAGAGAAAGTAAAGAAAATGGCATTATCCATTAACGGTTGATTTATCTTTAAAAAATGACTTTTTATATCTACTCCTACTATTGGATGAATTTTCAAAGGCATACCGATATTGTGTTTTGTTTTGTTAGTTTTGGAGACGAGGCCTCGCCGTGTCACCCAGGCTGAAGTGCAGTGGTGCAGTCTGCAGCCCTTGCCTCCTGGGTTCAAGCCGTTTTCCTGCCCCAGCCTCCAGAGTCGCTGGGACTACAGGTGCATGCCACCACATCCGATTAATTTCTTAAATGTTTTGTAGAGATGGGGTCCTCACTATATTGCCCAGACTGAGCTGACCTTGAACTCCTGGGCTCAAGCGATCCTCCCGCCTCGACCTTCCAAAGTGCTAGATTACAGGTGTGAGCTATTGTGCCTTGCCAGCATTGTTTTTATAAATATCATTACTCAGTTACTTTGTTTATAGTTGAGTTGATAGGCTCATAAAGACGGATAAGCACTGTTTTTTTAAGTATGTATTGATTTTTTTTCATTTTTTTAAAAAATCTTCATCTACTTCAAGGATTAAGCCTTTAAAACTGATGCAGTTTTCGAAGTCGTAGCTTAAAATCTTTTGAGACTAACATAAAAACCCATCATGAAAAGTCATATTTAATAGCACATATTCTCCATCCTGATGCTCTCAATTGCTTATTATGGTTTAAAACAAATATGGTTTTGTCATTACAGTAAATTAGTTTAAGGATATAAGTGAAGAGTACCTAAGAAACTACCATAGAAATGTGAAAATACGCAGACTAATTATTCTAAGAATAATTCATCATAGATACTTGCATATTAGATTAGCAATTTAAAATTGAAACCAAATTTCTGTAGAAATTAGCTTATTTTCATACACAAGGAAACATAGATTCTTATGGGTACAACCAGGAAAGGAAAATTTACTCCTTCATTTCACAAATATTTTCAAGGTCCTTGTCCCCAGGGCGGTAGACAGAATATACAGGAGGAAGCAAGTGACTTGGCAAAAATTAAGTTGGGGAAGGAGTATAAGAGAGTGCTACGTAGAAGGATGTGTGTTGTGAATATGGTAGTTTCTGCAGTATTATCAAAGTTCTCTGATCATTTTACTACATAAAGGTAAACTTAGATATCTGGGAGAAAGAACTATGTATTTACTGCAATGTAGAAGAATAATTGTAGACAGGAGATCTACTTTGGGTGATTCAACATTGAAAACAAGTGATGGAGGAGAGAAGTTAGTATTGATCGTGATCACACACTTTTCTATACAGTCATTTGATCACTCATGAAGGTGCCTTACATTTTGTATGTACTAAATAATATCAGTGAGTACTAAAACAATTCTATGTTGTGGTGATAAGGAATTACATTCAGATTAAAGGTTCTGAACAGCTGTGGGACCTTCTCTTATGTTTAAGAAATGATGAACAAGTGTAGAAAGAAAATTAAAGCTTTTTTTCAGCCTCTTTTTGGAACATTTTATTGTGAAAAAGTTTCATAACTACTGTCAATAACTTTATAATAGTCAGTCGTTGGCAACTGCATTTCAGAAATTCAGTTGGCCTGCAAAAATGAATAAATAAATAAATGCCTCATTCTTGAAATATTTCATCCATGCCCTGATTGATCGGGACACTTTCAATAGAGGGTACCTAGAAATAGTTTTGTGTGAAGAAGATAGTAGTGTTTAGAAAGAAAATGTGTATTGGAATTAAATTGAATGGCCATCAAGATGAAAATGTCCTGTCATTGTCTTTTTTTGGGGGGAGGGGGACTCCTTTTTTGGCCATTTTACAGCTAGTGTTTACTTTTTACTCTAGTGTGAAGAGGATCAAAATTGGCCCTTCAAAAAGTATGTTGAATCCTATTACCTCTGTTATCTAAAAGAATTGTATTTTTCAATTTCAAGGGCTTGAAGCCAATGCTACTATATACCACTAACCTGAGAGGCATTGAAAATCTAATTGAGGTCATTATGATTAGCCTTATATCTGCCTAATGTTTTCTCAATCTTATTTTCAACGTTTTGTGTCAAGTGTTAAATCCTCTTATACCACAGAATCCAGAAAATTTAAATCCAACAATAGTAAATTGAATTTAAAAATCCTATGGATGTTGTGGAGGGGTGTTCTTGGCTAACCCATAGGGTATTTGAATGTAAAGGCAGCTTACAGAACTGCCGCTAGTTGAATTGTGGAGGGTTTCACTCTTAAGGGTGCATTTGAGACAAAACTGCAATTTTGGAACCGCTTGTTCCTACTTGTTCCGTGAAATAGGGGGAATTCCTGAGGGAAGCTGGGAGATTTCCAGGTGATGATAGAGTAGCCATGTGACTATTTGGCTGAAAGAGAGTAGAAGTGAAGTCTTGGACAGAGGTGGCCTTAAGACTGAGTATCAGCATGGCCATTAGAGCCATTCAGGACGAACATAATGAATGTGGCAGTGGCAGAGAGGGTGTGCTTGAACAAACTAGGAGGCTGACTTACCATGTTTCTTGATAATTCCTTTCTTTGTATTTGCTATTTGGTTAGTTCACTTCACTTTCATGAGCTAGACTCAGAGGTTAAATTTATATCATGGTGAATTTTCTGGATCATATTGTAGGGACACAGATGGGAAGTATCCCTTCAGTTTATTGGAAGTGCTTCTCATATGCATGTGTTTTTAATTGTATTTATTGATGTAATAAGTAGCCGATGAGATGAGAAAAGCAATATTGGTGTCTTTTTGTTGGAGAGAAAAAGACATTGGATGCATTCTAAGAGTATATTGTCACCTGTGAAATTATTTAGATTTAGAAAGCAGTCTGATGTGTTGACTTCATTGCTCTTGTGCTCATTCCTGTCAGAGGTTGAACACAAAGCCAAGCCTAATTCCATGAGTCTTCTGTTCGCAGATGAGGGGAAGGTTTAATGCAGAATGTTTAATTGAATATTGGGATTGTGCATTCACCTGTTCTGTCTCTACTGCAAGTTTTCTTAGGGCGTTTGTGATTGACGTCTGTGATGTTGACACTGATTTGGAGTTAAGATGTTTAAAAAATTGTTAATTTACTATCTCACTGTTTCTCTCATTTTGAATTGTTTAAATCATCATTTATTTTAGGGACATGGACTGCATGGCTCCTGTGTTTCAGTTATGACAGGAGATCTAGAATCTGGGTGGAGCTGTGAGTAAATAGAAAGGTAGCTGAGTCTTTGCCTTGAAGAATTTCGCAGTCCAGTGGGGAAGCGATACAGAAATAATTAGATGCAATGTGATAAAGGCTACAATAGAGGAAGTAAAAGTCTTCCTAGAGAAGACAGGCAGCATTTGAACTAGGTTTCAAGGGTGAGTGGTGTGAACTGGGGTGTGGAGGGCTCTCCAGACAGAAAGAACAGTGAGGGTGTAGAGTTTCAGAGGAGAAGCCCAGGGGTATATAAGTGAGAGAGACAGTGAGAGATTATAAATTTTGGGTTCCCTCAATGAGTTTCAACTTCATTTTCTTAGCAGTGGAGTACTTTTAAATGTTCCTAAAATGGGGATGAAGCATTGATGACCATGGGTCAGTTGGGTCTAGGAGCTTTTGTAGAAGTCCTTGTCTGCTTAATCTCATGGGTCAGATAGTGACACCTTGATGCAAGGAAGCCTGTAACTATGTTCTGTTAGCTGAGAGGATTGCCATCAGATATACATTTCCAGTTCTCTTCTTAAGGATAAAGAAGTGGTAGGATATTGGGTGACAACTGGCATTCTGGGATGTAGAAGAAATACAGTACTGTAAAGGGATAGAGGAAAATGGGTAGACTTAACATTGTCCATGGAGCAAAGATTCTCCATGAGCAATTACAGTAGGCTTTTGGGATTTGCGTATCTTCCTGTATCTGCTAGCCAGCCACATAGGAAACACATCTTTGTGTAGTGATAGAGGAAGGTGGTAGGAAATGCTTTCTTATTTTTGTGGTAGAAATATCCAAGAGTTGAGCCTTCATTCTGGCTGAGGGAACTGAGGATGATTCAGACTTGCATTCCTAGAAAGGCCTTCCAGCCAGAGTGATGGAACAAAGCGATGATTTCTGTGGGATAATTTCCGTGGCTCTGTGTGGATAGCAGTGGTAGTCAGTTTACTCTCCCTGTTGGTAAACTATCTTTCATTTGATCTAGAGACTTCCTCAAAGCAGTTTTGTTGTGCTCATTCTTTGAAAGCACCCGCAGACAAAACAAGCTTTGAGGTTTTTAGAAAAGAGCTTGATACAGAGTACCTCTTGAGCTAGATCTGCCTGTCCTGCTGAACCTCTTTTCTGTGGCTGCATAACTTTTCAGATCTGTTGATGCTTCCTGGTGTTAATGGAACAGAATGGGGAGATCTTTGGAAAAAGGAACATTAATCTTAATAAATTTACATCAGTAAGAATGGGACTGCTATTTTAAAATTTAGTTTAATTTCTTACCTATTTTCTTGTTCATTTCAATTATTCTAAAAGTGATTAAATGAAGATCTGTTCCAGAAAGTATATGATGAAATCAAGATGTGGGGAAAACCTGTAGTTCTGAGTAGGCCTGAATCATTATTGTTAGGGAGTATTTGGAGGTTTTGCAGTAGGCATTTTGTCTTCACTTGAATATTTGTTTGAAATATGTTCCAATAGTTTGACATGTTACAGGATCTGCCTTAAGGAAATGTCTAAAATATCATTCCTCAAAAGCTGCTCTTGGTTTTATTTTCTGCTGTTGGTTTTATTTTCTAACATTTCATTTTGATTCCTCAGTTTTCTTTAAAAGTAATCAAAAAGAGGCCGGGTGCAGTGGCTCACGCTTGTAATCCCAGCACTTCGAGAGGCTGAGTGTTGGATCACTTGAGGTCGGGAGTTTGAGACCAGCCTGGCCATCATGGTGCAACCCCGTCTCCACTAAAACTACAAAAATCAGCGGGCTTGGTGGCACATACCTGTAGTCCCAGCTACTCGGGAGGCTGAGACAGAATCGTTTGAACCTGGGAGGGGTAGGTTGCAGTGAGTGGATCACACAACTGCATTCCAGCTTGGGCAGCAGAGCTAGATTCTGTCTCAAAAGAAAGAATAATCAAAAGCTAGATTACTTAAATCTTGATATGTCTTCTTTAAAAATGTTAAACTGCCAGGAAAATTATCACTTCTAGATACCACCTTCAGAAAACCACATGAAAATTTGTGCATATCTCAAATAGTTGTTGATTTATGAAAATTAGAAAGAGTAGTTATCAGATGTGTTTGAATGTATATTTCCGTCATGTTACATTGGTCGTATTTTTAAATTATACCTTTTTTCACCTGTGAAGCTCGTGTAGGTAAGTTTGAAATTTTCCTTTAATTATATTAGAATTTGAAAATTAAAGAAATCTTTTAAAATTCATGCATTGTTTTCTAATAGTCATATAGTTTACATTATATAATTTCAGAAATTTGGTTTTAAAAAAACTGTCTGCCAAAAAAATGTGTATTTCTGAATTCTGTTTTGCTTTCATATATGTGAAAACATTTGAGCTCTCGTAACTGGCTATTCTTCAAACCCAGTTTGAAGTGGGTGGCCTTTGCTGGCTTTAGATTGCAGAGCTGGGGGCTGTCTCTAGCTTTATCTGATTTTAAATAGTCAGTCGTTGATTTTGCAGGCAGTTAGATGTATACCTTTGCTTAAAATCATTGAATTGAAAAAGTCGGCACTCCAGGAATATGTTGTAAGAAAAGAGAACTTGAGTACTCATTTTCGACTCACCTGAATCTTATTAATATTTTATTTATCCATATCTGTTGTATTTTTAAGTAAACAAGATCTCTAGAAGAACTGTCTCTGCTGCTTTGATCATTTAAAGCCCATTAAACAAATTGATACAGATTGCAAAAATTAGTTGCAATGTTCCTAGCTAGATATCAATGAAATACAAATGTGGTCCATTCATCTGAGTTCATTTTAGTTCTTCCTACTGATATCAAATGTGTTTTAAAAATGGAAAATTATAATCTTTTTATGAAGTAAGATACATTATTACTTTAAATATATATTACTTAGATATATATTCAATTGAAAGAACAAAGTAGGCTACAAGGGCCTGCATCTGCTTAAGATTATCATTAAGGGCTACACTTGATAATTAGGATTCAGTCATAGTGTAAATGAAGTGATATCAATTGTTTTTAGACCCAGTGATATTTACTATTGATTTATTGTTGGTACACAAAATAAGAAAACAAAAGCATGGCTTTACAACAGCCCTATATACATTTAATATAGAAATGGTAACCTCCAAGTCTATAAATTCTATACAGATTCCTGGGCTCATTTCATCTGCGAAGTCCTCTGGGCTTCATGCATGCCCAGGTCTGATTTTAAAGCAGAATCATCCAATAGAGGTATAAGGGGACCATTAGATCTAATTTAAAATTTTCAAGTAGCCACATAGAAAAATAAGCAGATGAAATTAATTTTCATATATCAGTAAATTCAAAATGTTATTCAACATGTGATCAATATAAAAACTATGACACACTCTTTTTCCGTATTATGTCCTCAAAAATTTTCACATCTCTCATGATTTTTGGTAGTCCATTGAAGAAGGGAGTTTGAAAGTTGTTGTATGTATACTGGTAATGATAGTCTGCTCATGTCCTGCCTGAAATATGATTATTTATGGAAAATATCTTTAGTAAAGCTGGATACAGTTTGGCTTGGAAAAAAAATTTTTCACATCTCACATATTTAATTTGTATTTAATTTAATTAATTAATTTATTTTTGAGACAAAGTCCCGCTCTGCCGCCTGGGCTGGAATACAGTGGTGCAGTCTTGGCTCACTGCAACCTCCACCTCCTGGGTTTAAGCAATTCTCCTACCTCAGCCTCCTAAGTAGCTGGGATTACAGGCATGCACCATCGTACCCATCTAATTTTTGCTATTTTTGGTAGAGATGAGATTTCACCATGTTGGCCAGGCTGGCCTGACCTCAAGTGATCTGTCCACTTTAACCTCCAGAAGTGCTGAGATTGCAGGCGTGAGTTACCATGTCTGGTCACATATCTCACATGTTTTAATTGAGACCAGCTGCATGTCAAGTACTTAGCCACATATGACTTGTGGCTACCATATTGGACAGTGCAGCTCTAGGAGGTTCTCCTCGACCTGTGGCTGAAGAAGAGAATCGTAGTTTTTGGAACAGGTAGAATCTGTACGCCCTCCTTTTTAAGTTTCTTCACTTTACAGATGAAGAAAGTATCTGGAGATGTTGAGCTGTTCAAAATCACCCACAGTATAAAGATCAAAAGCCCAATCCCTGTTCTCTAACTTCTAATCTCTTTCTTCATCACTTTTTCTGCTCCATGTTGCTGTATCCCTTTAATTACAAGGTACTAATGTTAGGTTGTTGTTGTCAGTTAAATATTAAACTAGGAGCTTTAAGAAACTCTGGCCCACTTGAAGGCGTGGCCTGATCTGGACAAAATTTGTGGGGTAGGATGAATAGAATTACCAGGCATCTGGTAACTGTAACCTCTCTGTGGACTAGTAATATACATACATGAGATGATGTAGGGTCCAGTGATCAGTTCATCTTTGTCTGTTGTAAGCACTGTTGGAATAGGAATGGGGGGACCTTTTGGGACCCAGGGCATGTGATTCTGAACTCTGAAATATTAGCTGCCCACTAAAAGGAAGAGGGGAGATAGATATTTCATTACCTTACACATTTTATTGTACGTATGAGTATATAAACATGTACATATTATAAGGAATTGTACTTTGCTTCTGGACTTCTAGAAACACCGGTGTTAAGATTTCATTTACCTCCCCTTGTCTTGGAAGGCTTCTTGTGTGTGTGCCCATAGTTCTTACCCAGTTACACTTAAAGTATGGCATTTTTTGACAACTTAAGCCTAGTGCATTCCTGGCACGGAAAATAGTGATTTTCAGAATGTAAGCAAATGTGGAAAGCTTACTGCCTGACATGGAGGGTTGAAGAAGTGGGATTGGTGTTCTCTTGTTGTAAACTCATTTTTGTAAAATATTTGTTTTGCAATGTGAAGCATGCCTGATGGATGAACTTTTGGAATTGAAAATTATTTTTCATTTCATTCCTGAAATATTTACCAGCATGGATGTTGACTGAGTGCTTTGAAGAGAGTTTGCTCAGTCATACAATTTAGGTTTAATGATTTTAGATTTAGTTAAACGAAGTTTTCCTGTTTGATCCTCAGGACTTCTCATCTGTGGCAAGGCTTTACTCACAAAGGAAATGTCAACCTTGAAGTTAAGCATGCCGTGTGTTTCTTTATATTCTGATGAAAATGATTGAAGTTTGCCAGTGCTGTGTTTGGGACAATGTTTAGAGGATTTGTGGCTTGTAGGAATGAGTGAGGATGTTGGCTGGGCATGGTGAGTGTGGCCTGTGGCCCCAAAACTTTGAGAGGCTGAGGTTGGAGGATTGCTTGAGGTCAGGAGTTCGAGACAAGCCTGGGCAATAGAAGGAGATCCCATCTCTGTATGGAAACAAATCAAAACAAAACAAGGTATAGGGGTATCTGTATTTCCTTAGGCAGCTGTCTTACACACCTTTAAACTTAAAAAAGAAAAAAGCCCACCATTTTTAAAGCAGTGTTTTCTTTTTTTTTTTTTTTAAAATAGTAAATATAAACAAAATAGGAACTGAGGTTTAGGGCTTAAAAATTTTGAGGGAATAATTTTTATTTTAGTAGCTTTTGAGGTACAAGAGTTTTTTGTTGTTTTTTTTTTGTTTTGTTTTGTTTTTTGTTACATGAATGAATTATATAGTGGCGAATTCTGAGATTTTAGTGCAGTCAAGTAGGGTACCTTGTTTTTTTCCTTATCTCTAGCTCCCTTACCACTCTCCCCCTTGTGAGTCTCTCAAAGTCCATTATATCGTTCTGCCTGCCTCTGCTTATTCCTGGCTTAGCTCCCACTTATAAGTGAGAACATATGGTTTTTGGTTTTCCAGTTCCTGAGTTACTTTACTTAGGACAGTGGCCTCCAACTCATCCAAGTTGCTGCAAAAGACATTATTTTGTTCTTTCTAGTGGCTGAGTAGTGTTCTGTGGTATATATGCCACATCTTTATCCACTCGCTAGTCGATGGGCACTTAGGTTGGTTCTGTATCTTAGCAGTTGCGAATTGTGGGGCTATGAACATGCGTGTGCAAGTGTCTTTTTCATGCAATGACTTCTTTTCCTTTGGGTAGATACCCAGTGGTAAGATTGCTGGATCAAATGGTAGGTTTACTTTTAACTCTTTAAGAAATCTCCATAATGTTTTCCATAGAGGTTGTACTAGTTTACATTCTGAGGGAATACTTTTTGAAAAATTATGTTTAAGCTAGATTTTGAATTGGGAAAGAATTACAAGTTCATTATAGGAAGCTTTTGAAAAGTATATTTAAAAATATATAAAAATATGCATAATCCTACCACCCACAAGTGTCTGTTTTATGTCATTTTCTAAACCATTTTTGAGATTATGCTATAGATTCCATTTTATATCCTGCATTTTATTGCTTAACATTAAATCTCATACTATTTTAAGTTCTTTGTACAAGTTTTTTATTGGACAGGTAAATCTGTTTAGGGAAACTGGAGCTATGGAGTTGTGCACATGTGCTTTTTTATTTGGCATTTCTAGCCTGAACATAGGTTGGAAGTAGTGACATATAGGGAGATTGTTTGCCAAATATCAGGTAATATTGTAATTATTATTTAAATAATATTTTATTATTTATTTTAACGCTCTAAATCAGGAGTCCCCAGCCCCCAGGCCATGGACTGGTACCAGTCTGTGGTGCGTTAGGAACTGGGCTTACACAGCAGGAGGTGAGCAGTGGGTGAGTGAGTGTTACTGCCTAAGTTCTGCCTCTTGGGAACCCAGAACATCAGCAGGGCATTAGATTCTCATAGGAGAGCAAACCCTATTGTGAGCTGCATGTAAGAGAGCTAGGTTTCACCCTCCTTATTAGATTAGAGTCTGATGTCTGATGATCTGAGGTGGAGCAGTTTCATTCCAAAACCAAACCACAAAATTGTCTTCCATGAAACCAGTCCCTGGTGCCAAAAAGGCTGGGGACCCCTGCTGTAAATTGCTGCTCTCAAGTGGTGTCGTACATGGTGGTCTTCAACATAAAAAAGAAAATGTAATGAACATGCAACATCCAGATTAGCAAAAATAAGGAAAAGCCGATCTAGCAGTTCAAACAAGCAGTCCTCTTATTTCAGTGGTTCTGTGATTACTTGTGTAGGCAGAAGCTTACCTGTAAGTTGCTGCATTTGACAGGCATATATAGCTGGGGCTGGAATGTTATTAGTGAAATTGTGATTTCAGTTTACTGTAGTCATTCAGTGGGAGCATGAAGTGGGTTACATGATTACACAGATATAAATAAAGCATCCTCCTTCCCACTTCACTGCTGTTAAAGTCTTTCCTGCCTGATGTTATGTGGTGAAAAACAAGTCAAAAACATTAATTCTGTAAAGTTGCCAAAGAGATAAGAATCTTTGGCCACAAGAGACAATATTTGCCTTTAAATTTTACAACGTGATGAAATGCTGCTGTTGTATTACCCTGTGTAAGGTTGTAGAGTCCATTCAGCCAGACACATGTAATTTTGATTATCGACTGCTGTTTCTGTGGTCAGTCGGCCAGTTTTATATTATTACATTGCGTATAATTGAGTTTTGGAGCAAAAACAGTGTTTATTGTTTACTTTTAAAAAAAGTTACAGTATTATACTTTAAAATGTATAGTACTGTAACTACATAGTAAGTGCTGGTACTGTAGAAAAATAACAGTTAATAAAAACAAATTCTTATGCCATCAACATCACAGAAATTCTCATTGTAAGAAAATACTGACATAATATGGAAATTCATTCATTTATTCAGTACATTAATTGAACACCAACACTATGCCAAGCATCGAGATACAACCATGAAAGAGGCCAGCTTCCTGATCTCACAGCACTTATATATACTTTGTTGGGTGGGGCAGACAGCAAATCAATATATGTATGTCAGTCAATATATTCTGTGCCACTTGGTGGTCAGTGCTACAAAGAAAAATGAAGCAAGTGAGGAGCTGTGTAGAGACACAGCCTGTAAGGGTATGAAGGGGATCAGAATATGCCACCCCAAAATATGCCATTTTGGCATAAGTACTAATTTGAGCAGAAGACAATCGAGAATTGGCAGACACAGGACAAGCTTTACCCCCTTTCTATAAAAATTTCACTGTGTGAAGATATCCTCCCTCCCCTCTCCATCCCTGGAGAGACCCTGGGAGGTGGCACTGCACCTTTGTCTGCAGAAACAAACCTTACTGAAATAACCCTTACCTTCTGTTAGTTTCCCTCATAGATTTACCTTCCCACACTTTACTTCTCCTGAAAGCCCTAACCCATTCTCCTTTGTCTTGTGACTTTTCCACAGTTTATTGCTCTTTGTTAAAATGGTATGTATGTTCTCACGCCTAACTGCTTCTTTTGGGTTTTTGCTTTTCTGTGGAGCTCCCTCCTCTCCCTTCCTCCCATGTAAAAATATTAACATTAAATAAAATTTGTGTGTTTTTCCTCCTGCTAATTTGTCTTGTCAGTTTAATTTGCAAGGCCTCAGGTGCTGAAACAGGGTAGGGAAAGAAATTTTTTTCCGTTTTCTACAAGTATTCAAGCTGGAGAGAACAATACAGTGGAAAGGCTGTGAGATGGGAGCTTGCTGGGGTGTTGGAAGAAGTATATTAGCTTACAAACATCCCATCAGTTGTGTGTATGCAGTTTTTCAGTGACTCTTTGCATTAATAAATCATTTATAAAAACTAATGGTGAGGATCTTCTATACTCAGTTTACTCCTTGGAAAAGAGAATGTGCATTTTAATCAAGAGGATTCCATGAAAGACATTCTGTACTCTAAACATTTAAAAGAGCTAGAGTATATAGCAATTCACCTTTTCTTTTGTATTTTGAAATGTAAGACAGGAAGAATTACTATTTTATACTTAGTTCAGATTTGGTGGTGGTTTTGCTTTTTGCTTCCAGTGGAAAAAAGTTGCATTAGCAACCTGGCAGTCAACCATGCCATATTGTTTGTGATTTATTAGTCTGGAATAAACAGCTGTATTTCTGGCATATGTAAAAATAGTGTACTGAGAGGCTTCCTTGGTGTACCTTATATAGCTCATTCTATGAACCAGGCCTTGTAAAGTGCTTTCACTTAATTTTTTCTTAGCAGGAGCCTGTGAGGTACCTACTGTTACCCTCAGCTGGGAGGGAGCTGGCCAGTGGACTGGGTTTAAACTATGTCTTCATTGTCTGTACTCTTAACCACTTATCTTCACTGCCTCCAGCAAAATAGATCAATAAGTTCAGCCAGTGTTTCCTCTTGAACTAAACAGCCTCCTGAGTAAGCAAGCCTTGGAATGCAATTGATGATAAGATACAAAGGAATCAGTTAGGCTCTTAGTTCCTGGCTGCTAGCCCTTTTCACCTACAGGAAGTTCTGAGTGCTGATACCTCTACCTGGTGTCTTCTCTCCCCCTCCCCCCCAATTCCACTGTTTCCCTTTTTCCTCAATCTCAAGTAAAGGCAGTCCTGAGTGTGGATGTTGGAGTCATTCAGACCTTGGATCTGAGTCACAACTCTTTCAGTTCACTAGAACTATGACTGTAGGAAAATGATCTAAGCTTCCCTAAACTTAAATTTCCACATCTACAAAGTATCTGTAAATAGATTGGTCAGGAGAAAAATTGAATTAAATTGAATAAGGTACATAGCACAGAACGCGGCCAGGAGTAGGCCCTGGATGAATTAGGGAAAAATGGTTCTGATTTTATTTTTAAGGTCTTTGTAATATCTCTTGGTCCCTTCAGAGCAGTCCTTAAAGTTCTTATCAGCCACTCCTTATTCCCCGCTGGGGCTAGGCCAGGGAAGAGGCCCAGTTGCCTGTGACACTGCTGAGTTTCACATTTCACTGCTGTCTAATACATGGAAGACTTTGACATCTCAACATTTAATTGATAACATTTTTGATGCCTGAAAACAAAATAGCTTATTTGTAACTCTGCATACATTTTGTTTGTGGTCAAGTTGTTAGAATTTGAAATGAACCTCATTTCCTTGGGTTTTGTCCCTCCGCATCTGACCTGCCACTTCTCAGTGAACCCTGAAGAAAAAAAACAGTTGCAAAGGAATCTCAAGAATGTTGGTCCGGGACACAGCTCTCCCCAACTACTCTCCTGCCCTAGGCCTCCCCCTCCTTGTGTTTTCAGCAGTGACCAGGCGCTGGTGACAGCCTTGGCTGCTTTGACCAGCTGGAGATAGCTGCAAAATGCCTGCCTGCTAGCTTTGAAAAATCTCTGCCAACCCCATTGAAAGAATTGTTTGCCACATATCAGAGGGGACTGGGAAGTGGGTAATTGAGAAATTGTTTTGAAGGGATTTGTGCCTTCTTCACCTACAGAGGCTTCCTGAAATGGTGGGTAATGCTCATGCCTTAGGGAGAATGGATCTCCATCTCCTAAGACCTGCTCACATGTAGCTCGACCTGCATTTTCGTTTACATTTTATCAGTACATTTCTCCACCTGTGTCATTTGTACATTAGATTCAGGAGAAAATCACTCTGTACCTTTGGTGGTTTCAGGTGGCTCTTAAATTTCATGAATTCATAAAATCTGAACTGAATGGAATAGTTGGTGTTTTGGGAGGTTTTTTTTTGGTGGGGGTGGGGAGTTAACCTGGCATGGAGAGGGATTGGATTGTTTCCCAAGAGACTTCGGGGGTTTTTGATGTTTTGATGATCCCGGCGTGTGTAAGGCCCTATCAGGTGTTTGCCTGTGTGATCCTATTACTCCCACATCCTGTAGCTGCATCCAAGTGCTTTGAGGCCGACTTAATGGGGATTAACTTAACAGTTGCTCTGTGGAAACGAATGCTCTTTGCTGCTTATTTCTAATAAATTGATCGAACCATTTGAAAGATGGTTTTTTTCCTTTTAAGAAGTTACATCTTCCTAAGAAACTAGACCAATAAAGCAAAACTAAAATACTTGGGTCTAAAATTAGTGTATTATATTTAAACACTGGGCTTCAGACTGATTATATCATGCTCTTTTACTGACTTTCTAGTCAGATGCTTGTTTATAAAAATAAAGCTTATATAAAGGGCAGCATTCAAATGTTATGCCAGTTGGTTTTAGCAAGTTGACCTTCCACAGTAGCTAAATATTGTTTACACTGTGAAAAGAATTATTTAACATTATATGCTATCAGCATGTCAAATGAATTCTGAGCTGCAACAGATGAGACCCTAGGTAGAAACATGAAAACATAACAGTGTGAAAGAGAAGAGCAGGCTGCTCTGTCTTTGCGAAGCAGTTCTGCAGAAAGGGTATTTATAAGTATAGTAGATACTTAGGAAAATTAACACAATTATTTTAAAAGTCATCTGGGAAAAACCATTAGGTAAGAATAGCCAATAAAAAAACAGAAGCAAAATGTAAAGCTATAAATATTAAAACTGCATGTCGCATGTATAGATAGGTCAATGGAGCAAACTGGAAGTCTAGAAATAGAGTTGTACATATATTGAAAATTGGTACAAGATAAAGGTATCTTTTTCCATCAGAAGGGGAAAGGTGGATTATTTAGTTAACGGTTTTGGGATATCTGATTGTCTATAGAAAGAAGGTGGGTAATTATTTACCTAGTAACAATACCGCATTACGTACCTAGTATTATATACCCAGTACAGTTTGTCAGTAACAAAAGACAAACTTTTATTCTATGAACTTTGTTCTTACAAATCAGTAAGAAACACTAAATGTGAACATTTCCAGGGAAAAATGAACATTTTTGAAAACATATTATGAAAAGAATTAAACATATACAAGAGAGAATAGTGTGCTGAATCCTCAGCAATGATCAGTTCTCAACCAATCTTGTTTTTTCTGTATCCCCCTTTCTCGAACTGTTCAATGCTTTTCCCTCACTGGGTTATTTTGGAATAATTTCAATTATATAATTTTATGCATAAATATTTCAGTGAGGATGTCTAACAGAAAACCTCCATTAAACATGAACAAAAAAGGCAAGGAATTTTATAGTATGCGGGAAAAAAATACACATAGCCAATAAACCTATGAAGATATGCTCAATCTCATTAGTAATCAGGGAAATGCAAGTTAAAACAGTGATGTAATACTGTTTTTTAAAACCCTGATTGAAAAGACTAAAAAGTCATGCCAGATTGGCATTTTCGTCTACTGTCAATTGATACAGATACTGTTTTGCTCCTAGGCTGGAGTACAGTGGCTCAGTCTGGGCTCACTGCAGTGTCTGCCTCCCAGGTTCAAGCAGGTCTCCTGCCTCAGTCTCCTGAGGAGCTGAGATTATAGGTGTGCACCACCATGCCTGGATGATTTTTTTGGATTTCTAGTAGGGACAATGTTTCACCAGGTTGGCCAGGCTGGTCTCAAACTCCTTACCTTAAGTGATCTGTCCATTACTGGCGTGAGCCACTGCACTCAGCTGATACAGAAATTTTTGAGATCAGTCATTATTTTTATATACTTATCCCTTTATCTAGCATTTCTAGGAACTAATTAGTTCATAGTATATTGTATAAATGCACACAGACGAAGATAGTATTAGAACATTATTTGTATCAATTCAATAAGCTTACTAAAAACTCTAGTAAGTAGAATATTATGCTGATACATTAAAAGTGAGCATAACCATATTGATGTATAGAAATAAATCATACTGATATAGGTGAAAACAAATTTTCAGAAAGCAGGCATAATCACATATTAAAGCACAATTTATATATAAAACATAGAAAATTTAAACATGTATTATGTCAGTAACGGATTCAAGTGAATCTGACAAAATCTGACTCTGGTAATGAGAACATTGGAATGGAGGAAAGGTAGTACCTATATACTTTGTATGTTACCACCTTTTGTATTATTCGAGTCTTTTTAACTGTAGGCAGATACTTTAGAGCAGGTGTTGCCAACACACAGCTATGGACAAGTACTGGTCCATGGCCTTTTAGGAACCAGGCACACAGCAGGAGGTGAGTTTCCGGGCCGGTGAACCAGTGAGCATTACCACCTAAGTGCTGCCTCCTGGCAGTAGATCCTCACAGGAGCACAAACCCTACTGTGAACTGTACGTGGGAGGGATCCAGGTTGCCTCATCCGGTTCTTATGAGAATCTAATGTCTGATGATCTGAGGTAGAAGAGTTTCATCCCAAAACCATCCCATGCATCCAGTCTCAACCCATATCTCCCCTAACATACCATAGAAAAAATGGTCTTCCACAAAACCAGTCCCTGGTGTCAAAAAGGTTAGAGATGGCTGCTTTAGAGGTTGCTCCCTCCTGGCACCTCTTGGATGTAGGACTCCCTGGTTCTGCCATTCTTGGTAGGTAGTCAGCCAGCTTTTGACAGTTCTCCCCAGAGACTTCATCCCACAGGCAAGCCATCCCATTCCACTTAAAACATCTCTAATGTTAGGAAAGGATGTATTTTGATGTGATATCTAGAATCCTCCAGTTGTTCTTCAGAGGAACATTACTTTTATAAAGTTGAAAAGAGCAAGCTTCATTGAATTATAAAACTGGGTTATGTCAGTGAATTTCATCTATTTATTTTCATGGGTAACTGATTCTTATATAAAAACTTGCTTTTGAGAGTATTGGAAGCATAAATTATTACTTCAGGCCCATTTGCTTTACTTTGTTCAGCACATTGAACATCAAGGAGCAACTCCCTCAGTCTAAACTTTCCAGTGTTGGTTCTTGTAATACTATTTTCCAAGTTGACGCTAATGCTAACCGTGGAATTCTCATGATAAGTTAGAAGAAAACAATTTAGTGGAAATGTTCTTTCTCCCACTGAATTATATACCGAGATCTGTTTTATTTTCTGCATTTTAACCCGGAAAGTTGTTTAAGAGAATTGATCATGATACGACATCTGTAGTTTATTTTGTATTTTCTTTTAATGGAAATTATAACTGACTTTTAAATTTAAGGCTGAGTATAGCCTTTACTAAACAAATAACTAGATTATAATAAAATATACATTGCTTAAGATATAAAATATTTAGGCAGTAATAGGCCGAATGAAAACAATAAATTGAGATCGTATCAGTAATAATGTATTATAAACCATATATGAAACCAGGAACTAACTTGGTGTTCTTCATAGCTTTATCAGAAAGAGGAAATTCTATCTCAAAATGAAATATGAACAAAGTGACGTTCAGTGACTGATGTTTTTGGCTGTGTCGCCACCCGGATCTCATCTTGAGTTGCAGTTCTGATAATCCCCATGTGTCGTGAGAGGGGCCAGATGGAGATAATTGAATCATGGAGGTGGCTTCCCCTATCCTGTTCTCGTAATACTGAGTTAATTCTCATAAGGTCTGATGATTTTGTAAGGGGCTTTTCCCCCTTTTGCTTGATGCGTCTCCTTCCTGCCGCCATGTGAAGAAGGACATGTTTGCTTCCTCTTCTACCATGATTGTAAGGTTCCTGGGGCCTCCCCAGCCATGCTGAACCGTGAGTCAATTAAACCTGTTTCTTTTAAAAATTACCCAGTCTTGGCTATGTCTTTATTAGCAGCGTAAGATTGGATTAGTACAGGCAGGGTACCTAATTTGACTGAAGTAGCAATAAATAATAGGGCTGAGGTTGGAATTCAGGCCCCTGGTTATGGCCGTAAGCTAAATGAAATAAGCCAGACTCAGAAAAACAAATACTGCATGATTGCATTTGTACATGGAACCTAAAACAATCAAACTCATAGAAACAGAGTAGAAGGGTAGTTACCAGGGTTTGGGTGTTGGGGAGGTGGGGAGATGTTGGTGAAAGGATACAAACTTGCAGTTATGAGATTAATACCTAATTGACAGCATAGTGGCTACAGTTATTAATAGTGAATTGTATACTTGAAAATGGCTATGAGAGTAAATGTTAAATATTCTTACCACACACATCAAAAAAGGAAACTCTGAGGTGATGGATATGTTAATTAGCTTGATTGTCATAATCATTTTGCAGTGTATACATATATCAAAACATCACATTGTATACATTGAATATACATAATTTTTGTCAATTATACTTCAGTAAAGCTAGGGAAAAATAAAAGAAGTGACCTAATTAGGACACCTCTTTGTAGCTCTATGGTAAAGATGAAAGGGATAATAACTTTTGATTATCAAAACTTCATCATCATCATTATTTTTTAAGATGGGGTCTTCCTATGTTACCTAGGCTGGTCTCAAACTCATGTGTTCAACTGATCTTCCTGCCTTGGCCCCCCAGAGTGTTAGGATTATAGGCATGAGCCATCACACCCAGCCAGTTTTGAAGGTATCTTTATTATATTATTTGTTTAAATATTTAATAGTGTTTAACTTGAAGCATTTTTATCTACCTTAAAATTTATTTTCTCACGCATTTTATGGATCAAAACTGTTATCGGATTCCAATTCCCATTCCACCACATTGGCTATAAAAGTTGACAGTTATGGAAAGTAAAGTAATGCTGAATTTTTCTAATGCCTATCTTTGACATTGAATAAAGATTATAAAATTTCTTATAACTTGAATGAGTTTTTAAAAATTTGACATCTTTTTATAAAAATCTAGTATTGGCCATTTCAGCTTAAGTTTTACTTACCTCTGAAATGTAGGTAGGACTTACTTTTATTAATTTTCTGAAGTGATGCCGAGTGACAATATCTTTTTTTTACCTTTTCTTTACTTTTTTCTTTTTTTGAGACAGGGTCTCAATCTGTTGCCAAGGTTAGAGTGCAGTGGTGTGATCTTAGCTCACTGCAGCCTCAGCTTCCTGGGATCAAGTGATGCTGCCACCTTAGTCTCCTGAGTAGCTGGGACTATAGGTGTGCACAACCAGGCCCAGCAATTTTAAACATTTTTTTTTTTTTTTTTTTTTTTTTTTTTAGAGATGAGGTCTTGCTGTGTTGCCCAGGCTGGTCTTCAACTCCTGGCCTCAGGCGGGCCTCCCACTTCTACCTCCCAAAGTGCTGGAATTATAGACATGAGCCACCATGCCTGACCCCAGTGACACTGTCTTAATTTTGAATATGGGAGCATCTAATAGTATTGAAATGGTCCAGCAGAGAAGAGGATTTGAGGCTTGGTGAAAAGAAGCACAGGATGCGCCATCTTAGAGAAGTGTTAGTTTCTGCAGTAAGCCAGCAGCAACGTTCGCAGAGCTCGTAGAAGGATCAAGCGAGGGCTGTGTGGTGGTGCAGCCTCTACGTCTCTCTGGCTCCTCAACATGTTCAGATTGGTGGCTTTGATATTTTCCTCATCCAGGATGGGTTATGCCAAGTTTAGGGAAGACCCAGTGGGTATTTACCAAGCCCCTTACTCTGCCCAGTATGTCACCATGAGACAGCAGAGTAATTACCTTAAGTGGTGCAGATGCTCCTTGTGTATACTCTACCCTGAGGCCTAACATCTGGATTCTGGATACTGTTTCTCACTCTTCCTTCTTGCTGTATGGTCCCTAGGTTATGTATGTATTGTGGACAGGCATCACATATGTCCCCTACCTCCTTGCAGCCATACAGAGATGACCTAACTGGATGTAACAGGGTATCTACCAGTTGTTGGCTACCTGTGCAAGTTGAGGACCTTTCGCAGGTCTACCAAAGCAATTCATTGCCTGTCTGAATTTTTGAATGCTTCATTTGGGAAACCCTTGATATAGTAACTGTAGATATTATTTCTTTTTGAAAACTTCCCTTTTTCTTCCAGTTTCTTCATTTGTAAAGTGGAACAATGGAAAGGTACCTAACTTAGGGTTGTTGTGAGGCTTTAAAGAAATAATACAGCCCATAGAACATAGTATACACCCAGCAAATATTTACTAATACTACTTTTAAGCCAGCATTGGTGATTGGCTGATAGTCTCTTCTAATTGCCTTATGTTTTCAGAGGCTCTGGTCATGTTCATACCCATGTTTCTAAGTGACAGAATGTAAATTTCTTAATCCTCTGTCTTCTCCTTCAGGATCAGCTCTTGTCCCCAAAGTAAAAGAACTCAGTCATCCAGAACCCTGTTTCGTAGATCTATTTTTCAAAATTGGGCAGTTAATAGAAAATTAAAAGCAGTCTAGGGAAAAGCCTTTCCTTTGGGTTTGTTGCTTTCTTTTCTCTCACAAAAAGACTGTGCCCAAATGATGGGAAAAATCAAAAAATTGTAAAATATATCATCAGGGTGTTTATAGTAAATGTAAAACGTTAAGTAACATTTGAGTTAATCTGTGTTTGTACAAACCTCAGAAGCTTAAGTAATGAACCAATGACGTGTAATTTTGGAAGGTTTTAATAAGACTCTTTGCGTTGGTATTTGTAACATCAGATTTGCATGTCATCATTAGCATTCCTGTATTGAGTGGTGACTAGGCGTCAGGCATCATGTTGAGGAATTTATGTGCTTATTTAATTCTCACACTGACCACATGAGATAGGTAATCCATTTTACAGATGGGGACCCCAAATCAGAACCTTTTGGCCAGAATTACAGTTAGTGTTAGAATTTAAACCTCAAAAACAGATCTACAAAACAAGGTTCTGGATGACTGAGTTCTTTTACTTTGGGTACAAGAGCTGATGCTGAAGGAGAAGACAGAGGATTAAGAAATTTACATTCTGTCACTTAGAAACATGGGTATAAACATATGCAGTCTCATTCCAAATCCTCTATCTTTACTCCTCCAGAATGCGCCATTAAATGAATTGTTTCTTTCAATCCTGCTGTGCTCTTGGAAAAGAACTTGAGAACATTTAGCCCAACCACCCCATGATGTTTGGGAGTACTTTTTGCCATTCTTTCAATAGATAATTTATTTGAGTTTAAGGGAAAGTCTGTGAATTAACACCAGTACCAAAACTCCTATCAAAAAATAATGTAGACACCTTTGTTTAAATAAATAAATAACCCAGAATTTTTAAAGGTGTTCATTCAGTTGTCTTCTTGCCTACCTAACAAGTTTCTATATTGATTCCTTAAACTATTCTAATCGTCATACAGATGTGATAGACTTTGAATTTGTTAAATATGAATCGTCCTCCTGTTTCTAGCTGTTTTGTCAGAGGCCTGATATAGAGAGAAGGGATTAAATCACTGGTCAACCTTGGATAAAATTTGGTCCAGCAGTTCCTTCTCCCCAACCCCTGACACTGGGCTTTGTGCCAAGAAAATCCTACAAAAGAAAATTGACTTTTTCCGAAACAAGAGTTCCTGGGGCTCTGGCTGTCCATTGCTGGCTTAGAAGTTGGTGCAGCATGTGTGTAATCTACGCTTAAATAGCACAGTCTTGCTGTGGCAGGTGGAAGTTGGGTTAGTGCTGACAAGCTGTTAATTCAGCCTCCCAAGGTTGGAAGCTCTGGACTGGATCAGGTTGTGGCCACTGCAGTAAGTTTGTTGATCTCAGGGAGCATTCCATAGCTGCTGATGTAATTTACAATGATTGGAACCAACTCTTCCCCAGATTTACATGGACTGATTAGAGGACTTGTTGGTACTGTTTATCAACTGTGTAAGTGAGTACTGTGAAGTTGGCATTGTTTTTATTCTGTATTTGGGTTTGGTGAAACTCTGTTCTTAGACATTAATATCTTTCATAATACAGTGTTATTTATTATGACCAAAGTAGGGATGGAGTTTGCAAATTATTTGGTGTAATTATTTAATTTACTCATCCTTGCAGTGCGATTCTCTAACCAGTGTGATTGTTCTCGTTGTAAAATATTTACTTTGCCAGAAGTTTTTGTTGTTGTTGTTGTTGTTTTGAGATGGAGTCTCACTCTATTGCCAGGCTGGAGTGCAGTAGCTCGATCTCAACTCACTATAACCTCTGCCTCCTGGGTTCAAGTGACTCCCCTGCCTCAGCCTCCCAAGTAGCTGTGACTACAGGCGCGCGCCACGACACCCCAGCTAATTTTTGTATTTTTAGTAGAGACAGGGTTTCACCATTTTGGCCAGGATGGTCTTGATCTCTTGAGCTCGTGATCTGCCTGTCTTGGCCTCTGAAAGTGCTGGGATTACAGCGTGAGCCACTGCGCTCAGCTGAAAATTCTTTTTAGTAAGATATTTCTCATAGAATGTGTACGGAGTTTTAAAAAATTGTGACTGCTTTCAAAATCATATAATTTACGTGAATTAGCCATAGTATAAACACATAGTTCTCAAACTGTTGTCTGGGAGTGAGCCAAGAGATCTATTTAAAAAAACTTCAAGTAGATTCTGGTGCAAGTTAAAATTTGAGACCCACTAATGTAACCTTACCTTATCTGTGGACCACATTTTGAGCTTTGGAAGAAAGAACACTTTCTATACTTTACAAGGTAACATACGATTTTTTTGCACAATTATTTGATAATGAACTTATATTTGAGATTAAGGCATGCACATGATAATGTCCATTCTCACTCTAGGTCTGGGGACCTTGACTCTTTTTCTCTCCAGTTACTTGGTTTTGTGCATTAACAAAATTTTTAATTTACTTATATTTTTAACTTATTGACTTAGTTCTTATCCCTTACTTACCATTGAATCATTGTTTTTTGTAACCCCTGCAGTTCAAGATATTATTCAGTCCTTTCTACCATATTAAAATAGCTCCACCTAAAATTAAGGATCAGAGTAACACGATATATACGAAAATGTAAGCATGTCACAATGGTCCCCTAGTCTCCGTAAAACTGCAAACACCTTATTACTTGTCAAGAAAGTAGACAATAATACTGAAGAAAGCCTGCCTTTTCCTCTTCTTTAACCAACAGTGGAGCAGTTCCTGACAAATGTCAGTTTGCTTTTTGAGTTCTTTAGATTTCTGTTGTGTTTGCAATGGGTAAATATTGAGTAACAGCTACTGACTGTATTGTATACACTGAAAAAACAACCAACAGAATATTTGTGGGAGGATGATTTTTTTTTTTTTTTTTGAGACAGACTCTCTCTCTCTGTCACCCAGGATGGAGTGCAGTGGTGTCATCATGGCTCACTGCAGCCTTCACTTCCTTGTCTCAAGCGATCCTCCCACCTCAGCCTCCCAAGTAGCTAGGACGGCAGGAGAGCACCACCACGTGTGGCTAATTTTTGAGAATGACATTCTATAAGTAGTTTCAGTCCCTTAGTTTAATCCCATACTTTGATCCTATAACATGTATAATATTTGTGTATAGTATGTGATCTGCCAACTCTCCAAGAAGATTTTAAAACTTAATTATGTTAGGCTGGGCACAGTGGCTCATGCCTCTGATCCTAGCACTTTGGGAGGCCAAGGCAAGTGGATTGCCTGAGCTCAGGAGTTCGAGACCAGCCTGGGCAACATGGTGAAACCCCATCTCTAATAAAATACAAAAAAAGTAGTTGGGCGTGGTGGTATGCCCCTGTATCCCAGCCACTCTGGAAGCTGAGGCAGGAGAATCGCTTGAACGCAGGAGGCGGAGGTTGCAGTGAGCTGAGATGGCACCATTGCACTCCAGCCTAGACAACAGAGCAAGACTCCGTCTCAAACAAAAAAACCAACAAACTTAAGTATATTAAATTTCAAACATATACATCATCCAGCTTCAAAAATTGACCACATTTTAACGTTCTTGTTTCAGTACCTCCCTCTGCCCCATTTTATTTTCTAAAGCATTTTAAAACAATTCTCAGGTATGATATCCTTTTACTTGTAACTACTACTTTTCATAGGTTTCTGAAAGGATTTGATACAGAATGTTACAATTAAACCAGTATACATAGGAGAAAGGCCACTGGATATTAGTACGTGTTTTGGTATTAATTTAGAAGTCCTTTTTAGAGTATATTAAATCCCTTAAGGATTTTCTGAATACCCATTAGAACCACAAAAAACCCCGGTGAGACCTTTCTCATTGCAGTAGACGATGAGTTTCCTTGAGTAGCCCTTTGTTGATGGAACAGATACGTATTTTGTTTTATCAGGACAATCACTGAAACAGTCGTGACTCAGATCCACTAAACGAAGGAACAGCAATAGGATCTGCCTCACCTCCTGTTTTTTTTTTTTTTTAATTTCTGGGATGAGTAACGAGAATATTTTTATGTTGTGCTAAGTATTTTTTTTAAACTCATTTGAATTTTAGAAATACAATATATATATATGTATTTTTTTTTCCCTTCAAAATTCAATCTGGAGTTTCCAAACGAGAGATTGTACTCTTAAAACCTTTCTTAGTGTTAGTGTCTTGCTTTCTGTTCTTAGTCTCTGTGGCCATTTTTAACTCCCAGTGGGGAAGGAGCTCTAGTCTTGTTTCTTTGTTAAATGAAGGAGCAGAACCTCCCTCTCCTGGATCCACTCCCCACTTACTTGTTTTGTAATAATGAAAGTTGTCTCAAACTTAAAAGACAGCTTGAAATTATAACACACCTGTAACAAAGTAAAGGGTATGAGTTTTTACTTAGGTTTTTTAAAAAGGCCAATGTAACCTTTTTCTTAAAAAAAGCAAAATTTAAATTGGATAGAATCCCCATCTATAGAATTTTAAAATCTCATTTGCTTTCATTGAAATCTTAACCTCTTCTGAAATACTGATAGACCTCTAAGGAACCCCAGGGTTCCTTCGAATACAGTTTGAAAACTGATAGTCTAAGGAGGTCCGGGCACAGTGGCGCATACCAGTAATCCCAGCACTTTGGGAGGCCGAGGCGGGTGGATTACTTGATGTCAGGAGTTCGAGACCAGCCTGGGCAACGTAGCAAAACCCCTTCTTGACTAAAAATATGAAAAATTAGCTGGGTGTGGTGGTACATGCCTGTAGTCCCAGCTACTTGGGAGGCTGAGGAGAAAGGATTGCTTGAACCCAGGAGATGTAGATGCATTGAGCAGAAAATGCACCACTGCACTGCAGCCTGGGTGACAGTGGGACCTTGTCTAAAAAAAAAAAAAAAAAGGAAAATGAAAGGTCTAAGAAAAGTAGTTTGTAGTTTCTCAGCAGGGAACACCATTCTAGTTTCTACGGATCTGGCAACAGAAAACAGGGACATAAACTGGCTTGCTTTGGAGTCACGGCCAAGACTTAAATCCAGTTTACAAAAGAGCTTTTTTTTCCTCTAAAACAACCAACCTGTGTTTTGGGTCTAGTGTCTGCCTTGTAAGTTGCTCAAAGCTCAGATACAAGGAAATAGCACACATTTTTATAACATTCTGGAAAAAAAAAAAGATTAGGTGGACTAAGGTAAATACACTGCTTCTTAAAAATCCAAATTTTTAGATTAGTTACATATCAAATGGGCTTCGTTACCAAAGATAAATTACAGAGGTAAGAGTCCTGTCTTATACCTCAAATTTCAGTTTTCCTTAGGGAGCAAAACACTTCAGTAATCTTAGGCCCTAGATAGAGCCTGATGGCTCTAGAGTACAGTAGAATCATGAAATTGCCTATTTTTTTTTTTAAGATTTATATGATTGCTTGATGGTTGTATATTGTCCATCGTGCGTGTGTGTGTGCGTGTGTGAGTGTGTGGTGTGTTTGCTCTTTTAGAGAGGCAGTGGCGTACAGAGTGAGAGGATCACAGATGTGTATGCGACACAACTATTTCTAAAACACAAGTCCAGATATTCCTAGCAGGGGCCCTCTGGGGCTTCCTTTTGAGTTATATGCAAAGCACTCCTAATGTGGTGAAGTTGGGGAGATGGAGATCTGGGATGAGAGAGAGAAAGGCAGGTAAGACACATGCCCTTCCACTAAGTTTCAGCTAAGGCTTTCATTTAACCTCCGAGGGAGGGCTCACCATCCAGGCAGATGAAGATAACGTACTTACTGAGGAATGAGTTTGTGATAATAAGGCTAAATGTGCTGCCTTCTGTATATAGTTTGCATCTGTCCTCACGTATGACTAAGGACATGAGGAAAATTTGAGTGATTAAAATAAAAGAGGTCTGTGGAGCAATTGGATCGAATTTGCACCAAGTCAAGGATAAAACTCCTCTGTATTTTGTATGTTTTATCGTGGTTCTACAGTTATTTGTTAGAAAGTGATATAAAATTCAATGACTTAGTTTGATATGAACTTGGCTATGTTTAAATTAAAGAAATCATGCATATAATGTGGCAATTTTCATCCCCCATACACTTTCTGATTAGATGGGGATATCTTGAATTTCTAAGTGAGACGGTCTGGTGCTATTACATAGGTAATCATCTTAGCCAGCGTTACCCTCCTAATAAGCTCTCAGTTTATGAAAGTACTTCTAATCCTGGCTTTATCTTTGACTTGCTATCTTATTATGTACAGAGCATCACTGTAGGAAGGGATAATATCTCTCGCTTGTCTATTCACTAGGAATAGTGTGAATACATGGGTCTTTTAAAAACGTGAAGAGATGGACACTATTGTATAGATACAGAAATTTGATGAAATGTTAAAATGTTGGTTGATTTTAAATGAAAAGTGGAGTGGTGAAAATTTTGTTTTTAACCTTATGTAGAGACCGTAGATATTTAGAAACATCTAAGTTTTAAGGAATAACAAATATCTTGATTCCAAGAAAATGGTCATGTGATATTGTGGAATCTAGTTGGTCTTCCTGTTATATATATTTTCTGACATTTAGCTCCTAACATCCTTGGAGTCTCCAGTGCTAAGCAGGTCATATATACTAATGAAATGACTGGTGGCTGGGTAACCCATCATGTTATTAGAGGGTTAGGACTTTCAGTCACCCTCCGCAACCTCCAGGAGCTGAAGTTTGAGTTGATAAACCAATAATCAATGATACCTACATAATGAAGCTTCCGTAAAAACCCTGAAGGACTGAGTTCTGGTAACTTCCACATAGTTGAACACGTGGAGGTTCCTGGAGGGTTGGGTGCCAGGAGAGGGCGTGGACTCAAGGGCATGGACTCTTCTGGTCTCTTCTCCCTCACGACAACCTGTGCATCTCTTGCATCTGGCTGTTCATCTGGGTGTCCTTTCTAATATCCTTTAAAATAAATGGGTGACTAAGCAAGTGTTTCCCTGAGTTCTCTGAAGGTGCTCCAGCAATGAATCAAAACTAAGAAATGAGGGGGTGGTGAGAATGGTAGCCAGCTGCTTAGAAGCACAGGTTACAACCTGGGGATTGTGATTATCATCTGAAATTGGGGGAGTTTTGTGGTACTGAACCCTCAACTGTGGGTTGTTGCATAATCTCCAAGTACAGTGTCAGAATCCAGGTGAATTAGAGGACACTCAGTTGGCATCCGTTGGAGATTCATCTGCAGTATAGCTTGTCATAGCCTGAGCAACATAGGGAGACCCCATCTCTGCAAATACAGCTGGGAGTGGTGGTGTGTACCTGTGGTTCCAGCTCCTCAGGAGGCTAAGGTGGGAGGATCCCTTGAGCCCAGAAGGCAAACATTGCCTCTCCTCCAAATGCTATACTTTAACTAATGTTTGGAAACTGTTGCAAAGGAATTTCGACATGAGAGAAGTTAATGAATTATGAAGGACTGAATGCCACTCTGTAAATGTCAGGAATTAAAGTCACAACCAAGTTAAGTACCAGATTAGGGCCAGAAACAGAAATTTATTACCCAGTCAGCCATATCAAATCTGTATTTTGGTGGAGGAAAATTTTCTTATATTGGTTCTGGTTGGTTTGATACAGGCAGGGAACTGTTTTCCTTTATTCTAGTTGCTAATCAGTTAACATAGCCAAAAGATATAATAAGATTGCAGACTGGACCATAGTCTAATTATTTGTCTCCCTAGTAATTGACTAATTTCATCAAAATTAGTCTGTCTAGCATCATACAAACATTAGACTAGTCCTAAAATCAGGATGTTGGCAAGTATGTTAATAAAAATTGCATATGCAATATTAATAGGATCCTTACTTAGGCTGCCGATTACTCAGGGACTATCAGATGTTTTGTTTTGTTTTGTTTTGTTTTTGAGAGACGGGGCAGGGTCTTACCCTTCCACTCAGGCTGGAGTGCAGTAGCATGATCTTGGCTGACTGCAGCCTTGACCTCCCGGGCTCAAGTGATCCTCCGGCCCCAGCCTCCCAAATAGTTGGGACTACAGGCCATGTGCCACCATGCCCGGCTAATTTATATATATATATATATATATATATATATATATTAGAGATGGGGTTTTGCCATGTTGCTTAGGCTGGTTTCCAACTCCTGAGCCCAAGGGATCCACCCACCCAGGCCTCCCAAAGTGCTGAGATTATGGGCATGAGCTACAGTGCCTGGCCCCCAGATTTTTAATCTTCTCTTTGACATTGAGTTTCAGAAATGGATGTAAGTATATATAGTAAATTTTTAGTATACATTATGATGCACCAGGAAGACCACTTACCCATTTATTCACTTTCTTATACCCTACCCTGTAAAGCTGATTTTTAATTTATTTTTACCCCTTGGGGCCTTTGTACCAACTAGAATTTAACAGGCACTAAAGGAGGGTTCTGTTGTGATGGTTTTCTTTAGAAATGATTTTAATACTCAAAATATTATATTCTGTAACATAATTTACTGATTTTTAAGTTTTTGCAAACTAAGTTGAAGTAATCAAGTATTTATGTGTTCTTCGGGTGAGGCCCTATGTCAAATAATTCTTGATTTAATAGAGATACATGTATGTTGTGAATACTAAACATATCCAGGAAATAAAGCAGAAATCACATACTGTATAGTGGAAATGTAAAGTTCTAAATTAGTTCACTAGTAGGAGAGAAACGTTTTTTAAATGTGGAGAACTAAAATTAATTTCTTAAAGAATGCCTATTTTACATCTTGAATACTAAAAGTCTAATTCAGTGCATTGGGACCTTGTTCCTTTTGCAGATTTTGGTTTGAATAAGCTTCAGTTTGCTGAAATGTCTAATGGGTGCAAAGTACTGATTTAATTATAAAGTTGAACTAAAATCAGAATTCAAGCATATGGCATATATAATGTCAACTTAATCTTTCCGCCTTAAATTTAATCATTTTTAGTGAATCCCAAACACCATATTTGAGACATAACTTTTTCCTTTTTCAAAGAGGCAGGATCTCACTGTGTTGCCCAGGCTGGAGTGCAGTGACTGTTCATAGGCTTGATCATAGCAAACTACAGCCTTACAGCCTTGAACTCCTGGCTTCAGTGAGCATAACTTCTCACCACGCCAAAGTACTTTTAAATTGTTTATTTATTTTTTTGTTTATGCTTTTAAACTGATCCTGTTTACAAAATTAACCCTTTAGTGATGGCTAGATTGTATCACATTTGTCATCTACAGATTATATGAGCAAATTTATTTTTAGTTGTTTAATATGATAAATTTATTGTTGTTTTTCCTTACTTGAGAAAACAAGATCTGGGTGAAAAAAATCTTAAATTTAACTATCACAGTTCCAGTAGGAAGTAGACAGACATTCCGCTCTATACGTTAGGTATCATAGTAGAGTTTTGTGGTTTATTATTCTGAGGATTTGAAATTCAAGACTTGGCTATCTTCATGTTGTGCTGTAGATAACATAATGTTTCTCACTGATGAGAACAGTTGGTTGGATCTCTCAGATGACTTGAATTAGGTATTAGCTCAAGTCAGTGGTCAATAAATTTGGCTTTACAATTCAGAGGAGCTTGTTATGGTTGGAAATTTTTCTCAAGTATTGCTGTGTTGCTCATTTTGGCCATCATTGCTTAAATTATCCTTAGTATAGTAGACATCTTCTTATTTCCCTTATTTAAGCATGCCTCCATTACAGTTGTTGTCTCTAACAAGAGTTTAATAAACTTTGTTTTGGCTTAGTAAAAAGAGCCAACAAGTAAATGAGTGACTGGCTGAGTGTATTGCTCTACGCACAATTGTCTTAAAGAAAAAAACGTTTATAGAATCACTATGTCCTGTAAATATTGCATACGCAATATTAATAGGTTCCTTACTGAGGCTGCCGATTTCTCAGGGTCTGTCAGATGTTTTGTTTTGTTGTGTTGTGTTTTTGAGAGATGGGGCAGGATCTTACTCTGCCACCAGGCCGGTCCTTTGGTAAATAATGAAGTGTTGTGTTTTATGGGCCTTTTCACCACTTCACTAACATACATTTATATTACCCAATAATATGCGTAGGCTAAGGAAGATAATAGAATTTATTCTTAGTAGTGAACTCTTTGGCTGTTTAAGCAGAAGCTTTTTTTCTTTGTTCTTTTCTGTGGTAGTGAGGAAGGAAGGAAGGGAAGGCTACTACTAAAAATACAGATCGCTAAGTAGAAGTCAAGTTTCTGTTTGGGTGTTGAGCTCCCGTGTTGGTGCTGTCCAGACCTGATGCATTTAGAAACAGAAATTTGCCCTTAGCATAAGCTTAGCCAAATGGTTGAGTCATTTCTAAGTATTTTAACATTATAGAAAGCCTTAAGAAATGTCATGAATATCTAAAATAGGTTTTCTTAAGGATTTTATGGAGAGGAACTTGATTCTCAGTGCTGGTACCTAAAATTCAGAGACATTAATTGTGAGTTGGTGTGCTCTTCAGCTCTAAGCCACAGTTGTCATGGTCAAGCGTTTCTCTTTATGGAGAGGGCTTGTTGTTTTCTGTAGAACTTCTCTTGTGCCTGGAAGTCAATGTGTCACCAGTTCCAGAGAAACACTATAGAAGCTTGGTGATCTGAGGTTAAGAGATCGAGATCATTCTGGCCAACCTTGTCCCTACTAAAAATACGAAAATTAGCTGGGCGTGGTGGCGAGTGCCTGTAGTCTTAGCTACTTGGGAGGCTGAGGCAGGAGAATCACTTGAGCCTAGGAGGCATAGGTTGCAGTTAGCTTAGATCTTGCCATTGCACTCCAGCTTGGTGACGGAGCAAGACTCTGTCTCAAAAAAAAAAAAAAAAAAAGGAAGCTTGGTGATCTTCAAATAACTTAAAACAGGGACGTTCTTTCACAGATATCTTAAAACTTGTAGTTAAATAAAACATGTAAATAACTGTGAGAACCTAATTATAGAAATTTTTTTTAAAAAAGCAGTACACGTTTTGTTGTGTCTTAAGCATGGCAGAATGCTATTGTGTGTCCAGTGTTGTTTGTAAATGTAACCTTCGTGTGAATAGCCATCTGTTCTTTTCAGAAGGTTAGCCGGTCAGCTGTTGTGTGATATTCAACATGTACAATGACATTTATCACAATGTTTCAATATAACATCTGAGGAAAACATTATTTAAGAAATAGTGAAGCTCTCTGGATATTATATTAATCATATTAATTACCTGTTGCTTTTAATTTATCACCATAATACTCTAATATCACAAGGCATGTGTAATACTATTTTGTAAATATTTTCTAAAGATTTCCCTTTATAGAAAGAAAAATTTAATTCAAAAATTGGGCTGAACTCTCTTTCACTTGTGTGAAAATGGGAAAATTAGAAGCAATTTATATTTTTTATTGTGAAATCAGTCTAGGAACCTGTGCTCTGTATCATGGAAGCAAAAGCACTATCTAATGTTTTTCTCCCCTCAGGCGTGGGCTTTGCTTCAGGTATCCATGTCTCCTACCTTTTCTGTTCTTAGTTCTTATTCATTCATTGTCTTTACTTCATATCACTTTATTGAATGTCACAAATGTGCTTTAGGAATCCTGGATGTGATTAAAGTTTGTGCATCTGCTTGTCATCAACCATTTCACATTTAACTTATTTGGGACCAAACCACCTTGATTTAGTTTACTTGTATGTTTAAAAAACATAAGACACGGAGTTTTACACTGTATTGGGAACTTACAAAATTCTTGACTTTTACTTTTTTGGCATGTTCTGAATGCTCATGATTTGTTTCTGAAATATTTTGGGCCTTTGGAAACACCCCCTTCATTCTAAGCCTCTCTTTTTTTGTTCTGAATTCTACATGTCATATAATTAGTTTGCCTAGAGTCAAATCTGATGTGTTATTATAATCATCATTTCTGCAGGAGCTTGGTGACACTCCCTGCTCTTGTTCCCTTGAAGGCTTCTTTTGGTTTTGTTTATTTTGTTTCACTCCAAATGATGTGACTGTTTTGCTTGATCATCCATTTCAGATCTCTTAGTACATTCAGTTCCAAGTATGTTAAATGTGCCACAGTGGAAGGGTCCCATGGTCAAATACATTTGGGAAACCTTGGTTTTAAAAACGTTAAACTGACTTCATTATTGTGGGATTTTTTTTTTCTTCAAAAGCCTCCAGTATCCATCTGGAATGATCCATTTCCCATATGTGTTTTCTGACAGAATTCTCCCCCTTCCCAGGGAATAACTGTTGACATTTTCTGAAAACCATTTTTGAGAACACTGAATTAGAGATGAAATGAGGTACTTATTCATACTTTCAAAAGAATGTTTTAAACATCATCGGGCCATTTTGATTATACAAGTGAAATATTTAATAACTTACTTGTATAACCTTGCAATAAAAAAATTCTTACACAAGAGAAGTTCTGTGTAGAAACAAATTGAATATTGTGGCTAAAGAAATGACCCCCCCAAAATTTAATATCTTGAAATTTGCTTTTCAGCCCTGTTTAGAATCATTATGATTCATGGATAGTAAATTGTCAGAGTGGACTTTATGAACCTTCTATCAGACATTTTGAAAAGAGCTAAAATTGCCATTAAACTGCATGAATTAAAATATCTTAGATAGTTTAAAAATACTATGTAGACTTGGTGAGTCAGATCTGCCACACTGAGCGTGGAGCTGGGAGTGACGACACATGTGCTGTGGTGTTGTTACCAGTTTGTCTCCTTTAGAGACAACTTGGCAGGCAGACGTCTTGCAAAGAAACGAGGAAAGATTGTCTATTTCAAGTGGCATAAGACATTCTTTAAACCAATGTGTCATATCTGGTTATATAGTCAGCATTTTCTTTAGTGCAGAAAATCCTCTCTCAGGATTCCTGAATAAATGGCAGATATCTTTGTACGGATAGCTCGCAGGAGATTTCAAATGCTGTATATTCATCAGTTCAGTCTCCCCAGATGTCTCACGAACGTTCTCATACTGGTTTTCCTTTCTTTTCCCTCTTCCTGCTAAATACAGGTTGAGGCAATATGATCAGCTCTTAAAGTGCTTACTCTCCATTTTATATGTTTGACTGCATTTTAATCCTCATAATATCCTGGGAGGTGGGATGTTACTATGTCTGCTTGAGAGAGAAAGGAAATCAAGAGGTAAAGTTAAGAGGCTTCCTCCAAACAGCTGGTAAATACTAAATACAGAATTGACCTTCTCCTTTTGATTCCACGGATCTTATTCATATTTTTCATGTGTGGGTCCCTTCAGCCAGTTCCTAGAGTGATGCTCAACCGGCTATAAGTCCCCTGAGGTCTCTAGAGATATAGACAGTGATGGATTAGACCCTGTTTGTAGTTGCAGATATAAGACCATAGAGAAGTTTCTAGCAATAACTTTTCTCATTATATATTTTCACAGGGCTTTTGGTTTATGTGACCTATTAGTATCTATTTGTTATTCCAGGAGAGTTAATACATTTTTCAGAGAGATTCCAGCTTTCAGCCTTTTCTCCATTTGTCTGCGTTGTTCATTATGAAATAATTGGCAGGAATTAGAAAGTCTTTACCTACGGAGAGATTCTGACTGGCTTCTTTGGTCTTGGAACCCTAATTATGATTCATGATCTTGCTTTCTGGTGAACTTTGCCCAGAAGTAGTTACCGCCTCATTATTTTTTTTAATGAAAACTGGATAATTAACCCTCAGGATTTCTTAATTAGATTACTATTATAGGTTGACCCATAGGGAGTTAATACAATAAAATTATTTTTGATCATTTTATATGAAATAATTATGGGCCAATCTTCTGTAATCTTGAGTTGAAGGGGTTTTCTTGCTTAATATTAATAAGTTTTGATATACCAGATACATTTTTTTTTTTTTTTTAAGATGGAGACTCGCTCTGTTGCCAGGCTGGAGTGCAGTGGCGCAACCTCAGCTCACTGCAGCCTCCGCCACCTGGGTTCAAGTAATTCTCCTGCCTCAGCCTCTCAAGTAGCTGGGACTACAGGCGTGCTCCACCACACCCAGTTAATTTTTATATTTTTAGTAGAGATAAGGTTTCACCATGTTGGCTAGGATGGTCTGAATTAATTTATTTCCTTCCTTCCTCCCTCCCTCCCTCCCTTTCTTTCTCTCTCTCTCTCTCTCTCTCTCTCTCTCTCTCTCTCTTTCTTTCTTTCTTTCTTTCTTTCTTTCTTTCTTTCTTTCTTTCCTTCCTCCCTCCCTC